>NC_134353.1:206949020-207278020 GCF_048569485.1 Anomaloglossus baeobatrachus | reverse complement strand
CACATATATATATATATGCTAAATTATTGTATATTTAATAAAAACTTTTTGATATATGTAATCAGTGGGCATTTGATTGTTTTTCCTCTTCTTTTCTACAAGCTTCAGATGTAGCAAAGCTGAATCGTCCTGGGACCACTTGTGGATTATGTCCAACCTGCAAGGGTGTTTTTGGGGTTAATAAAGTGGTGACAGAGGATGCGTTTTTGTCTTTTATTTTAAATAAAGGATTTTGGGGGTGTTTCTGTTTATTTACTTTCACTTACAGATTACAGCATATAAACGCCTCCCATTACTAATCTAGGGCTTAGTGGCATCTGTGGGACCCAACTAACTTCTTATCACTCAGATTGCCACCGCAACAGGGCAATGGGAACAAAAATAGCACTGACAAGGATACTTCTACTACTATCCTTGTCAGTGCTATTTTGTCCTGAAGAAGGGGGCTGTGACCCCAGAAACGCGTTGACCTGTATATAGCGTTCTTAATAAAGACTTGGATGTATTAATTTCCGTCTCTGGAATGGTGACAAGCACGGCGAGAAAAATGGTTTTCCCTTGATGTTCCTATCTGCCTGATTCTCCGGTTCTGCGGCTATCTCCACTATTAGATGTTCTTCTAGGTGTTGTGACCTTTCACAACCCCTACATTTGAGCACATTCCTTCACCTCCTCTCCTCTCATATACCGGGTAAGACCCTATTGCGCTTCTTCGTCTACAGGTTCTCTGTTTTATTTCAAATCAATAGGAGGCGGATGTGCAGTACCTGGCTATGGTCACCATCAGTTGATGCACAGCTCTAGAACTGAGCATTTCTGGCTGCCTGCTACCGCCATCGTGAACAGCTGAACGGCGGGGTTGCTTGGTGTCGGACCCCGGTTAATCAGATATTGATGACCTATCCTAAGGATAAAGTAGTGGACAACCTCTTTAATGCTTCAGTATACCAAGATATTTTGAATAATTATATGCTTGCAAATTTGAGGGATGTTTGGAGAAGGTACTTTTCTGCTCTAGCACAGCTGTGCCTCAGTGGACAAAGCAAAGGTCCATAAAGAGATTTGGGTGGAAGAACCTGGCACAGAGCCCTGACCTGCTCCACTGAACATCTTTGAGATGAACTAGAACAGATTGCAAGTCCGATCTTCTCTAACAACAGTGTCTGTCCTTACAAATACTCTTTTTTTAAAAAAGCACAAATTCACACAGACACACTCCAAATTCTTACAGAGAGCCCCCCTAAAAGTGGAAAATTGTTACAGCTGCAAAGTTGGGACCAACTTCATATTAATTCCTATGGATTTAGAATGTGTTCTCATAAAAGCTTCTAGAAGTGTAATGTATAAGTGTCCTAATACTCCCATATAGTACCAGGCTAACATTTTTGCCCCTATGTCTTTATTGCATATATTAATACAATGGATACATTTTCCAAGTCTATCATTATTATGTCTATATTACAATCACAGGAGTAATAGTAAGCAGAGTCCGATAATTTAGCCAGAAAAAGATTGTTAATCTTCGTTTAATATGAAACAGGCAGTACACTTACAGTAACCAAGAACACAAAAATTGGGTTTGCTTTACAGGATTGTCAAAGGGCAGATTAACGTAGCCATATCAAATAAAGTATCAGACTAATTTCTTTTCACTTCAGAGATATTTTTCATCTAATGCTGCGGATATCATATACCAATCACTAGATAGAATGAATACGAGGTGGAAAAGTCAAGCATTAAGTGCCGTCATGTTCAAGAGAAGAGTCCAGTCATTCTCTTCCGATCAGAGTTCATACATCAAAGAATATATTTAGATCTCAGAGCAGAGCCCTAGACTTACATTCTTACAGTCTATGAAAGGCTTTAAAACGCAAGCTATTTCAGAACTATACATGAGGAACAGCCCGAAGAATGAAAGATGAATACAGGAGGAAAAACTATGATATGTCCTCTATGTGCACCGTACATAAACCACAAGAATAATACATCGGATCTTCTGTGGTGTATCGGACTATGAAACCTAAATTCAGGGTTAGAATCTTTTCTAAGTCTTTTTTTTTCTTAAATAATCTAAACTTGTCAGTCTCCAATGCTAAACATGTGAAAATGTAGAGGTACGTACCGGCAGGTCAGCATAGAAATAGTGCTTTCGATCAAAAAGGGACTTCTTGTTTATGGTGCAGTTTAGGGCAAGGCCGGTCATCACAGCAGCTTCTACGCATCTCCTGTTGATGGTCTACAATAACAAGAAGCATGTAACAAAATCAGTGAGAATGGAGTAAATCTATCCATGAGTTTAAGAACGAATGTAGCAGTAACGATAAGCTGAACACGGGAGTCACGTTCTGATAATAAGACTATTTTCAGACCGTGACTCCTGTGTGACCAAAATTCTAGGAGGACACAGATCAACAAAACTTCTACACTAATGACTGAAGCTTCAATGCGCAGGCAGAATAAGCCTCATTCCACCTTAGAGGAAAATGAGGATAAACTCATTTAATGGAAACCTGTCACCAGTGTCGTGGAAACCACTTTCTTGGGAGAGCTAATTTAGGGTGAGATACAAAGTGATCTCCAGATCTGCCAGTGTTGGTCCAATTAATAGCGATGCATCGGAGACAAACACACGAACACACAGTTAATGTCCGTGTACCAGGCTTTGTCTGAATCTCAGATGCCCAGACAGTAGTTTATTACAACCACAAAAGAAAAGGGGACGGCTTAGTACATGACCAAAAATGGAATGAAAGTTGAAAATAACAAAATCGTAAATCATGGATCCGGCTGCATTCCTAAAAATCTAGTTCTGTCCAGTTTTCTGGACCTTCATTAACAAAGACATTTGAGACAAAAGCATCTTTATAACAAAGAGTACACCCTGTGTTATTGCTTTTATGAATAACACTTATGAAGCTAATATAAAAATACAAAATTATCAAAGATATATAGATATATAAATTGCTTAAATGATAATCAAAACTTAATATAAAATATTAACCATAACAATTCCTCCCTTTTTATTATTTACAGACAATTTATCCACCAGCTATATCCCCATGCTGTGACAGCATGAAGGGGCCAACCCCGTTCACTGATAGATATCTTGTTTGTAAATTTCATCATATATATATTTACTAAGGGAGCACTTTGATGTTTTGCAGATGTGTTAACTGACGGCCTGTGATGTTTGATCTTACGAGTCTCTTTACATAATGTTGTCACAACAAATATACCAATTCTTGCAGCTACATACACTAGTAGTATCAACATTCCCATCTGTAGAATGCCCATCAGCCACCCAGTGATACCTGAGAACCAAATTGTCGGATACATTTGTCTGCAGCTCGGTTATATAGGGAATGTTTGGGTAAAGCACTTATATCTAGAACACCATGAGGAAATATAAAGGTAACGGTATAAGGCGTGCAGAGGTGTCGATCCCCTCTGCACCCCGGGAAAGTCATTTATAGGCCTGGTGACCACACACTAGATATAAATCCTTAGGAATTGTGCAGTGTATTATGTCAGTGGTTCTCCCAACACAACACATATCAGTCAAACATCCTTTGCTTCGAAGGTTTGGCGCACCAATTTCAGCAGTTTTTTTGAGACAGACCTCATTCCTTCAGGATGTCTTAGACTCAAAATGTTAGTTAAATTGGTAAAGTTGTTCACAAGTCTACACAGAATGTGTAAACCACAGTTCACTATTGCTCAAAACATCCATGGTCACTTTTCTAGAAACAACTATCATTACAAATAATCACGAGTAATTGAAGTACTCTCACAGTTTTTCCAGTCCTAAGAGTGTGAGCATCACAGGCGTAACTTATAGTCCTCATATAGGGTCAGGGAATCTGCAAGATATGGCGTAGAATTAGAAGATATTGGGCTCGGAGTGCATATCCAACAGTTCTTAGTGCTTTAGAGTCCATATCTTGGAACAGAACTTGGTGATGCTTTACCAGTTTGTTATCACAGTCCTCTTTTAGTGCCTCATTGATAGGACAAGAGGTACAGTTGCCATCAGCATAATCCAAAAGGCAGAGTGGTTATCTTTGTATCTTTGCCTTGGATCTTGACAGAAGTGGCAGTGGTTAGCATCACTTAGAATGGCTCCCTGGATCTAGGCTCCAATGGTCTCTTTATGTGTCTCTTGACCACGACCCAGTCACCTGGTGCCGGTGTGTGTGTGCCACTTATAAACATGGGGTCTGGGATGGAGGAAAGAACACAGTTATGAGTAACAGTCAGATGTTTGTGCAACTCAGGGACATATTCAGTGAGAAAAGCATACGCATATTCAGTGAGAAAAGCATACGAGGCCTGCAATTGCTGTGGGAAATATAATTCTGTCTCAGGAATACTACCAAACATTAATTCATATGGGGACAGCTTCTTTATACCTCTTCGGGCAGTTCTCACTGAAAGCAATGCGATGGGCAAGCAATCTACCCAGGGCAAGTGTGTTTCCTCCATGCACTTTAATTTAAGAGTACCGTTAAAGCGTTCCACCTTCCCACTACTTTGTGGGTCATAGGGAACGTGGAAAGCATGTTCTAATCCCAAAGTAGCCATGATCTGTTTCATTTAATTCTCCATTGAAGTAAGCACCTCTGTTACTTTCTATAGTTTTGGGAAACCCATATCTGCAAACCACCTTACTTATTACTTTCTTGATGGTAATTGTGGTCTTTGTATTATCTTTCATCACGGTCTAAGCTTCAGACATACCAGGACATATTCATAAGTACCCACCTTAGGCAGCAGTATCTAGTCCACCTGCAGTCTCTGAAATGAGTAATCTGGTTTTGGTACTGAATTTCTGCGGAACTCAAATAGGCCTACCGGGGCTGTGTTTTGCACAAACAAGACATACTTTGCAGCCATATTCGGGAACCCTGGGGCACATCAGTTTTGCAGCACTACCGCACACGTCACACCTTTGCACCGGAGAATGTGCCAGGGCAGCCATCATGGGGAACAGGCAGTGTGGGAGGCAAATCCGGGTGTTTACCTGCCATACCCCTGACTCTGACCGTACAGCGCCCACTTTGACCCACACATTCTGTTCGTTTGAGGGGGCCTGGGTCTGGAAGACCTGCAATAGTTCACGATCAACAGCCACTGGGGCCGGTACGGTGCCAGCCTCCTTTGCTGTAAGGGGGCACCCCGCACTATCGGTCACTAAGCTCCCTGAGAGGGCTATGTCTGTTATGGCCAGTATGTCTGTCAGAGGTAGTCTTGCTGCTTCTTTAGCCGCCTTGTCGGCCAGTGCATTCCCTACTGCAAGGGGAGTTTGTTCCCGTGTGTGTGCCGATACTTTGACTATGGCTGCCCTTCGGGGAAGGGTGAGTGCTGTCAGTAGCTGCTCTACCGCCTGCGCATTCTTTATGGGTTTGCCAGCAGAGGTCAGGAAATTACGGCTTCGCCAAATGGCGCCAAAGTCGTGTGCTACCCCAAAAGCATATTGTGAGTCAGAAAATACATTACTCTTCTTACCTTTTCCCAGACTGCACATTACAGCGAATGCCTTCAGCTCAACCTCTTGCGCAGAGTAGCTCGAAGGGAGTGGTTCTTACTGCCTTACCATTGTGGACTACTGCATACCCGGTGATGAACAGTCCTTGATCATTGTCCAAAGCTCTGGAACCATCTATAAAATACTCAGCAGAGGGGTTAGTGAGTGGTACATCAGTGATATTTGTCAAGTCCTCTGTTTCTGCCTCCACCAATGCCTGACAGTCATGTGTCATATCAAACTGAACTTCTTCATCTGCTAGTTTGAAAAACAGGGGCAAGTCTTGTCTCATGGTCCCTCCCACAGGGGCTGGTCTTGTCTCACGGTCCCTCCCACAGGGACAGGTCTTGGCTCACGGTCCCTCCCACTTCCCCATCCAAATATTCTCCTCCCTTTTCTACAATCCACTGTTAATCATGCAGCTGGATTTAGACCATTACAGTTTGAGAGCATTATGGGGGAATGTAAAGAGGGAAAAGCTTAATATTTGTCCGGCCTTTATACTGAAGGATGGTGGGTGTGAGCCTGTTGGAGTCTTTCAGATACAGCATGAGGAGCTTGGAGTGAGGGGGCAGCTTAACACTATGTCCTCTGTCTTTCTAATAGAGTCCTGAAACAGCTGCCCAGCTCTTACACAAGCAGGGGTCACTGTAATAACTGAATGTAGTATCCCAGAGTAATACTCTGGAGGGTGCTGTCTGCCACCGGGTTCTTGGGTGAGGACGCTGGCTATATGTCCAACCTGCTTGTGGCGGTAAAGGGTTAAAGGTTTTTCCCACGTCTATTTTGCTTATGTGAACACAACTGTCTGGATTTATTCTCAAGTCAAACAACTAGCTTTGGGAATTGTCAGTCAGGATTCGGAGACTACACAGAGTGCCTTCTTTTAAGGGGGGGGGGGGGGTGGTCACCTTGTGCCCAATTAGGGTAAATTATATGCAGGTCCCAATTTTCTGCAACACGTCTGTCCTTAAATTAATAAGTGAATATGAGAAAACTAAAACCTGGGTCACAAAATAGGAACAATGAATATAGTCCCCGGGGGATGACAATGGGGTTGTGGGAGACATCTGAATTGTCAGTTTCCTATGGTGGTGGGGGTCACGATAGTAGTTGTTGCCTTTTTGGGACATTTGTCCCCTCAAAAAAACAAAAACAAAAAAAAAACAACAAAAAAAAAACCTTTTTGTCCACAAGCCCAACCTTTTACATTGCTGTAGTCTAAGCCTTCAAAGCCTCTAGGGCTGCGACAACCCCACACCCTGATGAAGGTGACACTAATCACAAAACCACACATTGGTTCTGGACATCACACACCAACAAGATGTCCGTAGCGAGGTACCATCCTCTCACACATTGTGTTATCTTCCTATGCAGCATGGCTGACATACCTTCAGTCTTTTTAGCTGACACATTTACCATTGCTATTGTAATATACTTCACCATCATTATAAACATTCCTTTATAATACAACATTATAAATACTCCTTTTACATATTTTGATTGTTGTGATGTTGCCCTTTCTCGGTTGTACCCACTGCACCATTTTACTTGTTATCAATAAACATTATTGTGTTATTTCTCCTCTATAATGGTTACATATAGGCTATTTTTTTTTTTCCTCACTCTTTTGTGCATTCCTGTAGTTTAGTCTCTTATCTCCTTCTTGTGGTGGATTCCCCCTCTACCCCTCCCTTTTCTTCTACTTGGCTTCAGGGGGGCCAAATTAACGCTTTCCTTTCTAGTTCAGCTACCCAGGGGATATTTCCCTCAAATACATCCATTTAATATTGCTCCACTTTGGGAGACTGGTACAGCGCCCTGGACTGTAGGTCTATGGGCATTTAGAACACACCGCAGCAATAGTCCATGAATCTTATCATTATGTTCATACCCAAAACTGAGTATGGTCCTATGCTACAATCTGCAACAAATCTTGTCGCTTATTCTGCCTAAAACCAGTGTCTAATCCTCTGTTAAACTCCATTCTCTGGAAAGTTACCAAGATTAGGTTTTCCTATGTGGCCAGATATACCTCCTGAATACCCTGGAGATATGTTCTAAATGTAAGGGTAATTTTACAGGAGATTCAGGATCTAGGTAGCAAGGACAATATGCCTGGGCATAGGGAAACACAGGACACGCAATATTAGCTCCAGAGGGACTGTGTTGGCCACAGTGTCTGCAGGTCTATCCCAATGATCCTGCATATGGCAGGGGTGCTGAAGGGGGGAGACAGCGCAGGTTTTACATCAGTTATAGAGACTGCAGCGTTCCCTGGGCCTTTATACTATCACAGATTACATATACACCACCATGAATGGTTTAATCTGATTTATTGTCACTCAGTGAGAGACGCTTGGATACTTTACCACATTCTAACCTGTTTGTTTTTATCTTTCAAACAGTCTTCACATTTGCAGAAAAAAACATCTCCCAAAACAAAAAAAAAAAAAAAATTCCAATAACATGTTGCATCAATCCATTGCTTCATTCCCTTTTCGTCTTTCTTCTATATCCTTTGTAGGGACATGGGTGGTACCTCTGAGGCTCATTACATCATATAGCTGCCAGTCCTCTGACTGCAACTTCAATGCCCGCAGTTAACCGTAGAACTGAAATGGGCCATAGAGTCTTAACCGCAGAAGACTCTACTCTTCTCCCAGCACCAATTTGCTCGCAAGAGAAGGATTTCTAGGAAGCATCAGGTTACCAGCCCTCTGTACCCGTACAATTCTGAGACAGAACCAAACAAAATAACAATTCATAAACTCTACTACCAACAGTTATTGGGATTACTTCTACTTCTCAATATAATATATCATGGGAGACTAAGCTAATTTCCTACAAAATCTCCATCTACCTCTGACTCAAACAGATTACATCAAACACAAAAGAGACAGTGTATCCAAACCAGAGCATATCAGATTTCAACTACTCAAACAAGTTCCCTTTCTTGTCCTGTAGAGGGCGCAGCTCCAAAAAGAAAATCTACAATAAGTTTTCCCTCTCTGGCTAATGGCTATATGTTTCTTTGTCTGGATAAACTGGATGATTACAAACTACACCTCCTATTAAGCCAATTCCCATCTTAAATGCAAATTGAAGAGAACATAAACACCAGCACAATGGTTTATCAGATTTTTTTACAATACATCCGTCACTCAAACATCAATCAGTCCCACATTAAAGGATCCTCATAGCTTAAAATATAATTCCAGACATAACAGTCATATAGAAAACACAGGACAACATATAATCTTTCAACTGCTGAGATGATATACTCTTCATTCAATTTCCTTCAACAATCATTCGCACATTTAAAAACACATTGATACCTATAACAGATCACAGATGGCATATCTCTATTATTTCAATCATACACACAAAATCCAAACACTGGCAGAGGTTTGATAAGAATGGTCTTGTTGGACCACTACGTACCCGTCTCGGACCTCCAGAAAGCACTGAAACATTTGTAACACAATGGGTTACTCACCGCGGATTTTGTTCAGTGGTTCCTGGGAAGGTCTTTGTAGTCGGGTCACAGAGAGGTCCAGTTAACCATCCCAGGTTTCTGCACCATGTTCTGTCGTGGAAACCACTTTCTTGGGAGAGCTAATTTAGGGTGAGATACAAAGTGATCTCCAGATCTGCCAGTGTTGGTCCAATTAATAGCGATGCATCGGAGACAAACACACGAACACACAGTTAATGTCCGTGTACCAGGCTTTGTCTGAATCTCAGATGCCCAGACAGTAGTTTATTACAACCACAAAAGAAAAGGGGACGGCTTAGTACATGACCAAAAATGGAATGAAAGTTGAAAATAACAAAATCGTAAATCATGGATCCGGCTGCATTCCTAAAAATCTAGTTCTGTCCAGTTTTCTGGACCTTCATTAACAAAGACATTTGAGACAAAAGCATCTTTATAACAAAGAGTACACCCTGTGTTATTGCTTTTATGAATAACACTTATGAAGCTAATATAAAAATACAAAATTATCAAAGATATATAGATATATAAATTGCTTAAATGATAATCAAAACTTAATATAAAATATTAACCATAACACCAGTTTTTTACCCTACAAGCTGCGGCCACCACCATCAGGCTCTTATATACAGCATTCTAACAGGCTGTATATAAGAGCCCAGGCCGCTGTGTAGAACATAAAAACACTTTATAATACTTACCTAAACCGGTCGCTGTAGTGGATGTGGCTCAGATGGGCGTCTTCATCCTCCGGTGCCGGCGCCGCCTCTTTCAGCCATCTTCGTCCTCCTTCTGAAGCCGCGGTGCATGACAAGTCTACATCATACACACTCAACAGCCCCACGCATGCGCACTACAATACTTTGATCTACCCTGCTCAGGGCAGATCAAAATGCACCTGATCAGGACCGAATGCCGAAGCGTGTGTATGACGTTGAACGCGTCATGCACCGCAGCTTCAGAAGGACGACAGAGGCGGCGACAAAGATGGCCGAAAGAGGCGGCACCGGCACCGGATGACGAAGACACCCATCTGAGCCACATCCACCACAGCAACCGGTTTAGGTGAGTATTATAAAGTGTTTTTATGTTATACACAGAGGCCTGGGCTCTTTTATACAGCATGTTAGAATGTTGTATATAAGAGCCCACTTGTGGTTGCAGCAGCTTACAGGGCAAAAAACTGGTGACAGGTTCCCTTTAAGGAAATGGTCTGCAATGAAGATGTCACAAGGATATTTTTGCAGGCATCACCAACTGTCATGGCAGCTTCAGGATCTGTGGAAAGCTACAGATTTTAGCATTTTGCCTGCTAACTTCCCTAATAACTGATCAGCACAGGCAGATTCAGGTGTCTACTCACAGACATAGGCAGGTTAGCAAGATTTATTCTCTGCTGGGCTGCTTGTTAATCTCTTATAATCACATGCTACGGGGAGCCCTTACATTTGCTCCCCTCCTATATAGTTGAAACCAGAAGTTTACATACACTATGGGTCATTCCGTGTCAAGTGGATCAGTTTTAAAAATTGTCCCCACGCGACGTTCTCCGATTTTGCTGAAAATTTATAAGGATGTACATGTATGTTTGAAAAGAGGTTCTGTAAATTTTTAGGGCCAGATCTCAAATATATTGGGCACTGTTGACCTTTCACTGGAGGCCCCCCCCAAGCCTGCGGCTTTAGCTAAGAGGATTTTGCAAACTTTGGCACATAGCCATTAGAGTTCTATACTGGCTATGATGCTGAAATTTGGCATACTAGCTCAACTTTTGCTGCTAAACGCGATAAAATTATTACCGGCTATGACAAAACAATATTTCAGCCGCAATTTTGTGTCAAAGTAGCTTGCAAAACGCCTCGCATAAAATTTATGCCAAACTTTGCCCATATATAACTCAAGACCAAAAACCAATAGGAACTGGTGCTTTACCCTGTACAACAAACATCTTCATGACTTTGTATTGCTGCAATATCACGGTCAAAGCATATGTATTTGTGGAAATATTCACACCCACATATGATGAAAAACTTAAAAAAAAAAAACGAATTTTACCTATTTTTAGGTCAAATTTCCCAAAAAGGGTACCCCTAAAATATATTAATTCTGTTATCATTTGAAAGAGCACATTTTTCTCTACAAGGATCATTGGGGTTTTTTTTGGAGTCTCTCCATTTAAGAAAAGACAAATGCCACTGAACATGGTGTTATTTATTAATACGCAATGAATGCTAACTGCACTATTCAAACCCTTGCGTTGGTCCATGGTGGTTATACCACAACCAATTCCCTAAGAATTGGTATTATAATCCTATTAAGAATTGTAATAATGCTGTCTTTCGAGAATTGGCAGCCCCATCGCCTAGGAGCCATGGCCGATAGCCGTGCAAGGCAAGTCGCGGGTGGTCTCTTTATCGCAGGTTCCAAAGCCTGAGGGTGGGTGTCTTTGCCTAGGATTCTAAGCCTAATATTGGGTATCTTTTGTTGGTTCCCAAGCCATAATGTTCAGTCTAAGTAAGTGGTCTGGAATTGTTGCTGAATTTGCAATGAAAGATGAAGGGTCATTTGACACCCTTGTTGCAGTCCACACTTTCTTAACAGTAATTGTGGAGTATCTCAAGACTCTCATCAATGGGATTCATCATATCCACTACTTCAGTGATGGATCTGCAGCCCAGTACAAACATTTCAAAAATGTTCTCAACTTGTGCCACCACAATGCTGATTTCAATATCAGCGCTGAATGGAATTTTTTTGGTACCAGTCATGGAAAGTCACCCTGTGATGGGATTGGAGGGACAGCAAAGAGGTTGGCAACTCGTGCCAGTCTTCAACGCCCAACTGAAAACCAAATACTGACCCCGGTGGATTTATTCAACTTTTGCAACGAGCAACTGCATGGAATTAAGGTTTTTTTGTTCCAAAAGAAAAAATTGACGAAATACGGGTAGTTCAAGAGGAAAGTTTGAAAGATGGACATACAATTGCTGGAACAAGAGAAAATCACCAGTTTGTGCCAATTGATGACAAAAAGATTCACATTTCAAGGGTGTCAAATGACCCTTCACCTTTCATTGCAAATTCAGCAACAATTCCAGACCACTTAGACTGAACATTATGGCTTGGGAACCAACAAAAGATACCCAATATTAGGCTTGGGATCCTAGGCAAAGACACCCACCCTCAGGCTTTGGAACCTGCGATAAAGAGACCACCTGCGACTTGCCTTGCACGGCTATCGGCCATGGCTCCTAGGCGATGGGGCTGCCAATTCTCGAAAGACAGCGTTATTACAATTCTTAATAGGATTATAATACCAATTCTTAGGGAATTGGTTGTGGTATAACCACCATGGACCAACGCAAGGGTTTGAATAGTGCAGTTAGCATTCATTGCGTATTAATAAATAACACCATGTTCAGTGGCATTTTTATTTTCTTAAATGGAGAGACTCCAAAAAAAACCCCAATGATCCTTGTAGAGAAAAATGTGCTCTTTCAAATGATAACAGAATTAATATATTTTAGGGGTACCCTTTTTGGGAAATTTGACCTAAAAATAGGTAAAATTCGGATTTTTTAAGTTTTTCATCATATGTGGGTGTGAATATTTCCACAAATACATATGCTTTGACCGTGATATTGCAGCAATGCAAAGTCATGAAGATGTTTGTTGTACAGGGTAAAGCACCAGTTCCTATTGGTTTTTGGTCTTGAGTTATATATGGGCAAAGTTTGGCATAAATTTTATGCAAGGCGTTTTGCAAGCTACTTTGACACAAAATTGCGGCCGAAATATTGTTTTGTCATAGCCGGTAATAATTTTATCGCGTTTAGCAGCAAAAGTTGAGCTAGTATGCCAAATTTCAGCATCATAGCCAGTATAGAACTCTAATGGCTATGTGCCAAAGTTTGCAAAATCCTCTTAGCTGAAGCCGCAGGCTTGGGGGGGGCCTCCAGTGAAAGGTCAACAGTGCCCAATATATTTGAGATCTGGCCCTAAAAATTTACAGAACCTCTTTTCAAACATACATGTACATCCTTATAAATTGTCAGCAAAATCGGAGAACGTCGAGTGGGGACCACTGGTCCACTTGACACGGAATGACCCCTATCTAAAAAGACATATGCATGTTTTTTCATTATCTACCATCAAATCAGAATACACCTTTCCCGTTTTAGGTCAATTAGGATTACCAAAATGATTTATATTTGCCAAATGCCAGAATAATGAGAGAGAGAATGTTTTAAGGCATTTTTACTACTTTCTGCAAAGTCAAAAGTTTACATACGCTAAGAGTACTATGCCTTTAAACAATATGGGAGAGCCCATATGATGATTGATCAGCCAAGATCTCAGGAAGAGAATTTTGAACTTGCACAAGTCTGGCTCATCCTTGCTTGCAATTTCCAGATACCTGAAGGTGCCTCATTCATCTGTAGAAATAATTGTACGCAAGTACAAACAAAATGGGAATGTCCAGCCATCATATCGCTCAGGAAGGAAACAGGTTCTATGTACCAAAGATGAACGGGCTTTAGTTAGACATGTGCATATCAACCCAAGAACAAAAGCAAAAGATGTTGTGAAGATGCTGGCGGAAGCTGGTGAGATTGTGTCATTACCCACAGTGAAATGAGTACTGTATCAACCTGGGCTGAAAGGCCACTCTGCCAGAAAGAAGCAATTACTCGAAAAGAAACTTAAAAAAAGTTAGATTAATGTTTGTAAATGCACACAGAAACAAAGACCTTAAGCGGGCTTTACACGCTACGATATATCTAACGAGATGTCGGCGGGGTCTTGTCGTAAATGACGCACATCCGGCCTCGTTAGTGATATCGTAGCGTGTGACAGCTATGAACGAGCAGAAATACTCACCTTCTCGTTCATCGTTGACACGTCGCTCATTTTCTAAAAATCGAACGTCCAGTTGTTCATTGTTCCCGAGGCAGCACACATCGCTCCATGTGACACCCCGGGAACGATAAACTGGAGCTTACCTGCGTCCCGCCGGCAATGCGGAAGGAAGGAGATGGGCGGGATGTTTACGTCCCGCTCATCTCCGCCCCTCCGCTTCTATTGGCCGGCCGCTGTGTGACATCGCTGTGACGCCGAACGTCCCTCCCCCTTCAGGAAGTGGATGTTCGCCGCCCACAGCGAGGTCGTTTAGAAGGTAAGTGCGTGTGATGGGGGTTACTGCATTGTGCGACACGGGCAAGAAATTGCTCGTGCCGCACAAACGATGGGGGCGGGTGCAATCGCAAATGCGATCGCACGACATATTGAAGCATGTAAAGCAGCCTTTAATTTTTGGAGACATGTGCTGTGGTCTGAGGAAACTAAAATTGAACTGTTTAGTCATAATGACCATTGTTATGTCTGGAGGAAAAAGGGAGAAGCTTTGAAGCCGAAGAACACCATCCCAACTGTGAAACAAGGGTGGTGGTAGCATCATGTTGTGGGGTTGTTTTGCTGCAGGAGGGACTGGTGCACTTCACAAAATAGATGACATCATGAGGAAAGAAGATTATGTAGCAATGCTGAAGCAACATCTCAAGACATCACCCAGGAACTTAAAGCTTGAGCGGAAATAAGTCTTCCAAATGGACAATGACCAAAAGCATACTGCCAAGCTGGTTATAAAGTGGCTTAAAGATAACAAAGGCAATGTTTTGGAGTGGCTATCACAAAATCTTGATCTCAAATTGTTAATTTACGGGCAAAGCTGAAAAGGCAGGTGCAAGCAAGATGACCTACAAACATGGTTCAGTTACACCATTTCTGTCAAGAGGAATGGGCCTAAATGCCTACCAACTATTGTGAGAAGCTTGTGGAAGGATATCCAAAACATTTGACCCAAGTCATACAGTTTAAGTGCAATAGTACCAAATACTAATGAAATGTATGTAAACTTTTGTCTTTGCAGAAAGTAATAAAAATTCTTTAAAACATTCTCTCTCATTATTCTGGCATTTGGCAAACATAAATAATTTTAGTAATCCTAGTTGACCTAAAACAGGAATGGCTTATTCTGATTTAATTTCAGTGAGAAAAACATGCATATGTTTCTTTTTAGATAGTGTACGTAAACTTATGGTTTCAACTGTATATGCTGGCTGGCTATTCCAATAATGCCAGCTATATGTAGTTTACCTATACTGGTCTGTTGAGGTGTTGTGATCCAGACTTACTAGTGGTTGCTGTGCGCGGTTGTGGAGATAACCCTTATTGTCTTTTTGTTGCTTCCTTCCTGCTCTTGCTTTTCTCCTTTCCCTCTTACTGTCTGTTCTTGTGAGTTTGCAGTGTGTCTGAGTTTTGGTTTTCTCCTGTCTGTCTTAAACCATGCTTCCATCACACTCCTGCCCCACCTTCCCTGGGGGTAACAGATTAGATCTGGTCAGAATAGCCAGGCACGAGACTTAGGCATCTCCATCACTAGGGGTTTCCCTGAAGTTAGAGATAGTCTAGGGTCCTATAGCGCGAGGGACAGCATAGGAGGTCCCTGTCCCTCGCTATCCTGCAGTAACATTGTGACAGAAGATATGTACAAAGGATATCTAGATAAAGAGTTATTCTGGCTCATTTCCGTATTGGTGATACCACGTCAATTGATATCTGCTGGGATGTGTGCATGAGCAGCTATTCCATTCACCAAAACTGACCAGATGGGATATACCTGCTGATTGTGCTCAGCTTCCTATACAAAAGTAAACAGAACTGAATACCAGTTTAATAAATATGTTGCTGACAACACACAAGACGTTTATTTAAAACCTTGTTCATAGGACACAAACACTGCAAAATGAATGTGAAAACCAAATTAGACAAAATAGAAAACAAAAATGTCAAAAATAGTCATCAACTGCATAAAAGTTAAAAATAAGTTTTGGGACTCTGCACAAGTTTATGGTGAAAAATAATCCAAGTTGACGGTGAAAAAGAATCATGCAATTACGATACTAATATACTAAATATACCAACATCCTAGCCCCGACTCATCAAGACCAGCGATATCATGCTGGTCTTGATGCCAGGGCGTGGAGTGTTTTATGCCTTTTAATGAATCAGGAGAGGCACAAAGTGGCGTGCGCCTTTCCACAAATGTTACTCTAATCATTGAATGGAGTAAGAATTGCGGCATAAGGTACGCCACTGAATGTCATTAATGTGATAAGTTGGAGTTGCCAAGCCCTATCCACTTAGTCGGAGCTGAGTGAAATGGCGTCAAAGCACCAAAGGTCACAATATTTTTTGTAGTCTCACATTGTGCAAACTTTTTTGTCTTTGCAAAGCTTTTTATACCAGTTTTCTGGTGTAAAAGCTTTGATGACGCGTGGCCCATGTTATTCTTTGGAAAAGCAAGTGATGGATTTTCACTTGTAACCTACTTATTAACAACTGCTCTTGTAACCTGATGGATGCTACATGGGGGGAGAGATACAGATCGAGACTGGAGATTTATTAGTAGCGGTACGCTAGTCTTCAATTCTGCTTGTATGAAGTTTTAAAGTAATGCTATTTGTCCATTTTTGTTTTGCGGTGTTGATAATGAGGAAAGCAAAACTGCCACATGTGAAGACTACAATTTTTGTTTTAGTAGGAAAGAAATTGCATCAAAACCGTCTTAATTGGTATCTTGGACAATTATGACATATCTGTGGGATATACCATAAATGTCACATACATGCACAAAACACTGCCACTCCAGATAGATATGGGTCCCTGTAGTGGGATCAGCACCCTTCGGCTATAACATACCTTTAAACTCCTTCAATAATTATAATACAATTTCCTTTGGCATGGAGTTTCAGACTCAATGCTCTTTCCATAATGATGTATAAACCTTTTTGCCTTTAGAAGAAGTGGATGCCCTGACAGTATATACATATGAAAAAGTTTGGGCACCCCTATTAATGTTAACCTTTTTTCTTTATAACAATTTGGGTTTTTGCAACAGCTTTTTCAGTTTCATATATCTAATAACTGATGGACTGAGTAATATTTCTGGATTGAAATGAGGTTTATTGTACTAACAGAAAATGTGCAATCCGCATTTAAACAAAATTTGACCGGTGCAAAAGTATGGGCACCCTTATCAATTTCTTGATTTGAACACTCCTAACTACTTTTTACTGACTTACTAAAGCACTAAATTGGTTTTGTAACCTCATTGAGCTTTGAACCTCATTGGCAGGTGTATCCAATCATGAGAAAAGGTATTTAAGGTGGCCACTTGCAAGTTGTTCTCCTATTTGATTCTCCTATGAAGAGTGGCATCATGGGCTCCTCAAAACAACTCTCAAATGATCTGAAAACAAAGATTATTTAACATAGTTGTTCAGGGGAAGGATACAAAAAGTTGTCTCAGATATTTAAACTGTCAGTTTCCACTGTGAGGAACATAGTAAGGAAATGAAAGAACACAGGTACAGTTCTTGTTAAGCCCAGAAGTGGCAGGCCAAGAAAAATATCAGAAAGGCAGAGAAGAAGAATGGTGAGAACAGTCAAGGACAATCCACAGACCACCTCCAAAGACCTGCAGCATCATCTTGCTGCAGATGGTGTCAATGGGCATCGGTCAACAATACAGCGCACTTTGCACAAGGAGAAGCTGTATGGGAGAGTGATGCGAAAGAAGCCATTTCTGCAAGCACGCCACAAACAGAGTCGCCTGAGGTATGCAAAAGCACATTTGGACAAGCCAGTTACATTTTGGAAGAAGGTCCTGTGGACTGATGAAATAAAGATTGAGTTGTTTGGTCATACAAAAAGGCGTTATGCATGGAGGCAAAAAAACACGGCATTCCAAGAAAAGCACTTGCTACCCACAGTAAAATTTGGTGGAGGTTCCATCATGCTTTGGGGCTGTGTGGCCAATGCCGGCACTTGACAATGCACTTCTTGACAATAACGTGCAAGAATCAGTGACGAAGTTGAAGTTACGCAGGGGATGGATATTTCAGCAAGACAATGATCCAAAACACCGCTCCAAATCTACACAGGCATTCATGCAGAGGAACAATTACAAAGTTCTGGAATGGCCATCCCAGGCCCCAGACCTGAATATCATTGAAAATCTGTGGGATGATTTGAAGCGTGCTGTCCATGCTCGGTGACCATCAAACTTAACTGAACTGGAATTGTTTTGTAAACAGGAATGGTCAAATATACCTTCATCCAGGATCCAGGAACTCATTAAAAGCTACAGGAAGCGACTAGAGGCTGTTATTTTTGCAAAGGGAGGATCTACAAAATATTAATGTCACTTTTATGTTGAGATGCCCATACTTTTGCACGGTCAAATTTTGTTTAAATGCGGATTACACAATTTCTGTTAGTACAATAAACCTCATTTCAATCCAGAAATATTAC
Source organism: Anomaloglossus baeobatrachus (assembly GCF_048569485.1). Lineage (NCBI taxonomy): Eukaryota > Metazoa > Chordata > Amphibia > Anura > Aromobatidae > Anomaloglossus > Anomaloglossus baeobatrachus. The sequence goes on along the minus strand of NC_134353.1, from coordinate 207,259,622 downwards.
TCAGTCCATCAGTTATTAGATATAAGAAACTGAAATAGCTGTTGCAAAAACCCAAATTGTTATAAAGAAAAAAGGTTAACCTTAATAGGGGTGCCCAAACTTTTTCATATGACTGTACTAGATAGAGCTCAGTTGAATCCCTAAACGGTCATTTAAACAAATTAAAAAAAAAACTAAATTATGTTACTACAGTCTACACATTCATGTACTGCATTATGTAGGTTGTCTGCTTAAAATTCCTTGCAATTATCCAGAATATTTGATAACGAAGCCCCCATTAGGCCTTTTTTTAAATCTCGTCTGTCATCTACAAGATATCTCTGGAGGAAACAGATTACATGAAAACACATTATAGACTAATGTACAGCTCCGTTTCCAACCAAATCCAAACGGTGAGATCTGTTCAATGAAATGTTGACTTATTAGCTCAACGTTTTCTTCATTTTTAATGATTTTGCATCACCATTTCCCAAAGCGGCTGATGGTGGAGCATGTACCAGGCCTGTCCTTCAGGCTCCTCCAATTGAAGAACACATCACATGGGAAAGACTTTATTTTAAGTCTGTGAATGGTTGGAACATGGACAGCTACGATGTACCAAATTCATCAGAAGGCATGCGTCTCTTAATGAATTTGGTGCATTTCACTATAGTGAATCCTTGATCAAGACTTACACACATAACATCAGAGTTGAGGAATACCCAGATATGTGCCTATATCATCATAAAAGCTTTACTAATGTAATAATAGTGGAACAGTAAAGCCTAAGACACATGGCATGAAAATCGGAGCGAGTGGAATGTGATAAAACATAAAACACCAATATTAACCTATGTGCCAGCACCCATGATCGATTATTTTCTCAGCCCTAATCAGACCGAGAAAATAGTAGGAGCATGCTACGGGTGCATTGCGATCCTTGTTTCTCTCGCACCCATGCAAGTCTATGGGGCGAGAGAAAAATCGCACTACACTCGCATTACACTGGTGTACTGCGAGTGCAGGGCGAGAATGGAAATAGCTGGCAACGGAGGAGAGAGGGAGGTAAATCCCTCCCTCCCCTCCACCGGCCCACCACCGGCAGCTGTGGTCCAATCGCATGATCGGACCTCAATCGCAGTGACACTCACATGACACTTGGCTACTGCTGTGCTGCCAGTGTGAGATGAGTGTCATGCGAGGATCGCAGTAGTCCCCCGTGTGGCCCCGGTCTAAAACCCACAATGGAAAAAAGTAAAAAATTATGATACTTTACAACTATGTCTCGCATACATGCTTTAAGTGCGAATCTATGTGCCTTTAACAGTGATGAGCGAGTGTGCTCGTCACTACAGATTACTTGATCGATCATCAATATACTTGAGCTCGGACAAATATTGCGGGTGATCAGATGTTACGCCCGTGAAACAACCACAATGCACAGGCTTGCTTCAAAACATGATGTGTGCAGGCACCCCAGGTTGGGCCATTTGCAGTCTCTCACTGGAGGTTAAAGCAATGTTTTCAGATGTAGTGTATAAAATGGTAAAAAAAACTCGCCCTTCTTCCCCAGTAATGCTCAGTGACTTCCATTACATTTGTTACTCGTCTCGAGCTGAGCATTTTTAGAGCATATCATCTGTTTGACTCGAGAACCGAGCATTTTAGTGGTCACCCCTCTCAATCCTTTAACTGTTTTCACAGATATTCCCATCATCTCAATGAGTATTTATGGCATTCAGAGGAACATTTGGAAAATTGGGGCAATTTCACACATGAAGGAACTTGAAAATAAACAAAAAAAAACAAAAAAAAAAAACAACAACATACTACACTGAATGTATACATTTTTTCAGTAGCAAAAAAAGTAGGTCTTTGAGGGTCTTGAATGTATTCCATCTGAACAAATATTAACCTAGTCGAGCACACATCAACTTAATCTGCTGTACATCTACAATGTGAATAAGGCCAATTCATTTCTAGAATAATAAAATTGCCAGCTTTCGTAAGGATTCTTGATATCGGAAAAGACTGCAGTAATTCCAGGGCCACTGTTAAGTCAATATTAATGCTATTCATTTTTTTCTGTCAAAAGGTGACATGGCAGAGAAAATGTGATCGCTAATGTGAAATGGAGATAGAACTTTTTTTTTTCACTTATAAAGAAAATTGGCCTTAGACTCATTTTATCCAGACGAGCAAAATTTAATAAATGACAGTACAAGAAAATGCCCGCGGTTATCTCTTTCTTCTGGCTAGAACGGAGGATACAAAAATCAGGCGGCTATAAAATGTTCAGAACAAAAGGAAAATGTTACAATAGACATTTAAAACTGTATCATGTCTCTTAAAAAGGAGATTACTCATCACGAAGAGGTAAAACGCAGGCCCATTTAGACATGATTATAGAGCAAAAACTTCAGATACAACGGCTTGTAGACTTCATGCGTGTGACGGTGGGGAGTGAGAAACGAAACAAATGAATAGTTGTATATAGAAACTGATCAGAAACATGTACTCCTCCGTTAGAGAGGACCTGTCACCAAATTTTTCATGTGGAACTGGACACAATAGTGATAGGCAATAGTGGCTGCAGAGCGGAATAACACTTTTTTCCCATCTTTAATTTCGTCTCTCTATTGTGGAGATCTTTTTAAGTGATGTTACCAGATAGTTTTCAGTGGGAGTGTGTACTTCTCCCTGTATGATGCTGATCAATCTTAAGAAGCAGCGACACTCTAAGGGAAATAAAGATCACACATGTTCACCATAGCTTAGAGCAGGTTTCTCAGTGTGTGAGATGTACACACACCGATGTCTGCTGTGCAAAAGCAAATTAAGATCAGCAATGAGATCAGATCAGGCTGTCATTGCATCTCCCACAGGAGCAGTCTGTTCTGGGCTACTCCTGTGTGACATGCTATTGTGGCACTCCTGGGGCTTCCATCGCCACAGGGGTACTGCACCTCATACAGAGGTGTGGTATCCCATCCCAGGGTAAGGAGAGTGTCATCCAGCGGTTCACATGACACACACATAAATGCACAGACTCATTACAACACTCCACTAAGCCGTGGTTAGGGCCTAGTGCGGCTGGACTTGTATAGTGGCTAGCACCGTCCCCGAAGCCAGCCTGGGGGTGGAGCTTAGTGGGTGAGGTGTCTGAGTTGAGTGGGCGGAGTTAACAGTTGACAGAGTGAGTCAGTTAGTTGGTGGTGTGGAGGCGAACGGCGCGTATGGGAATCGAGGGGGTCCTGCTTGCCCTGGGTGACACAGAAGAAGGGATCATAGTGACACGGGAGTGCGGGAAGCACCCGTGGGCTTACTCCACAGAACACCGTGTGGAAGGATCTGGTCGCAAACGGGGTCCCGGTCCCTAGACTAGGAAAAGACTTCAGGACTTTCTAGTAACACCAGAAGCCAGGGTGGCTGTACGCACCTTTGGGCCACAAACAGCACACAAATCCGCTGGAAGGGGGCTACAGAGGATCAGGGCGCCAAGCAGGCAGAAAACCCTTTGAAGGTCAACAGCCCCTGGCTCAGGGCACTGTGTGCGGAGGCACGAGACAGGAGGGCAAGAGTCAGCGCAATAGAGACGACCAGGAAAGGCACAACTGAGGGGTGCACCGGTATTGACCTCTGACCTGCCCGGGATCGGCGGAGGCCCATCACCAGGAATCCCATTATACCGTGGGAGGACTAAGCTGGCTGTCAACTTGGAACTGGTGCAGTGAGTAAAAGACTGTTGTTGCAAAGCCCCTGGTTTCGTGTCCATTCCTCCCATGTCTCCCCCTATCATCATAGACTTTTGATAATTCAATGCTTGCCCCGGGGTCCTGCTCCACCCGTGGGGAGCAATATCACCTCAGCTGTGTCATCAACATCTGCCCTGGGGAAGACGCAGCGCAGCTGTGGCCCACATAGCTGCGAAAGCACAGGTGGCGTCACAAACTTTATTTTATTGTAAATATAACTCCAATCATCAACCCCTTTATTGAAGAAAGATACAATCAGGGTCATGGAGCCAGGCCCCGCCACCGCTGACATCCCCGGACTACTCCGGCCCGGTTCCGAGTATCGCCTAAGGCCCTGGGGTTGGGCATGTCACTATGACAGACTGCTCTGCTCTCATTGCACAGCAAGTACAAGCTGCCTGAGAACAGCAGGCATAAGTGTAAACTGACATCTCTGGATAGTCACTAATAGGGTAGGGGCAGGACAGCAGAGCCAACAGTGCGAGATGAGAAGGAGAGCTGAGAGATGGGTTTGTATTGACACACAGCTAAACTCAGCTGTGCTGCTCCTCCCTCCACAAGGACCTCATCTGAACGGTGTTCCTCATCTGTAATTTCTAATTATGCATGACGTTAGACAAGGAAATCTTAGCTGTCTGTTGAACATGTCACACACTGAGTAACCTGCTATAATGATGGCATGTTTTTATTTCTTTTGTGAATTGCTGCAAGATTATGATTGGACTAAATCAGAAAGGAAGAAAAACATGCTCTCAGAGAAAACTGTCTGATAATACCTACTTAATAAACGTTAACTCATTAGGTGGCAAATCATTTAATTCGTAATATCTCTGCAACAGAGGCTAAAATAAAAAAAGTAATACAAAAAAAAAAAAAAGATTTATTTTGCTTGTAACCGCTATTACATTGGGTGTTCAGTTTAGCATGAAAGGTTTGGTAAAAAGTCCTCTTTATTTACTGGAGGGGAGATAACTTCACATCATACGTCATTAAAAGTGAATCTGTCAAGACAACTTTACTACTGAAACTAAACATATGAATATATAGTGTCAGCACTGAGAATTCAAGTTCTGAAGTCATATGCAAAAAGGAGATTTTTGGTACTCACTGTAAAAAAACTCATTCTCGTAGCTTTCACTGGAGGAAACAGGAACCATGAGTTATATTCTGCTACCTGGAGGTTGACATAAAAATACATCCTAGAAAAAAGTAGTGTCCTCCCCAACAGCCTACATCTGGTCAGCAGACAGGAAGCTATTCAATTAGTGCAAAGGCAGAGATAGCAAAATCAAACAAGGGTGGGTGCTGTCTATCTGCATTAAAGGTTTTAGAGTGAGTACCAAAAAAAAACTATTTCTCAGGTGCTTCATTGAGAGACACAAAAAGCATGGAACATCCTAACGAAGACCTTCGGGTGGGAAAACGTATGCCAGTATTGCAGAAGGAAGACTAACAATTCATCAGGTTAACATCTAAGCAAATGGCGCTTGCAATGCCTTATGCTAAGACTTGAATCAATTGATGCAAAAGTAAATGCGCTGCGCATATGTGAACTGAAGACTAAGGCTATGTGCGCACGTGTGCGCTCTGCACCGCACCTAAAAGGTGCGCTTCAGAGCGCAGCTGAAAAGCTCCATTCTGAAGCGCATGGTGCCGGCAGAGAACGTGCGCTCTGCATGCTGCCTCTCCCTATAGACAGCATGCAAACCGCACGGAAGAAGTGACATGTCACTTCTTAGAACGCAGCGATTCGGGCAGCAGCCGAATCGCTGCGTTCTAATATGCCACGTGCGCACGGCCCCTGCACAATCTCCATAGACTGTGCAGGGGACGCAGGACGCATGCAGTTACGCTGCGCTGCAGATCGCAGCGTAAATGCATGTAATATGCACACGTGCGCACATAGCCTAAGTAGCAGCCCTGTGATATAGAAGAACAAACGTCTAGAGCAGGTGTGGGCAATTAATTTTCCCATGGGGCCGCATGAGAAATTGGGATTGGTTTAGAGGGCCGGACTAATATAATTAACTCAGTTCTACCCAATATACTACATTACTACACCCCCTCCATATACTACACCTGTAATAAACTACACCCCCATTTACACCTGTAATATACTACACCACTATATACTACACCTGTAATATACTACATCACTACACCCCTATATACTACACCTGTAATATACATCACTACACTCCTATATACTACACCTGTAATATACTACATCACTACACCCCTATATACTACACCTGTAATATACATCACTACACTCCTATATACTACACCTGTAATATACTACATCACTACACCCCTATATACTACACCTGTAATATACATCACTACACTCCTATATTCTACACCTGTAATATACTACATCACTACACCCCTATATACTACACCTGTAATATACATCACTACACTCCTATATACTACACCTGTAATATACTACACCTCCATATACACCTGTAATATACTACACCACTATATACTACACCTGTAATATACTACATCACTACACCCCTATATACTACACCTGTAATATACATCACTACACTCCCATATACTTCACCTGTAATATACTACATCACTACACCTGTAATATACATCACTACACTCCCATATACTACACCTGTAATATACTACACCACTAGACCCCCATATACACCTGTATTATACTACACCCCTCATGTACTACACCTGTAATATACTACACCCCATATAATACACCTGTAATATACTACAGCCCCATATAATACACCTGTAATATGCTACATCTCCATATAGTACACCTGTAATATACACCTCCATATAGTACACCTGTAATATACTACACCTCTCATGTACTACACCTGTAATATACTACACCTCCATATAGTACACCTGTAATATACTACACCTCCATATAGTACACCTGTAATATACTACACCTCCATATAGTACACCTGTAATATACTACACCTCCATATAGTACACCTGTAATATAATACACCGCTCATGTACTACAACTGTAATATACTAAACCTCCATATAGTACACCTGTAATATACTACACCTCCATATAGTACACCTGTAATATACTACACCCTCATATAATACACCTGTAATATACTACACCTCCATATAGTACACCTGTAATATACACCTCCATATAGTACACCTGTAATATACTACACCCCTCATGTACTACACCTGTAATATACTACACCTCCATATAGTACACCTGTAATATACTACACCCCTCATGTACTACACCTATAATATACTACACCCCCCATATAATACACCTGTAATATACTACACCTCCATATAGTACACCTGTAATATACTACACCTCCATATAGTACACCTGTAATACACTATACCCCTCATGTACTACACCTGTAATATACTACACCTCCATATAGTACACCTGTAATATACTACATCACTATACCCCCATATACTACACCCCTATATACTATACCTGTAATAAAACTACATCACTACACCCCATGTACTACACCACTATATACTACACCACTATATACACAACACCATATACTACACCTGTAAAATTACACCACTACACCCCCAGTATTAGTCACCAGTCCCCCCCTCCCCCATTGCCCCTCCTCAGCTTATTAGTCACTACTTACCTCTCCCTTCTTATCGTCCCCGTCCACAGGCACTTCCGTACGGGCCCCCCGCTGAGCTGCTCCTTCTCTTCTACGGGCCCTGGCTGTGCCGATGTTGATCTGCAAGGGGCCCCCGCTGCTGCTTCTCTTCAGGCCCCCGCTGTGCTGCTCCTTCTCCAGTACGGCGCCACTGCTGTTCTTGTGCGGGTCCCCACCGCTGCTTCTCTTCAGGCCCCTGCTGTGCTGCTCCTTCTGCCGGGCGGGAACTTTTGAAATGACACACGCAGCGCAGTACAGACAACGTCAGAGCGCGCGCGTGTGTCACAGAGAAAGTGCCGGCAGGGAACAGAGGAGAGATTCCTGAGTTCCACTGCCTGCACTGACTGTGCAGAGCTGCAGGATCTCTCTCTGCCCGGCACGCTGCAGCCCGACTCCACTGCACCGGCTGAAGATGGGTGGGCAGGTCACAGAGAGTAGGCAGGCTGGATGTGGTCCGCGGGCCGCCCCTTGCCCAGGTCTGGTCTAGAGGAGTATGACCCAGGAGCCTTTTACCACATGAGGGGGTGAGGTGAGCCCTGATAGGAGCGCCCTAGATTAGCCCGATCTTCCGCACTGGCAAATCAAAAGCGGTGAACAATAGTAATCCCAAAGGCGGCCTACCCTCTACAACAGCATACCAGAATAATTAACATGGCATCCAAATGGAGCTGTAAGAGACAGAAAGAGCTGCATAGCTCCAACTATGTCAGATTGTGTAACAACATCTTGAGAAGATGAGAAATTAAGTGGCTAAGGTAGAAGGCGGAGAACTTGTTAGGGACAAAGCAGGGTGCTAAGCGCAAGACCACTCTGTCCTGGACAAGGAGGCAGGTGAGTGCCACCACTCAAAGCCTCGCCTGATGGAAGATATTGATAAGCGGAAGAAAAAAAAATTACCCTGCCGGAAACTGAAATGAGAGAATCTCCGACTGCCACAAAAAGAGAGGATTAAAGGGCATCCAAGAATTTTATGATTTAGGTCCCACAGATCCAGAGGAAGCTAATACACTGTGAATTATTAGGCAAATGAGTATTTTGATCACATGATACTTTTTATACACGTTTTCCTACTCCAAGCTATATAGGCTTGAGAGACAACTGCCAATTAAGTAAATCAGGTGGTGTGCATCTCTGTAATGAGGAGGAGTGTGCTGTAATGACATCAACACCCTATATAAGGTGTGCTTCATTATAAGGCAACTTCCTTTCCTTTGGCAAAATGGGTCAGAAGATAGATTTGAAAGGCTCTGAAAAGTCCAAAATTGTGAGATGTCTTGCAGAGAGAGGCAGCAGTCTTGAAATTGCCAAATTTTTGAAGCGTGATCACCGAACAATCAAGCGTTTCATGGCAAATAGCCAACAGGGTCGCAAGAAGTGTGTTGGGCAAAAAAGGCGCAACATAACTGCCCATGAATTGAGGAAAATCAAGCGTGAAGCTACCAAGATGCCATTTGCCACCAATTTGGCCATATTTCAACGCTGCAACGTTACTGGAGTATCAAGAAGCACAAGATGTGCCATATTCAGGGACATGGCTAAGGTAAGGAAGGCTGAAAAACTACCACCTTTGAACAAGAAACATAAGATAAAGCGTCAAGACTGGGCCAAGAAATATCTTAAGACTGATTTTTCAAAGGTTTTATGGACTGATGAAATCAGAATGGAACTTGATGGGCCAGATGGATGGGCCAGAGGCTGGATCAGTAAAGGGCAGAAAGCTCCACTCCGACTCAGACGTCGGCAAGGTGGAAGTGGGGTACTGGTATGGGCTGGTATCATCAAAGATGAACTTGTGGGACCTTTCCGGGTTGAGGATGGAGTGAAGCTCAACTCCCAGACATACTGCCAGTTTCTGGAAGACAACTTCTTCAAGCAGTGGTACAGGAAGAAGTCGGTAGCATTCAAGAAAAACATGATTTTCATGCAGGACAATACTCCATCACATGCATCCAACTACTCGACAGCATTGCTGGCCAGTAAAGGTCTAAAAGATGAAAAAATAATGACATGGCCCCCTTGTTCAAATGATCTGAACCCAATAGAGAACCTGTGGTCCCTCATAAAATGTGAGATCTACAGGGAGGGAAAACAGTACACCTCTTGGAACAGTGTCTGGGAGGCTGCGGTGGCTGCTGCATGCAATGTTGATCGTAAACAGATCAAGCAACTGACAGACTCTATGGATGGTAGGTTGTTGAGTGTCATCATAAAGAAAGGTGGCTATATTGGTCACTAATTTTTAGGGGTTTTGTTTTTGCATGTCAGAAATGTTTATTTCTAAATTTTGTACAGTTATATTGGTTTACCTGGTGAAAATAAACAAGTGAGATGGGAATATATTTGTTTTTTATAAAGTTGCTTAATAATTCTGCACAGTAATAGTTACCTGCACAAATAGATATCCTCCTAAGATAGCCAAATAAAAAAAAAAAACACTGCAACTTCCAAGAATATTAAGCTTTGATAATTATGCGTATTTTGGGTTGATTGAGAACATAGTTGTTGATCAATAATAAAAAAAATCCTCTAAAATACAACTTGCCTAATAATTCTGCACACGGTGTTCGGGTGCCCTGAGTTCACCCTTTGCAGGCGAGAATGCCTAACTATGGCCTACAAGTCAGGTTCCACTGGACAAGTATAGCCAAGTAGTTACAGCAGGGTACATCGAGAACGATGTTCCTAGGACAATAAAAACCTCGCAAAAATCAAATATTGAACAAAAGCACTAGGTGCGGAAAAGGATAAAAATCTCATCCTTTAATAGATAGACTTAAAAAACATATATGTGTAATTCACACCCTAAACATACTAAAAATCCGTGTATAGTTTTTAATATGGTTAGGGTGTGAATTACACATATATAGTTTGTTCAACCATAGCCAAGGACAAGTATAGCCAAGGAAGGAACCTGGCCCTGGAAGTCAACCCTGGCTCAAGACAATATGCAAAATATGCAAAAATTAAAAAGTGGTTAACGCCATAAAAACACTGTTGAAGGGCTCTTTTCCCTCAAGTCAAAAACTTTGTAAGAGAAATGGTAAAAATATCCAAGGCCGTATTCCCTAACCCTAGTCAGACCAACCTAATTAGAAAGGCCCAAAGCCTTCTGTACTGTGGACCCATCAGTCCTGCCAGTAAATTAAATGGCCAATAATTTGGCCAGAATAAGAGACCTATGGGAAAGATCTAGCTGAATGTTATGAATGGTTCCAGGGGACATCTGCAATTAAGAACGTGAGTTCTGGACTCAACATGAAGAATCCTGAACTTCGCAGGCATTCAAACTTTTCAGTGCAAAATGGGAACGTTTAATATTGGCCCACTAGGGAAAGACCAAGATTTTCGTAGCATGTAGAAGAGCCCAGCCCTCCCGCCCTGACCCATCATCTACTAGGGAAGACTTCTTGGAAGACCATCAGAGACATACAATTTCCAAACACAATAGTGCTCCAGGCAAGAAAACAAAAGTTGATCATCCAAACGACCTGCCTTAAGCCTCAAAAGAGACGCTGCCATAAGAGGCAAAAAGATAGAAGCACTGCTAGTATTCTCTAACCCAGCTATCAAGGAGTAGAGGCGAAAAAGACTAGTATAAGATAGGGACCACCTTAAGGGCCAAGATAGCATAAGGGAGGAACTAAGTACTTAACTAGCCACCTCATGGGGAACCTTCAATAGCTACTCTATTTGTCCAAGTGGCGCCCTACCCAGGGACGATGCATCCATGAGGGCAGAGAATATTGGGCGAACAAAAAAGATGAAGCCCACTAGCAAGTAGGTCAGACTGTCAAGAAGATACGGCGTGATCTGATTCTAGGGCTCTGGGAGCAATAATTACAGTGTATTTAATCCATGTTCTAAGGTACTATGAACAAATAACTACTACTGGGTGAAGAAGCCTATAGATGTGTAACCTTGCTAACATCACCCACTGCAAAAATTTAAATAAATAAGTAAATAAATAAATAAAAACTGAGAGAAGCAGTAACCCTTCCTGCTAGAATTAGAGGAAATATCCCAGGTTGCAATCATCAATTAGATGGGAACTATCTACCTCAAGCTCGAAAACCTAGAGCAAGGCTCTCTGGACAACTTGAGGAATAAACTAAGAGGAGAAATCACTTCCAAAGTAAAAGATTCTGGCAGTAAAAAAAAAAGAACACAGGAGTCTTGCAACTTCACCAAACCGAGAGGTCTTTGATAGGTCTGACTCACCAAGCACAAGGTCAGAAACTTGTTGTTGACCTGAAATACTCCCTAATGAGGTGTCTCCGTTAACTAGACTGATTTTCCTATGATGAAGTGAGGGTATTCACTGGCCCATGTCTTCAGACTGACCTTGCTAGCCGGTGACTCCCCTAGGTAGTTGTCTGACTGCAAACTGATTTTGTGCGTGATCAGCGTGTGCTAACCTACTGAGAAAAATGGTCAGAGTACTGCATGTGTGATATGCAATACTGAGGGTCTCATTTAGCTTGACTGATTCACCAATTAATAGGCACTTGCCCTGAGGGATGCAGTCTGACGACTCCAGCAATCTTATTACTTCACCGCCGCTGCTGCTCTAAGCCACCAAAGATGGAGCTGTTGGTCTGCTCCTTTTATCCCAATGTGCTTTCATGGTAATCACCCCAGTACCCACAATACCACTCACTATTACTTGATAATTTCTACCCTGGAAAAGGTCAACTTTAAAGTAAAAACAATGCATATTCACGCTTAATGTACAGTCTAATGAGGCCACGGCACAAAACAATTCTCCTTTGTGTCATGCACTAGGCATAAATGAAGCCTCTGAAGTCCAAATCATTAAGACTCTTCAAACCCTTTTATCTGTGAGTGGAGAACTTTGGATCACTTTGCCACCTCGCTTCCATACTTTCTAACCTGTGACATTCTCACTCATCATGGAGGGCCATCTTTAACATCCCCATTGATGATCCTCTGTCCCCATTTGTCCCTCATCTTTCTCTAACCTCTTCCTTCGTTGATCTTTCACAGTTTGTTAACTCTCCTATACAGACAGGAATACTCTAGACCTGGTCTTCTCCCGACTCTGCTCACTGCAGGACTTTACTAAATCTCACAGTTGCTCTCTGACCAAAACCTTCTTTTCTTCTCCATCAAGAAGTCTCCTCGCACAGGACACCCCCACTTATCACAGAGAAAACTACGTGCTATCAATATCCAGCAGTCTTTAGCTTCCAATTCCACCCTCTCATGGCCAGACTCCCCATGTTCACGTTATAATACTACAATGCTGAGTACCCTAGATAAAGCAGCACCTGCTACAAGCAAAAAAAACCCCAATACAGCCGTCAGCAACCCTGGCACACGCTAAAAAACGTTTTATCCAGGTTTGCTCAATGTGCGAGCATCAGTGGAGAAAATTGGGGTCATTAGAAGACTTCATCCAGTAGACTTTCATGCTCAAAACGAATAACTCTGCTCTCTATCTGGCCAAAGAAGTCTACTTCACCACCGTCATCACATCACTAGACAGCAATCTAAAACAACTCTTGGAAACTTTCAACTCCCTCCTGAACTCTAAAGCACAGGCTCAGGTCACCTCAGCTCTATCTGGCTACTTATTTCCTTGAAAAAACAACCATATCCATCATGACATTTCTGCACATTCCCCTCAGAGCCTGGACCCCCTTCTCGCCCTACAATCTGCACCAGGGATACTATTTCTTCACATCTCCTTTAGTCTCTCTCCCCAGTTGTCCCTACCTACCCAAAGTATTTAACCCCTCTCTTTCTTCCGATATCTTTCCCTCCTCTGTCAATCAAAACTTTGCCGTTCATTACAGACTGGTCTCTAATCTTTCCTTCATCTCTAAACTCATGGAATGCTTGGTCCACTCCTATGTGTTACACTATCTCTCAGTTGACACTCTTCTTGAACCTTTACAATATGGGTTCTGCTCTTTACACTCAAACTGCCCTTACTAAAATCTCTAATGAGCTACTAATAGCAAAATCTGATGGATCTTCTGGATCTCTCTTATGCATTTGGCACTGTGGATCACCAGGTGCTCCTCACTATGCTCTGCTCTATTGGTTTCAAAGACTTTATTCCCTCTTAGTTCTCATCCTACTTCTCTGACCGCTCCTTCACTGAATCTTTTGAGTGCTTTTACTGCTCTCCTCTTCCCTTTACTACCCGGGTTCCTCAACACTCAATCCTAGGCCCCCTCTTTTCTTTCTATACACCGCCTCTATTGGACAATACATTAGCAGATTTGGTTTTGAGTATCATCTCTATGCTGATGACACCCAATTATAGACATTTTCTCCTGACATCACCAGCACCTTAAGGCTATATGCGCACGCTGCAGTTTTTGTCACGTTTCTGTCGCTTTTTTGGTGCAGTTTAGTCAGAACTTTTTCACATTTGACTTCCCGCAAAGTCTATAAGAAATCAGATTTACTGTGCGCACATTGCAGTGTATTTGTCAAACGTTTTTTTTGACAAAATCAATCAGCATGTTCATTCTTTTTGCGTTTTTATCATCTTTTGTCACCTATTCAAATCAATGAGGGGTTGAAAAACGGATGGCACAACACATGGTTACAAATTGTTTGTGTTTGGCATACGTCTTACCCGCGGTTTTGTCAACAAAAATGCAGCTCAAGAACTTAGTTCCAGAATGACAAAATCAATGCCGGAGTGATTTTGGGGTGTCTGTGTCTCTCCTCTCTCTGTCTCTCTCTCCAAGCGCTACATACTCACCAATCACCGGGGCGGCTGTGTCTGCTCCCACAGCAGCTCTCTGTTCTTCCTGAGCTGCTCACTCATTAGGCTCATACATATTCATTGCTTCCTACACTCACTGGCGTCTGTAATTGGTTGCAGTCAGACGCGCCCCCCACGCTGAGTGACAGTTGTCTATATCATACCAAAAAATCAGTAAATGATTTAAAAAAAAAATAAATAAAAAACAGCTTGCGGTCCCCCTTGATTTTGATACCCAGCCAAGATAAAGCCCCACAGCTGGGGGCTGGTATTCTCAGACTGGGGAGGCCTATGGTTTTTAGGCTCTCTCCAAAATATCAGCCAGCAGCTACCCTGAATCGCCGAATCCATTAGATGTTACAGTACCCAGCTCTTTCTGATTACCCTGGTGCAGTGGCAATAGGGGTAATGAGGGAGTTAATGGCAGCCCAAAGCTGCTACTAAGTCGTAGATTAGTCATGGCAGACGTCTAGGAGACACCCCCTCATCACTAATCTGTAAATGAAAGTAAATAAACAAAAACACCAAAAAAAAAATCCTTTGTTTGAAATACAAGACAAAAAAGCCACCCTCTTTCACCACTTTATTAATCCCCTATACACCCCTCCTGGTCCGAAGTAATCCACACGAGGTCCTGTGACACTTCCAGCACTGCTACATCCGATGCTCACAGCGTGCGCCACACAATAAGACTGCCCGCTGTAACGTTCAGGTCACTACTGAAGTGAGCCACGTGATCAGTGGTGACGTCACTCAGGTGAGTCCTCCACTTGCGGCTCACTTCAGTCACGGACTCCAGGACACATGGACTCCAGTAGTGACCGCAAATCATGTAAATGATGTCACCGCTTATGGCACGGCTCATTTCACTTGCTGCGTGGAGCTCACAGCGGGCAGTCATGTTATATGCTGCTCACTGTGAGTGTCAGATGTAGAAGTGCTGGAAACGTCTTAGGACCTAGTGTGGATTACATCGGACCTAGAGGGGTTTATGAGGAGTTAATAAACGGGTGAAAGAGGGTGGCTTTTTTGTCTTTTATTTCAAATAAAGGATTTTTTGGGTGTTTGTGTTTATTTACTTTCTCTCTCTTAGAGATTACTGATGGAGCACCCTCATAGACGCCTGCTATCACTAAGCTAGGGCTTAGTAACATCTGTGGGCTGTTATTAACTCTTTATTACCCCAATTGCCACCGCACCAGTGTCTGCTAGAAAGCACCCATTACTAATACCAGGGCTTGATGCCAGCTGGAGCTAGCATCAACCCCACAAATATTACACTTTTTTCCATTGGACCATGGCAATGGGAAGAGCCGGGTCAAGCGCCAGAATGGGCGCATCTAATGGGATTCCCTCTATTTTTCATAACCAGCCAAGGTACAGCAGCCACTTGAGGGTTGCATAAATGGAAAAATACACTGGTGCTCACAAATAAGTGAAGAAACAGGTTCTGTGACTCACACAGAAAAGTTTATTGCACTGCAAAAATAGTAGTAATAATTTTAAGAGCTGCAGGTAGAATACAGGGTCCGCATCACGAAGTCCTGTCAAAATGGGAAAAAATATAAAATAATATCTACCAGGCTTCCGGATAAAAATAAAAAAAACTTAAAAATAAAATAAAAATGATGATAAACGTGCCTGATATGTCTTATGGTTATACCCCAGGCACTCTGTCCTAGTCTATGGCTGAGTGTATGCACCTTAGGTGTTCTGAGAAACACTGGGGAATACCAGTGAGAACCTATGGGTATAGTTGCTTCAGGCGTTTCTCTCAGAAATAATTTTACTTCACTCTGTGGTTCAGATTGACCTGGAAGTCTGATTTCTGGTATGCAGCAAATGGAGGATGGTGCTAAAAAATACTGGTGCCAAGATGTAGGTGATCTGCCACATGTAGTGCCCAGAGTTGCCTGGTATCTCTTATGGTTATACCCCAGGCACTCTGTCCTGCTAGTCAATGGTTTAGAGTATGCACCTCAGGTGTTCTGAGATTAAGATACACTGGGAAATACCAATGAGAACCTAGGGGTACGGTTGCTTCAGGCGTTTCTCTCCACAGAATTTTACTTCAACTTGTGGTTCAGATTGACCTGAAAGTCTAATTCCTGGTTTATCATTTTTACAAAGTGTTTTATTGTTATCTGGAAGCGTGGTAGATATTATTATTTTATACTTGAGGGTTACAGCTGCTGCTGTTCCTGTTCTGGATATGAAGAATGGGGGGGACCCCATGTCATTTTTTTTTACCAAAAATTTTTAAAAAAATCATCTGGCCAAGGTAGCTATTCCTCTATTGAGCTATTCTGTTATTTCTTTAGATCTACTTTGTTCTTTCTTATTATCTATTATGTTCTATCTATTCTTTTCTATCTGCCGTATCTATTCTAGCTATCTATCCTAGTTTTGAAATCTGAAAGATCTAAACTACTAATCTGTACACGGACACTACTGCAGGAAATCCACATTGTGCAGTGTGGAGTAGCAACTCTTTTGGCTCCCATCAACATATAAATATAAACAATCAGTTTTTATTTTCAAGAGCAGATAAACATCAAAAAGACAAAAAGTCATATTTGCATTTTCAAAAACCGTTTCCCCCAAAGGCAGCTTATAAAGACAATAGCAGAACAATGCTCTATACACATGAGGATCATCACTAGTCATCTACATTATATACTATCAAGCCAAAATTACACCACTAATTCAGCTTCAGGTTATACAGCGGAAAACGAATAAAATAAGCTGGAATAATCCTGGACTCCAGAGTAATGAATAAGATATCCTACCATTCGGCCTGCCAAAATATTAGTGATATCAACAAAATATTTATCAGGAGCGATGAAATTTGAAGTGTAATATCAGTTTCTGAAACCCAGAATACTGTCTTAGGCTCTGTGCGCACTTGCCGTTTTTTGCCGCGGATTTCCTGCGGTTTTGCTGCAGAAAATGTTCATAATATCTCTGCAGTGAATCACCAGCAAAACCTATGGGGAAAAAAAATGCTGTGCGCACTATGCGGATTTTGACAGCTGCATGTTTTGCTGCGGGATCCCCGCAGCAAAAACAATTGCATGTCACTTCTTTTCCGCACGTCGCTGCGGGATTTCACTCCATTGACTGCAATGTAATCGTGAAATCCCACAGGGAATAACGCAGGCAGCAAATTCTGTGCGGTTCATTGCGTTTTCCTGCGTTATTCCCTCCGGTATTTCGCGGTTTACCTGCGGTAATGTACATCACTGCCTGCGGTTTGCAGGGAAGTGATGTCATTATGACAGGAAGAGGAAGCGGCGCAGAGTAAACACACACGTCACAGACACAGAATACACACAGATCGCACTCACACACAGTCATATAGAATACACATAGTAAGCAAACGGAAATATAGAAAAAAAAACACGTGTGCTCCGCTATATTTTTACCTTCCAGCCGAGGTAAGCACACAGCAGCGGCCCAGTATTCTCAGGCTGGGGAGGACGGGGGGCAGGTTTAATGTCCCGTCCCCCCGCAGCCGGGAATATCAGCCGCAGCTGCCCCGGGACTGTCGCATCCATTATGCGGCAGTACCGGAGTGTCCCCAGCTCTTCCTGTTGCCATGACGCGGTGGCAGACAGGTTAATAAGGAGTTAATGGCGGCAGATCGCCGCCACTAAGTCCAGGCTTGATCATAGCAGCGTCTATGTGACAGCTGACATGATCAACTCGTAAGTAAAGTGAAAAAACACACACACCGAAAAATCCTTTATTTTAAATAAAACACAAAAAAGCCCCTGGTTCACCCGTTTATTAACCCCCCAAAACACACAGGTCTGGCGTAATCCACATCCTCTGATGCTGGCATCCAGACGCGACTGACACACTGCTGAATGCAGCCTCGCAGCGAGACAGCAGAGGTAACCACAGGGTATTTCCCACGGCCGGTAATGTGAACTCAGGAGAAATGCAGCGATCTGTCCTCTATTTGTCTAGTCCTCTATCTATCCCTCTATCTGTTCTTCTATCTATTTGTCTATTTATCTATCTATCTACTATCTATCTCAGAAGGAAATGATTTTTTTTTTTTTCAATGTGCTTTACTGCATTGAATGCAATAAAACACATGTACCACCAGCACGCGGCAAAACCGCGGCAATACCGCGAACAATATCGCGGTAAAACCGCAGCAAACCTCGGCAAACTGCATGCGGTTTTCGGGTGCGGTTTGCCGCGTTTTTTTACCGCGGGTGCGGTAATCTTTCAGACCCTGCAGAATTTTCTTAAGGAGATTCCGTTTTCCAGTGCGCACAGGGCCTTAGAACCTTTCTGTTCCCTGGATTTGTAGCAGATATCCCCTCGTATGTTTTATGACTTCAGATATTAAGTAATTTGTATGAAATTTAAATTTCATTGATTTAATGCCCGAAAAGTTTGCAAATTATTCTTCTAGACTTCCATTAAAGGGAACTTATCAGGTTTTTCCCTTATGGACTGTGGCCATCACCAGTAAGCTCTTATATACAGCATTCCAAGATACTGTATGTAAGAACCCAGGTTGCTCTGTATAAAGTAAAAAAATGACATTTTTGTGTACTCACCGTAAAATGTCTTCCTTGGAGCCTTTCATTGGGGGACACAGACAGTGGGTATTATGATGTCTCCAGGGAGGCGTGACACTAGATTTGAAAAAGTGTTAGCTCCTCCCCCCACAGCATATACCCTAGCTAGACAGGAAACTAACTCAGTTTGGTGTAAAAGCAGTAGGAGAAGGACAACCAAAACCACAAGGGTGGGAGCTGTGTCCCCCAATGAAAGGCTCCAAGGAAAACATTTTACGGTGAGTACACAAATTCCTCCCTTATACCTTCTATTTCTTGTATTAAAATTTGTAAAATGTTAATAAAAAGATGCAAACCAAAAAAAATGTAATTTCCTTTCTCGCCTTTTCATTGGGGGACACAGACAGTGGGACGTCCCAAAGCAGTCCCTGGGTGGGAACTGAACTATTAACAGTGTATAACATCAGACTTCAATATATAAAGAGAAAAAGACCGGGGCACCACTCCACACTATACACAAATGTCAAGTCCATGCGGCCATATGAATCAGAACAGCTCTGGGGTGCACATGAAAAAAGATAATGCAAAATCATATTGTGAAGAGAATGGCACTCACCAGATTCTTGCTGTATAAAATCGTTTTTATTCAGGTATGGAGGTTACATGTGCAGACCAGCTGAAGCACTTTCCAGTGCGAAACGGCCGTCGTCGGACGTGTATAGCTCTACCTCCCCACCTACCTGCCCTGCACATGTAACCTCCATACCTGAATAAAAACGATTTTATACAGCAAGAATCTGGTGAGTGCCATTCTCTTCACAATAGGATATAACATCAGACTAAGAGCTGACTAACAACTGCAACTGCAGTGAACACATATCAAAACACTGTCAAAAAACGGAGCAGTGACCACTTATAAATGGGCCACTGCCGCCTGAAGGACTTGTCTTCCAAGAGCAGCATCCGCGGACGCATGCGTATGCACTCTTTAGAATTTTGTAAACGTGTGCACACTGGACCAGGTAGCGGCCTTGCAGAGTTGGGCCGCCGAAGCCTGATGGCGGATAGCCCAGGAAGCACCCAGCTCGCGTAGAGTGGGCCCGCACAGATTGAGGAGGAACAAAACCTCGTGCTTTGTAAGCCTCACAGATAGCAGTCCTGATCCATCGAGAAATCGTGGATTTAGAAGCCTGGTTGCCCTTTTTGTGTCCTTCTGAGAGGACGAAGAGGGCATCGGACTTGCACAACGGCGCTGTTCTGGAGATGTAGATCCGCAGAGCCCTGACAAGATCTAGAGAGTGAAGGGCTTTTTCAAAGGAGTGGACCAGGGTCGGGCAGAATGACGGCAACCCAATGTCCTCGTTTAAGTGGAAAGAAGATATGACCTTCGGAAGAAAGGCGGGGGAAGGCCGAAGGACCACCTTATCATGATGGAATATCAGGTAAGGTGAACGACAGGAAAGGGCCGCAAGTTCGGACACTAGCCTGATAGAGGTAATGGCGACTAAAAAGGCAACTTTCCAAGACAGTCGTTGAGGAGAGATTTCTCTCAGAGGTTTGAAGGGAAAAAGCTGAAGAGCTCCGAGAACCAGATTCAGATCCCAGGGATCTAAGGGGTGGCGATAAGGAGGGACCAAATGCGCTACCCCTTGAAGAAAAGTATGGACCTGAGGACGAGAAGCCAGCTGCTTCTGGAAGAATATTGAAAGGCAGAAACTTGTCCCTTAAGGGTACTGAGAGCCAGTCCCGAGTCCAGACCGTCTTGCAGAAAGGCAAGAACATTAGGGATTGAAAAGGCAAGGGGCGACTGATTTTGACGGTCACACCAGGAAAGATAGGTCTTCCAGGTCTAGTGATAGATACTGGCGGAGGAGGGCTTCCGAGCATTAAGCACGGTATGAACTACCTTAGCAGAAAGACCTGACGTGGCTAGAATCAAGGATTCAAGTGCCACGCCGTCAAATGCAGCTGTGCTGTATTCTGGTGGAATATTGGACCTTGCAACAGAAGATCCGGGCGGTCGGGAAGACGCCAGGGAGTGTTGCCGAGAAGTTGGAGAAGCTCTGGGTACCAGGCTCTCCTGGGCCAATCCGGGGCCACGAGGATCACCGGGATTCCCTCCGCTTTGATTTTCTTGATTACTCTCGGAATGAGAGGAAACGGAGGGAACATGTAGGGTAGGCGAAACTACGCCCACGGAAAGACTAGAGCGTCGGAGCCGATCGCTAGCGGGTCTCTCGAGCGGGATATGAAGGGATGTATTTTGGTGTTCATCCGAGACATCATGAGGTCCACATCTGGGAGTCCCCAACGAAGAGTGATCTGATGGAACACTTCGTCGTGGAGGGACCATTCCCCTGCCGCTAGACCTTGCCTGCTGAGAAAGTCTGTGGCCCAGTTGTCTACCCCCGGAATATGGACAGCTGAAATAATGGGGATGTGCTTCTCTGCCCAAAGAAGAATCCTGGATACTTCCTTCATCGCTGCCTTGCTGCGAGTTCCTCCCTGACGGTTGATGTAAGCCAGAGCCATGGCATTGTCTGACTGGATCCGAACAGGGAGGCCCAATAGTAAGGGCTGAAAGTTCTGAAGGGCCAAAAATATGGCTCTGATCTCTAGAACATTGATGTGCAGGGAGCGCTCGGAAGGAGACCAGCGTCCGTGAACAGTGTGGTGGAGAAACACCGCCCCCCAGCCTATCAGGCTGGCATCCGTCCTGACTACTTGCCAGTGGACAGGGCGGAAGGACTTCCCTTGAGATAGGGATGAGACTTGAGTCCACCAGACGAGCTGAGCGCAGTTCGAGATAGGCGGACTGACCGGTCTAGAGAAGCTGAATTCTTGTCCCAGGAGGATAGAAGATCCAGTTGTAGAGGGCGCAGATGGAATTGGGCAAAGGACACGGCTTCCATGACTGCCACCATCTTGCCTAACACTCTCATTCCATGCCGAAGGGATGTGTAACGGCGAGAGCGGGGGGATTGGGCGGCCCGGATCAGGGAAGACCTTTTGTCTTCTGGAAGAAAAACCCGGGACTGAGCTGTGTCTATCAGCATACCTAAAAAGGTGATGCGCTGATGAGGAATGAGGGAAGACTTGTTGAAGTTGATAAGCCACCCTAGACTTGACAGCGTGTCTAGGCAAATCTGCACGCTTTCTGAGCAAACTTGAAGACAGTTCCCTTTGACAAGAAGGTCGTCCAAATAGGGAACGACCAGGACGCCTCTGGGGTGTAAAACGGACATGATGGCCGCCATGACCCTTGTTAAGACCCGAGGCGGGGTGGCCAGCCCAAAGGGGAGGGCCCTGAATTGGAAATGACGGTGTCCTACGGCAAAACGAAGGAACCGTTGATGGGATACACATATGGGAATGTGTAAATAAGCATCTTGAACGTCTATGGAAGCTAGGAATTCTCCCGGTTCCATGGCGGCTAGCACTGCTCTGAATGATTCCATTCGGAAGGTCCGAATCCGTACGAATCTGTTCAGCCTTTTGAGGTCCAAAATAGGGCGGACAGAGCCATCTTTTTTGGGAACGACAAAGAGGTTTGAATAGAAACCTTTGCCGCGCTGTTCCAGGGGCACTGGAATGATAAAGTTTGCCTTCTGTAAAGAGACTATGGCCTGAAATAAGGCCTGGCTTTGCGTTTTGGACTTTGGAAGACGAGAACGCAGAAACCTGTTGGCCGGCAGGGAATGGAAATCGATCTTGTAACCCGACGTGACGATTTCTCGAACCCAAGCATCGTGAGTGTGGTCTAGACAGATATCCCGAAAAAGCAGAAGCCACCCTCCAACAGGAGTCGGATCTGAGGGATACCCGGCGTCATGCTGAGGGGGCCTGTACAGGGCGAGGTCCTTTGGGTTTAGGTTGCTTGGAGTGGGAACGCCAGGAAGAGCCCCTTGAGAGACCGGATCCCCGATCTGAGCGTTGGGACGATCCTTGGGCTGATGGTTTTTGGGGGGCGGGCCGAAAGGACTGCCTGCGCCAAGGAGATTTTTTAAAATTCCTGGATACAGCGCGCTTTTGTGGTAGAATGGTACTTTCACCACCCGTCGTCTCAGATATGAGTTTGTTCAAGGATTCTCCAAACAGACGAAGGCCTTGGAGGCACTGTCTGCATTCCATTTCTTTAGCCAAAGGACTCTGCGGGCAAAGACAGCATTGGCTGCCGTTAGAGCTGACAAACTAGCTGCATCTAGGGAGCCGTGAAGAAAATAATTAGAGGCTAGAGAGAACAAATCAAGGATTTCAAAAGCCTCCAGAGGAATATTACAAGAGCGAAGCATCCTGCGCAGGTTCTTACTCCACACACCCATAGCTCTCGCGACCCATGTCAAGGCAAACAGGGGGCGAAGAGAGGAGCCCGAAGCCTGGAAAATAGATTTGACCGCAGCATCAACTGCGCGGTCGGATGAGTCCTTGAGAGAAGCGTTGTCTGAAACAGACATGACCGTGTGTTTAGCCAGTCTGGATACTGGCGGATCCACAACGGGGGGTACTGACCAGGTCTTAACCATTTCAGATGGAAAGGGATAAGCGAATGAAGAGAAGGGTTTTTTATTAAACCTTCTATCAGGGTAATCCCACCGTTTAGATATAATTTGACGAAAAAACGGATTCTGGGCAAAGGACTTTGGAGGCTTTTTGGCCCGCTTGATTGCCGACTGAGAATTCGGGTCCAGAGGCTGATCAGAAATCGACAGAGAGTGATTGACAGCTGAAATTAGTGTGTCTTCTATATGCCTACACTCAGAAAAGACATCTGAATCAGAGTCAGAATCTTGAGAATCGTGACTACCAAAAGTCACGGAACCTCGGTCAGACTGACTATCGTCCGAGTCGGATGAGGCGTAGAGGTCGCAATGGCGCCTTTTGGAAACAGCCTTTTTACGTTCTGGGGAAGAGGGACCAGACGAAGCAGGCGGGCTCCTCTGAGGGAGCTGAGCCAGGGGAAGGCTGTGGGAGCCTGTGGAAGGCTGGGATATCTGAGCAGCAAGGTCCTCTATCATTTTAGACATTAGAGGAGCCCATGCAGGCATTACGTCATCAGACGGGGGTGCTGCCTGGCCGGTGGCCGGAGCAGAATCCAAAGACTGCACGGCATCTTGGTCCGGCAACGGGGTCTGTTGTGACACGGTAGTAGGGGCATCGCAGCCCCGGCACAGTGGATAGCTTCGGCCATTAGAAAACGAGCGTCCACAGGTGGTACAGGCATAGTACAGGTCCGTAGAGGACGCCTGGGAAGGTTTATCACCCTTGCGGTTACGCATTTCAGCAATAGAGTCCTACAGCCCTATAGAGTTATTATAAAGTGACTGCTATGCACAGCCGGTATATACCGATAGCAAAATGGCATATACTGTCAAACAGCCGGCATATACCTGCAGGCAGAGCTAGTATATACCACTAATAGCTGATATACACCGCTAGCCAGCAGGCACACACCGCTAGAGAGACAGCGATATACCACTAAGCAGAGCGGTATATAGCGCTGCAGAAGTGCAGAGCCAAGGAGGCGATCTCACCCGTGTCTGCTCCCCACGTGGAAAATGGCGTCCAGCGTTCCTGGCAGCATGGAGGAGTGAGACGGCCCCCGGCGGCTGATTGGTTCCAGGGCTGGGACTAAACGTGATGGTCAATCAGAAGGCGAGCCGCTGCGACTGAGGGAGCGGCTTCCAGAGCAGTGAGAGGGGGCGTTGCTAGAATACAGGCTGACGCCGGGGGCTAAATTCATTATTATTATTATTTTATTATTATTATTATTTATTATTATAGCGCCATCAATTCCATGGCGCTTTACATGTGAAAGGGGTATATATAATAAGGACAAGTACAATAATCATAAACAGTACAAGACACAGACAGGTACAGGAGGATAGAGGTCCCTGCCCGTGAGGGCTCACAGTCTACAAGGGATAGGTGAGGATACAGTAGGTGAGGCTCCCCGGGATCACGGCCTGCATCGCCCCACCGGCGCCTTTTCAGGTGGCGGTTTGGATGCAGGGGACAGATGACTCGTCGTCTCCCTACCTGCTCCTGGCTCCGTCTGAAGACGCGTCGGTTCGGGGATGCGGGGATCTCGGGAACGCATCTTCGGCTCAAGGCTGAAGCAGGTCCTCGGCTCTGCTTAGCCCTCTGGAGCTACCTTGGTGTGAGGTGCTTCCAGGGAGCCTGGAGGGGTACGCAGACCCGACCACTTGGACACGAGGGAAGACTGACGGCTTGTGCATGCCAGGTTTCCTCTGCCCGTACGTGGGGGCAACGAGGGTGGCAAGGCACCCTGGTATTGCCCCATAATCAAAAATAGAATGAATAAGAAAAAACAAAATAAAAAATAAAAACAAAATATGCTGGCCTAACGCACCTGGTAGGGCTCAGGCCAGACATGTCAGCCTCCCTGCTGACACTAGAAAAAAACTGAGCTAGTTTCCTGCCTAGCTATGGTATATGCTGTGGGGGGAGGAGCTAACACTTTTTCAAATCTAGTGTCACCCCTCCCTGGAGACATCATAATACCCACTGTCTGTGTCCCCCAATGAAAAGGCGAGAAAGGAACATCTTTATTACTCACCTAGGAGGTAGTCCGGTCCGATAGGTGACACTGGTCGTTCTGGTGCCTCTTCTCTTCCTTCCATCGCCGTCCTCCTGCCCAGCTCCGTGTGCATTATGCGTCCTGTGTCATTCACACAGAGGCCTCCATAGCGCTCCATGCTTCATGCACACAGGGCTGGGCAGGAGGACGAGAGATCACATAAGATGGAGAAGGCGCTTAACTGAGAGCAGCAACGCCCATCTGACCGGACCGCCCCTAAGTGTTTTTTACGTTATACAGCGTGGCCTGGGCTTTTATATACAGCATTCTGGAATGCTATATATAAAAGGTTCATTGGTAGTGGTTGCAGCTCATAAGGGAAAAACCTGGTGACAGGTTCCCTTTAAAAGTATCACTCCAAGAATACTATTTTTTTAACCCCTTCAAGATCGGCCGATTTTGCGCTTTCTATTTTTTTTTATTTCTCAGTCAATCTGGTCATGTGAGGGCTTATTTTTTGCAGAAAGAGCTGTACTTTTAAATGAAACCACGAGTTTTACATTATAGTGTACTGGAAATTGGCAAAACAATTCCATGTGCAAAAACATTGCAAAAAAAAGTGCGATTGCATGATTGTTTTTGGGATAGTTTATTCACAGTATTCACTATATGGTAAAACTGATGTGTCGGTGTGATGCCTCAGGTCGGTACGAGTTCGTAGATAGCAAACATGTATAGGTTTACTTCCTGAAGGGTTAAAAAAAAATAAAAATTAAAGTTTGTCCAAAAAAAGGCGCACTTTTTGCGCCATTTTCCGTGATCTGTAGTGTTCTTATTTTTTGAAATCTATGGTCAGTGATGGCCTCTTGGGTCATTCCATGTCAAGTGGACCAGTGGTCCCCACTTGACCTTCTCCGATTTTGCTGAAAATGTATAAGGATGTAGATGTATGTTTGAAAAGAGGTTCTGTAAATTTTTAGGGCCAGATCTCAAATACATTGGGCACTGTTGACCTTTCACTGGAGGCCCCCACCAAGCCTGCGGCTTCAGCTAAGAGGATTTTGCAAACTTTGGCACATAGCCATTAGAGTTCTATGCTGGCTATGATGCTGAAATTTGGCATACTAGCTCAACTTTTGCTGCTAAACACGATAAAATTATTACCAGCTATTACAAAACAATATTTCGGCCGCAATTTTGTGTCAAAGTAGCTTGTAAAACGTGTCACATAAAATGTATGCCTAACTTTGCCCATATATAACTCAAGATCAAAAAACAATAGTAACTGGTGCTTTGCCCTGTACACCAAACATCTACATGACTTTGCATTGCTGCAATATCACGGTCAAAGCATATGTATTTGTGGAAATATTCACACCCACATATGATGACAAACTTTAAAAAAACGAATTTTACCTATTTTTAGGTCAAATTTCCCAAAAAGGGTACCCCTAAAATATATTAATTCTGATATCATTAGAAAGAGCACATTTTTCTCTACAAGGATCATTGGGTTTTTTTTTGGAGTCTCTCCATTTAAGAAAAGAAAAATGCCACTGAACATGGTGTTATTTATTAATATGCAATGAATGGTAACTGCACTATTCAAACCAATTGCAATGTCCAATTCTGATCCCTTAGGCTATGTGCGCACTAGAAATGTCCTTTTTCTCAAGAAACTTTCTTGAGAGACATTCTGGGAGTTGAAGATTCCCGCACCTGCGGGAAAAAAGCGCACCAAATCCACGGTAAAAACGCATGCGTTTTTACCGCGGATTAGCCACGATTTTACCGCGATTTCACCGCGGATTTTCCGCAGGTTGTTCCTGACACATGCAAGTATAGAAATTCCGGGGGTATTCCGCAGGTAATAATGGACATGCTCATATTCTCAAGAAAGTTTCTCGAGAAAATTTTCTCAAGAAATTTTCTTGAGAAAAATCCGCAGCGTGCGCACAGCTATTTTTTTACACATAGCTTTTGCTGGGAAATGTCTGCAGAAAGATTTCTAATCTTTCTCAAGAAATTTCCGCGGCAAATCCGCGGGTAAATCCGCGGGTAAAACGGTCTAGTGCGCACATAGCCTTATTGTGCCATTTCACAGAAGCACAAACATGCACACACACACACATATTATGCTCACCTACCCTCCGTTACCTCGGCGGCTTCTTCCATGGTTCTTGTAGTCCGCAGGTATGTGTATCCGGTAACCATCGTGACCGATGCAGGAGCTTCCACTGTCAGCACTTCACAGGAGCCGCGTGCCTCTGATTAGCCAGCACGCTGACGTCAAAGGCATGAGCCAAAAAAGAAAATATAAATTACGGCTCCAAACAGTGAATAATGTTTTTATTTTCCTTTTAAAGTGCAATACAGACGAAATGCAATGATACCAGCGAGGTCAACTAGGTTTTGGCTAAATGCAAGGGTGTTTAGCCAGAAATTAGTTGACCTCACTGGTATCTTGCACTTTAAAAGGAAAATAAAAACATTATCCACTGTTTGGATCCGGAATTTATATTTTCTTTTTTGGATGTTTAAACGGCCGTGGCAGGACCGGTTTCCATGCTCAACAGTCAGATATCAGGCGGAGGTGAGCTGGATTAAATTTTGTTTAATAAAAGGCATGAGCCGCTTGCCTCTGATTGGTTAGCGCGCTACCGTTGGGAAGCGCCAGCCCCTGCATCGGTCGCGATGGTTACCGGATCCACATACCTGCGGACTACAAGAACCAGGAGGCCGCCGAAGGAACGGAGGGTAGGTGAGCATAATGTGTGTGTGTGTGTGTGTATGTGTGTGTGTGTGCGCGGACTGCAAGAGCAGGTCAGAGCGCGGTGAAAGTACGGACCTGGTAGTATGTGCGGTGAGTATTTGTTCATACAGCAGAGCATTGCTTGTAAACAGAATTACAAATTTACAGCAAGCTTTGCTCATATAGCGAAATACTCACACACAAAGTTACTCGTTAACCGAGGTTCCACTGTATGTGTATTTTTTAACCCTTTAATTCTCAATGGGGCGAATGTGGGGGGTGATTTGAACTTTTAGGCTGTGTTATTTTTTAAATTTTTTAAAACTTTTCTTTTTATTTTACTGGTCCCCCAAGTGGACTATAACGATCAGCAATCTGATCACTCATTCTTTACTTGTAGATCAAAGCAGCATTGCTCTGACCTGTACAAAAGCTGCTCTCCTCTCACACACAGCCCTCTGTCGGCTGTAAGTGGAACTGACTCATGATAACTACAAGTGTCATCACATGACCCTGTGCTACCATGGCAAGGCAACAAATTCGGATCCACTCCTGCTTGATAGCCGCACATGTCAGCTGGCAAGGCTGCTTTCACACTACGTCTTTTTAACATGCGTCCTGAACGTTTTTTTGCTGCAAAAGCGGATCCTGCTTTTACAGCAAAAAATGCATGCAAACGCATGTCTAATTTTGCAGGATCCTGTCACTGGATGTTTAGGGGCGGGCATTGGAGTCATGTGATCGGGAGTGAGGGGAACTAAACGTGCCAGACTGGGAGCCGGCATCTGACAGCTGCGAGGCTCGTAACCAAGGTAAACATCGGGTATACTTGCTTGGATACCCGATATTTACTTTGGTTACAAGCGTCTGCAGCTGCTAGGAGCGGGGCTGCCTGCACACGTTATCAACGTAAACATCATGGAATTGATATGTAATAAGTTTCTATGTGAATTTGACACATGTGCAGCTGGTATATGTTTTTAATTTGCACTTCATTCACGCAAGGATGCTGCACCCAATTCACCTGTTATTTAAGGGTGGATGCAGCACCTTTGCATGCACTGGACCCGTAGAAGCAAGGTTACTTGCGAAACGGCTGCCGTCGTCCGACGTGGCACACCCTCATCCTCCCTCACTACCTGTACCCCTAATGTGATCGTGGAATAAAAAGAAAAATATTTTATTCGACCTTTGGAGTGCGACCTTTCATCTCTTCATTGTGGATCTTGTATCGCCTTTGCTTTGGGACACGCACCCAGGTCTCCACCTGCCTGAAAGCACAGCTTTGTCAGCCATACAGGGATCAGCGGTGCCCGGTATCCTCCACTCAGCTTTATGTAAACATCAAGTAACTAAGATAAGTGGTTACCCGATATTTACCTTGGTTACGAGTGTCCGCAGCTCTCAGGTGGGGGAGAGGGAGGGGGAGAGACAGAGAGAGAGGGAGGAGAGAGAGGGGGAGAGAGACAGAGGGAGGAGAGAGAGAGACTGATCACGGAGGCTGGCTTCTGGGCATGCTCAGTAGAGCAAGCAGGATCCTGCCTATCAGCACGCCAGCGTTCACATGCGTTTGCGTGCTGTTTAGTCAGGATCCAGCAATTTGCAGAAGTTGGACGCAGCTCAAAAACGCTACAAGTAGCGTTTTTGAAAGATGTTAAAAAACTGCAGGTCGCTGGATCCTCACTATAACGCATGCAAACGCAGGTGAACGCATGTTAACGCGAGTCCATTGCAAATGCATTGAAATGAAAACGCATTTGCACTGGATCCGTTTCTGCATTAAAAAAAACGTTCAGGACGCATGTTAAAAAAACGTAGTGTGAAAGCAGCCTTAACCTGACACGATCCATGACGTAACCCAGTACGTCATATGTCGTGAAAAGGTTAAAAAAAATGAGCAAATACCCTGCAGCAAGTAAATAGTAATAGTACATATAAATCACATAGGGTACTTAGTAATTACTGTTTTTGCTAAAAAAAAAAAAAAAAAGTTTATATGCCATTCCACCATGACAAGGTTTTCCCCAATCGGGATGGCCCTATCCTCTCGTATTAAAACCTCCCCTTATGTCAGCCGACCTTACTGTAAATGGGACAGAGCAGGATCGGAGCAGGCCAGTGACATCTGGCCATGGGACCTATATAAATGAAATACCTAGTTCAAAAAAGGAAGCGGGGGACACACCCATGGCATAAAGTACCAGAAAATGACATCAAAACCAAAGTAATGATAGGACTGTCCTAATTGAGGTACTGCTTGTCACGGTATGATGGCTTTTATGCTTTTTTTTTTTTATTAAAAACAGTGTTTACTAAGTACCCTATGTTCTTTATATGCACTATTACTATTTACTTACTGCAGGGTATATGCTCATTTTATTTCTAGTTTAGGTTTTGTCTGTATACTAACTTATGCTCCGGCTCATTTCTTTGGTATAATTGCAGCTATGCTGCATATATCTGCATACTGAGTGGCAAGGCATAACGTTCTGCCTAGCAAACATTTCAGAAGGGGCAAAGTAGTAAACCTGTACCGCAGGCTGCTGGGGCTCCGTATGAAAGGCCAAGACTACTAGATCAATAAGAGTCCAACATGTGGCACTATGGCTGCTCAGAGGTTTGAAGACTATGCGCACTCACAAGAGCACTACAACTTCTTCAGTGTTTTCTTCATTATATGGCTTCTACTTGTCTTCACCCCACTTTCAAGTGACTAGAACCATTCTGCAGCCACTCGGCAAGGCATGGGCAAGTACAAACTCTGAAGAGGAATCACGCAAGCTTTTTAGACCTGAGCTGATCACTAGGACTGCTGAGAATTGGACCCAAAAGTTCATAATGAAATGCCTTTCCTAACATTATAAGATAATGTCCTGTTATAAAGAGACTATGGCACAAACTGCAGGTACTGCGGGAAAACACATGACGTGCTCATTCTTTTTGCTGCAGAAATTCTGCAGCAAAATCTAGAGGTAAAAAAAACGCAGTGTGCTGGGGAATGACTGCAGGAAGGTTAGGAACAAAAACCGCACCTTTTCTGCCGCAAAAACTGCGGAAAATCCGCGGCCAAAATTGTAGTGTGTGCACAGGGCCTAAGGGTCATTATACTACCCCATACAGACCTGTACATTATCATATGACCACCCAATACATTTATTAGGCAATAATTAGCAAAATGTAGATGTAATAAAATGACAAAAGAAAAAAAAAATGCATAATTAGTATCTGAATATGGGAAATAAAAAATATAATGAAGATAAACAGTATGCAAAATGGAGGAATTAACTATGGTTGACCAAACATTTCATAAAGAGGAAACATCACATATACTGATAACTGGGTATCATTATTCGTGTCATTAAAGGGAACCTGTGATGTGCAAAAACGCTATTAACCTGAACTTATGGGGTTAATCTGCAGGTTAATAGCGTTTGACACCTGCCCAGCACCTGCACAATAAACCCTGCTGCCTGAAGGAAATCATCTTTAATCAACCCGGCACCATTCAGATTTCAGCCATGAGGGTGGCCCCAGCGCGGGTTCAATGTGTGTAGAGCGGTGGCTGTAAGCACGATCTCTGCACTGACTGACAGCTGGTTCTAATGCTGAGAGGCTGTCAGTCAGTGTAGAAGACACGATTATAGCCGTTGCTCACTATACCCAGAGCGATGACCAAACACGCAAAAGCGCCATGCCTGTGACTGACAGCTGTACACTGCTGGGATGATTAAAGTCCATTTCCTCCCGACAGCGGGGTTCAAGGTACACTATTAACCTGCAGATTCAGCAAGTCAATAGTGTTTTTGCAAGTGACAGGTTTTCTTTAAAGGGTATTTGTCAGCAGATTTGTGTTACCTTATCTCAGAGCAGCATGATGTTGGCACAGAGACCCTAATTTCAACAATGTACCACTTAGTTAACTGGGTGCAACGGTTCTGACACAATCAATAGTTGAGAAAGCTGCCTCTGCCCCCACCAGGCTCTCCATATACAATGTCTATAGACAGTGAGCTGCTAATCACAGCAAGGGTGTGTCGGACTAGCTGACCTATTTCAGCAATGATAATCTCCAGAAGCTAAAACAAACATTGCAGCTAACAACAGCACAAAGTGTGATAAGAGACGCATTGCTGAAAACGGTTTGTAAACCCTTACAGCATGCTTCAAAATACATAAAAACCTGCTGTCAGATTCCCTTGAATGAGGTATGCAGATTACACAGTCCAATTAATGCTCAGAGACTATTAGGACAAGGAAAATAAACCAACAGTGAATTTATTCACACATTTCTAAAACGTATAACAGAGGAATGGGACAATGCTTTTTTCAGTGCGACCATAAAAGTTGACAAAAAAAATGTAAGTTTTTAGCCCCCAAAGAGAACATTGAATCGCAAATAAACATATATAAATTAGAAAACAATAACACAATAATGTTAACATACAATTCCATAAACTACATACCGGCAGAGTTCCTGGCAATGATGCATCAAAAAACGATACTGTTGAATTTGGTGGAGCTGCAAACTTAACTTGAGAGCTTGAAAAAAGTTTGGAGGCTGAATTAATCTGTGCATGGATTTCAAGTCCAACGACGCTTTCCCAGGGCAAAGAGCTGCAGGGAGAATGAAACTGGGCTTAGATTATTGGTCGAGTGCTTTAATATCACTCTAGTTTAAAAAGCCGGGCACAAGAATTATTGAAGTGCCTAATCCTCAGAAGTGAGCGAGCCATGTGGGACTAAGCAGGAATAAAACTGGCATTTGTAAATATTAAAATGAATGTAGCACAAACTAAAAGTCTCGGGGCTGGCGAACGTCAGTGAGTGATCATGCCTTAAAAAGGCAGAACTGGAAAGCCGTACTGGGAGGCTGGGAGCGGCGTCTCTAAAGATTTAGTGAGGAAAAAAAATCAGAAAGAAATTTAGGAAACAAGTACGTCTCTAAAATGCAAGATAAGCAGTACACAGGCGTGGGCAGAGCAATCAATGGTTTCATCTGTCAGGATTGCAGTCTGAACACATTGCACGACCCGGGCTTCCATTCATTGAGACTCTCTTAGGAGTCTTTTAGATCTGACAGTAATCCAACAGCGCTATTGTTTATTGATCCCTTCATCATAAAGCACTTCTACTGACAGCAGATAAGAGGCCAGAGAACATTATCTTATGTTCCAAATTCCCTTATTTACTATCATATTCCCCACTCCACATTCAGTACCTGAGTCCTACCAGCTTGCCCTTCACTAAGCCAACTCATTTCTAAAAGATGTTATCAGCTACAGTATGTACCTGACACTGTGCACCGCGATTGTCCAAAATATGAAAGGTCCGTACTCTGCAGAATTCTGTGCTAATCTTCACGCTCATCTGGAGTTAGGTGTTAAAAGGGTATTTATAGAATTGAAAGTTGATTGGAGCTGTCAAAAATAGTCAGCTTTCTCCAGCAGTCCTATGTACAACGAATGGAGCAAAGGAGGAGCAAGTGGGCTCTGCAAAGCTCAATCTTAAGCCTGCTTTACACGTTGCAATTTCGCATACGATATCGTATGCGATTTGCAATGCCCCCATCATATGTGCGGCACGTTCAATTTGTTAAACGTGCCGCACAAACGAATAACCCCCGTCACACGTACTTACCCGTCCATATGACCTTGATGTGGGCGGCGAACGTCCACTTCCTGGAGTGGGAGGGACGTTCGGCGTCACGCGGCAGCCGGCCAATAGAAGCAGAGGGGCGGAGCTGAGCGGGACGTAAACATCCCGCCCACCTCCTTCCTTACACATTGTAGGCCGGGAGCCGCAGGACGCAGGTAAGATCTGTTCATCGTTCCCGGGGTGTCACACACTGCGATGTGTGCTACCCCGGGTACGATGAACAATCTGATGTTCAATTCTAGAGAAATGAACGATGTGCATGCGATGAACGTTTTACCGTTCAATCGCAATCACACGTACCTGTCACACACTGCAATGTAACTTACGATGCCAGATGTGCGTCGCTTACGACGTGACCCCGCCGACACATTGTAATATATATTGCAGCGTGTAAAGCGGGCTTTAAAATTGCTGGTGGTAAGAGTGATCATACTTGTAATGTTCATCCCTATATACCCTACATGATCCCAATGATTGGCTGCAGCAATTGCCTTGTACGCACTAGATGGAATTTCCCGCGGATTTGCTGCATGTTTCGCTGCAGAAAATGTTCATAACATCTCTGCAGTGATTCACCAGCAAATCCTATGGGCAAAAAAAATGCTGTGCGCACTATGCGGATTTTGACAGCTGCATGTTTTGCTGTGGGATTCCCGCAGCAAAAACAATTTGCATGTCACTTCATTTCCGCAGATAGCTGCGGGATTTCACTCTATTGACTGTAATGTAATCGTGAAATCCCGCAGGGAATAACGCAGGTAGCAAATTCTGTGCGTTTCATTGCATTTTACTGCGGTATTTCGCGTTTTTCGGGACATAATGTTCATCACTACCCTGCGTTTTGCAGGGAAGTGATGTCATTATGACAGGAAAAGGAAGCGGAGCAGAGAGTAACCACACAGATCACACACACACAGACACAGACATATAGAATACACACACATCGCACTCACACACAGATACAGACATATAGAATACACACACATCGCACTCACACACAGACACAGACATATAGAATACACATAGAAATCAAACATACATATAAAAATAAAAAAACAAAAAAAAAACCGTGTGCTCCGCCATATTTTTACCGTCCAGCAGAGGTAAACACACAGTGGCGGCCCCGTATTCTCAGGCTGGGGAGGACGAGGGGCAGGGTTAATGCCCCCCCCCCCCCGCAGCCGAGAATATCAGCCCACAGCTGCTCCGGGACTGTCGCATCCATTATGCGACAGTCCCGGCGTGCCCCAGGCTCTTCCAGATTGCCGTGATGCGGTGGCAATCAAGGTAATAATGAGTTAATGTCAGCGGATCGCTGCCACTAAGTCCAGGCTTGATCATGGCAGTGTCTATGAGACAGCTTACATGATTAACCCGTAAGTAAAGTGAATAAACACACACCACGAAAAATCTTTTATTTTAAATAAAATAGCAAAAAAGCCCATCTTTCACCCCTTTATTAAACCCTCCCAACACACAGCTCCGGCATAATCAACCCAGGTCCCACGACGCTTGCAGACTGCTGCAGACGTGTCTGACACACTGTACTTAATGCAGCCTCGTAACGAGGATGCAGGGGTAACAACAGGTCATTTCTCACAGTCGGTAATGTGAACACATTACCGCTCGTGAGAACTGCAGTGTGTCCTCACAGGAACTCTATCTATTGATTGATCTGTTCTCTATCTATTGATTATCTATCCATCTATATATCTATCCATTATCTATCTATGTATTATCTATCCATCTATCTCAGAAGGAAATGACAGGTTTTTTTTCTTTTCAATGTTCTTTATTACAATGAATGCATTAAAACACAAGTACCAACCTGCGGAAAAACCGCACCAAAACGCATGCGGATTTTAGTGTGGTTTTTTTAACGTTTTTTTCTGCAGGTGAGGAAATCTTTCAGAGCCTGCGGAATTTTCTTAAGAAAATTCCTTTTTCTAGTGCGCACAGGGCCTTACTGCTATTGCACATCAAAATCAGTGCAAAGGCTGAGAGCATTCATCTAATGCAAGATAAGGTTAAAAAAAAATGATAGATGGAAAACCACATGAAGTAAGAAAAATAAAAATGGCCTCAAAGGTGTCCTTATTAGTGCTCGTTACTCGAATCAAGCAAGTCGGACACTCGGGCAGACTCGAGTAATGAGTATATGAGGGGCTGCTGATAAGCCTTTGGCTTTACCCAGAAAGAAACGAGATAGGATGATGAAACTTTACATTTATTCCACATACTCTCCACTGATGTCAACACACTTCTTATATCGGTATTCAAGTTCTGTAAGTCTAGCAAAAAGAAGGATTTTGGTTGTGCCTTAAACCAGGCATCCGTAGCAGCCATGGCATCAGAAATGGTGTGAAATTTGGTACCCTTGGGGTGTTTTTTCAGGTTTGGAAACAGATGATAGTCGGAGGAAGCTAGATCTGGTGAATAAGGTGGGTGGTCAACCAGCTGGAAGCCCAGCTCTTCCAGTTTAGTCATGGTCGCTTGTGCAGTGAGAGCAGAAGCGTTGTCTTGCAGGAACAAGATTCCTTTGGACAGCTTTCCCCACCTTTTAGCCTTCAGAGCTGCCTTCAATTGGTCCAAAAGTTCAATGAAATACCTTGCATTGATGGTGGAACCCTTTTGAAGGTAGTACAGTAGCAGCACGCTCTCCTTATCCCAGAACACAGACACCATCACCTTAGTGGCTGATTTTTGCTCCCTGAATTTCTTTGGACGAGGAGAACCACGTGCCTCCACTATTTTGACTGCTCCTTGTTTTCAGGGTCATACAAGTAAATTCAGATCTCATCCATAGAGACCAGTCGTTCCAGAAAGTTATGATCAGTCCAGAAACGCTGACAAATGAACCGGGAAGTTTTCACTCGCATGCTTCTCTGATCTGTTGTCAAACATTTGGGGACCTACTTTGCAGATCGCTTCCTCATGTCCAAATGTTCATGGATAATGACACAAACACGTTCACGGGAAATCCCCATGATGTCTGCTATTGCTTTAGCTGAAATTCGTTGATTCTCCAGTATGAGGCTATGCACAGCATCAACAATCTCCGGAACAACAACCACTCTCGGTCATCCAGGACATTCCTCATCATTGGTGCTGAAGTGGCCCGTTTTAAATTTGGCAACCCAGTTCTTAACTGTGGAATATGAAGGGCATTGATCCCTCAATGTCTGCGACATATCACCATGAATATCCTTCGTGGACTTTCCTTGCAGAAACAAGAATTGTATCACTCCACACGCAGTAAACAAAGGGTTTTCCCACAAAAAGTACATTTTAATTAAAAGGGGCTGCAAGGTCTAAAATGATAAGTCTGCAGTCACTATGTGTCACTCTATAACTGCAGACTTATGAATCCTCCATGCGCGCACACTGTGCTCTGCGATGACTCGCTGGTTTCTGATGTGTGAATGACGGTCACGTGTTCGCAGTTGTGTGATCTTCATCTTTCCAGTCAGAACCCAACTAGCGCCAGCGGCCTCACTCCATACCAGGAGATATGGCATGATCAGACCATGTCCCTGTACGGTCACACACAGCCATTACACAGTACACAGCAGTCACACATATATAAGATTATCTCAGCACAGGATCATTTTTTTTAACACATTCAATTGTGGAACTTATTTTTATTTAAAGGGAACCTGTCAGGTCCAATAAGCACCCAGAGCCAAGAGCAGTTCTGGCTGCATATTGCTAATCCCTGCCTAACCGTCCCTGTATCTGGTAGCATAGATTTCTACAGATCTTTTATCGTACGCTAATGAGCGAGGGGATTAGTCCCCTGGGCATTAGTTCCCCTGGCTAGTTGTCTCCATTAGCATGTTAGTACACCCCTGTGGGTGTGCTAACATGCTAATAAATGTGCAGCGTCACAGGATGATCTCACTCACCTCTCCGCTGCCGTCGCCGCCCATCACTGGATTTCAGCTCAGTGCGCATGACCCTGGAGTTTGGGTCATGCACACTATGAAGCCAGGTGTACGTGTCCTGGCTTCAAACTGAAGTAGTGCGCATGACCCAAACTCCGGGGTTATGAGCACTGAGCCGATATCCAGCGGCGGACGGCGATGGCAGCGGAGAGTTGAGATCATCCTGTGACGCTGCACATTCATTATCATGTTAGCACACCCACAGGGACATACTAACATGCTAATGAGGGGCAACTGGCCGGGGATATAACGCCCAGGGGACTAGTCCCCTTGCTCATTATCATACGATAAAAGATCTTTAGAAATACCTTTTCTAAAGATCTCTTTATCTATGCTAGTGTATAAAGGGACGGTTAGGCAGGGATCAGCAATATGCACCCAGAACTGCACGTGGTTCTGGGTGCATATTGGACGTGACGGGTTCCCTTTAAATAGCTATTGATTAAAGTGTGCTTTGTTCATGGGAAAACCCCTTTAAGTTCATCAAGTTCAACCTATAGCCCAACATGTTGATTCAGAGGAAGGCAAAAACCTCCATAGAGCAGACGTAAATTGCTTCATATTACACCATGTGCATACGCTGATTATTTGGTGAGTTTTTTTATCTCAGTATTTGTAGCCAAAACCAGGAGTGAGTGAAAAATGCAGAAGACATGTTTCTATTATACTTTTCCTCTGACTGTTTCACTTCTGATTTTGGCTACAAATACGGAGGTGAAAAAAAATGGAGCAAAAACTGACTGTGTGAACGTAGCCTTAGGCTGGGGCCACACGGGGATTAATGCGATCCCCTCGCATGACACTCGGCTCACGATGGCAGCACAGCAGAGCCGAGTGTCATGCAAGTGTCCTTGCCACTGAGGTCTATTCGTGCAAGTAGACCTCAGCTGCGGGGGGGCGGGCCGGCACTGAGGAGGAGAGGGAGGGATTTATTATTGCTATTGCCAGTCTCGCGGTACACCGGTGTACTGCGAGTGCAGTGCGATTTTACTCTCGCCCCATAGACGTGGGTCCAATCAAAACATATTTAGCACGGAAAATACATTTTTGAAAAAATGAAGTCATCAAAAAGTCGTGTGTACCCCAAAATCATACTAATGAAAACTATGGAGAGATGAAGGTTGTTTTTACAAGTTTCAGTTTTGATCTTTGAAAAATAAACAAAAAAAAGAAAACACTAAAATATGTGAACTACAAATGGTACAAGTGTGACATTGCTGAAATCGTATAACAGGAAGAATCGGGCAGCTGGGTCATTCCTACTACAGAACATGAACAATGTGAAAACAAAACCCAAATAATGAAGGATTTGTATTTTTTCTCCCCATTTATTTATCCCATTTAAGCACTTTTTATAGTAACATGAATGGTGCTGTGCAAAACTACAACTCATCATGCAAAAAAAACCAAAACTTTATATGGTTGCACGGACAAAAAAAATGTAAAAAAAAAAAGTCACAACTCTTGGAAGACGACGAGGAAGATGAGGAAAAACAAAAAGGAAGGGGTTAATAGGATTTTCTGCAGACTATGGGACCCCTGAGGCTGACGTCACTTAGATACAGGTATACTGGGCAGTTACCATGGCTACAGTGCTGCTCCAACCACCCCCAACAATACCTGGCACTGTGAAGGGTTTTGTTTTTTTCCCCCCATTAACCCCTTTATTGCCACCCATCTACATGTAAGGACACCAGCAGGGTCAGGTCTGGGATAAGTAAGCTTGCAGTGAATGTCACAATTGGCTGATAACAGAGAACAAGGCAGTGCTCCCTGTCTTTTTTGACCTGTCACTTTTATTTATCACTAGTTATATTAATGAAGCCATTGCAGACTGTACCCCGCGTCTCTGGCATGTTTGGTGCTGGCGCTCCTCGCTGTCCTCCTGGCATGGAGCAGGTCTTTGCCACAGTGACTAAATCGCACGAGAAACAAGAAGCAACCACGTCTGCTGTCACGCAGCAACATGGGCGCCGCCATTACTGCGCGTCACCGGCCCGGTCCTAATCCTATGCGGGAGACGCTGGATGACGTCACGGCCACCTGACTGTGGCTACGGTATCACGTGACCAGTTTATCTGACTGCGCGCGCGGCTGCTTCAAACACAGCAGTAAAGTCCACTGCTCGGTCACGTGTGCCGTAGGGATGGGGGACTGCTGAACCGTGAGGGGGGGGACTGCAGACTGTGAGGGGGACTTTGCACCGTGAGGGGGGGGACTGCAGAGCGTGAGGGGGGGGGACTGCAGACTGTGAGGGGGGGGGACTGCAGACTGTGAGGGGGGGGGGACTGCAGACTGTGAGGGGGGGGGGACTGCAGACTGTGAGGGGGGGGGGGGGACTGCAGACTGTGAGGGGGGGGACTGCAGACTGTGAGGGGGGGGGGACTGCAGACTGTGAGGGGGGGGGGACTGCAGACTGTGAGGGGGTGGGGGGACTGCAGACTGTGAGGGGGGGGACTGCAGACTGTGAGGGGGGGGACTGCAGACTGTGAGGGGGGGGGACTGCAGACTGTGAGGGGGGGGACTGCAGACTGTGAGGGGGGGGGGACTGCAGACTGTGAGGGGGGGGGGACTGCAGACTGTGAGGGGGGGGGGACTGCAGACTGTGAGGGGGGGACTGCAGACTGTGAGGGGGGGGACTGCAGACTGTGAGGGGGGGGTCTGCAGACTGAGGGGGGGGGACTGCAGACTGTGAGGGGGGGGGACTGCAGACTGTGAGGGGGGGGGACTGCAGACTGTGAGGGGGGGGACTGCAGACTGTGAGGGGGGGGACTGCAGATTGTGAGGGGGGGGACTACAGACTGTGAGGGGAGGGACTGCAGAGCGTGAGGGGGGACTACTGAACCGTGAGGGGGACTGTGGACCATGGGGACGTCTTGTAGTGTCATAATGTGTCAGTGAAGTATCACCAGAGTGTCCATTAATACCTTCTTGCCGAAGTCAATCTTTTTTTATGGCCACATTTTTTTTACCGTCACATTTTTATTGTTGCTCTCTTACCTCTCAGCCGCATAGTCGTTTGAATCTTTTTTTCTTTTTAGGCTATGTCCGCACGCTGTGTTCTGTTTTCACAACAAAACTGCACCCTCTGACAGACTTTTGCCAAATGTAAATACTGCGTTTGACAAAATAACAGGGTAAAAACGCATGCGTTTTAGATGCGTTTTCCCTGCGTTTTGGACAGTGCATTTTTAAAGGAGAAATAAAATATGATAGGCTAGGATTTGATAGCTAGAAGGCTATGTGCACACATTGCATAATTTCATGTGTTTATACTGCACTGCAACGTAAACGCATGCGTCCTGCATCCACAGCACAATCTGTAAAGATTGTGCATAATCCGTGCGCATGTTGCGTTTGAGAGCGCAGCGATTTACATGCTGAAATTTTGATCCAAATCGCTGCGCTCAAAAAAAGTAGCATGTCACTTCTTTTGTGCGCTTTGGATGTTGCTCCCACTCTGTCTATGGGAGACGCAGCATCCAGAGCGCATGAAATCATCATCTATTCTGCTGAAACACTGCATCCATTACACAGTGTTTCTGCAGCGATTTGAAGCACACATGCACTGCCAAATCGCTGCAGAATTTTCAGCATAGACACTACGCAACGTGCGCACATAGCTGAATAGATAGAGGGATAGATAGAAAGATTAGATAGCATGACTGCCTGCTGACAGCAGATACAGCCTTGCGATGAGAATGAACCGGGGTGAACCTCTGAGGTCAGTGCTGTGACACAGGCAGTAGTGTGGGGCCCACAGCTGTGATGTCAGAGTTTCACACGAGTTCATTGTCATCGCGTGACTCTGTCTTTGTGCTGCGGACTGATTTACGGTCACAGGTGAAGGACTCCAGCTGTGACCGCAAATCACCTGAGTGACGGTATCGCTGATCACACGACTCACTTCAGTTGCTGCGTAGAGCTCACAGAGAGCGGTCATGATCTATGGCCAATCGCTGTGAGCTTCCGATGTAGC
Source organism: Anomaloglossus baeobatrachus (assembly GCF_048569485.1). Lineage (NCBI taxonomy): Eukaryota > Metazoa > Chordata > Amphibia > Anura > Aromobatidae > Anomaloglossus > Anomaloglossus baeobatrachus. The sequence goes on along the minus strand of NC_134353.1, from coordinate 207,218,084 downwards.
AGAGATGGAAGTGTCGTGGGACCTTGTGTGGATTACATTGGACCTAGAAGGGTGTTTGGGGGTTAATAAAGTGGTGAAAGAGGGTGTTTTTTTGTCTTTTATTCCAAATAAAGGATTTTTTGGGTGTAAGTGTTTATTTAATTTCACTTACAGATTAATATTGGCGGGGTGTCTCATAGACGCATGCCATCTCTAACCTAGGACTTAGTGGCAGCTATGGGCTGCTATTAACTCCTTATTGCCCCGATTGCCACCGCACCAGGGTAATCCGGATGAGCCATGTAAGGTCCCAGGACTGTCGCATCTAATAGATGCGGCAATGTCGGGGGCGGCTACTGGTTGATATTTTTAGGCTGGGGGGCAGCCTAAAAACGATAGGCCTCCCCAGTCTGAGAATACCAGTCAGAAGCTGTGAGGCTTTATCTTGGCTGGGTATCAATTGGGGGAAGATCGAACGTCATTTTTATTTATCTATTTTACTGCACGATATAGACCCGGCCACCGGCGACTATGATTGGTTGCAGTCTGATAGCTGTCACTCAGTGTAGGGGCGTGTCTGACTGCAACCAATCATAGTTCAATAGGATAAGGCACTTCCACAATGATAGAGGTCCGTATATGGGGTGCTCACGTAGGTTTCCAGACCATATAGTGAGTTAATAAGCACGAGGCACTCCCAGATAAATTGAATAAATACCACACAGCGGTGGATACCGCTTATCACAGACGGCCAGAAATGATGCCTAATTATTAGCATACCTACAGCTATTCCTGACTTGTGAAGCCAGAGTCAGCTATCCTGTGCATTGTTAATTTCATGTGCTAGTTACTGACGAAGGTCAAATATTGACCGAAACGTTAACTGCACTGAATATGAAATAACAATAAAAACATTTTCACGTTTCTCAATTTATCTGGGAGTGCCTCGTGCTTATTAACTCAATGCAACCAATCATAGGCGCCGGTGGGCAGGGGAAGCAGTGAATATGAGATGAGCCTAATGAGCGGCTGGCACTTTCAGACGCAGGAGAAGCCGCTGGAGCAGTGTGACAGCCATGCAGCGCTGCACCGGTGATCGGTGAGTATGAAGGAGAGGGAGGGACCGACAGAAAGAGAGAGAGCTGCAATTTTGTTGACAAGAACAGATGCAAAATGCAGTCGTTGCATTTTGACACACCTCATTCATTTTAATGGGTGGAAAATGCAACCAAAACGCAATGAAGAAGTGACATGCTGCTTTACTTTACGCAACACTTTTGACAAATATTTGTAAAACAAAACGCCTAAAAAAAGCAACGTTAAGATGAAAATTTGTGATTTCTCATAGACTTTGCTGGGGAAGCAAAACGCATGTATTTTGTCAATGACAGTGCAGTTTAAAACGCAACCAAAACGCAAAAAAACGCAACGTGCACACATGGCCTTATACTCACAAATAATTTCACAGAATCCTGCAATCCGCCTCCTAACTACCGGAATCCCCGATGCCTTTTGTGATTTGGTCCAGCACAACGTCATCATTGTGGCATGCCGCAGTCCAAATATGTGGGTTTAGGCTTGTTGGTGATGTCTTGCAGGGTTTTGTTTGGTGGCACTGACCAAACATTGCTGAAACTGATGAACAGTAGTCTATGGTTTTATGCACAAAAAAATCCTAGAGCAGGGAAAAAAGTATAACTCGAGTGGTGTGTCACTTCTAGAAAAATCCATAATTTTGTGATATTTGTAGCTCTAATAACCAAAGGTTATCTGATAATGACTAATGATTATCTCCTCTCCCCCCCCAGCAGTCATTATCTCCTCTCCCCCTCAGCAGTCATCTCCTCTCCCCCCAGCAGTCATTATCAAATAATGACTGTGGGGGGGAGAGGAGATGAAAATTATCTCTGCTCCCCCTCTACTGAGGGGAAAAGGAGATGACTGCTAGGAGGAGAGGAGATAATGATTATCTCCTCTCCCCCCCATCCTCCAGCAGTCATTATCTCCCCTCCGCCCCAGCAGTCATTATCAGATGGTAGGGATGGGGAGAGGAGATATTGATTATCTCCTCTTCCGCCCACAGTCATTATCTCCTCTTCCTACATCCCCAGTCCCCCCCACCAAAATTTTTATAACATATCCTAAGCGCTGCTGAAGTAGATTCTGACTAGCAACAGCAGTGCTCTATAAATGTGCTTATGTGTGCACTTCTGCAGCAGCCACACTGTAATGCGGCCCGGCACCAGCCTGCAATGGTGCCTGTCTTTATGCTCCGCTCCGGAGGGTTAGAGAGAGGCGTGTTACACACTGCGTGGTGCATAAGCACGCCTCACTCAGGACCCTGATTAAAGGTACAGAACACAAATCATCAGCAGCCGCATCCCGTTCTATAAGACAAGCCGCGGCCGCCGGTGATTTAACTAGAACTGCATGTGCAGCCCCACAGAATAGTTTAGGCCTCTACATGCAGTTCTAGTTAAATCACTGGCGGTCGTGGCTTGTCTTATAGATCAGGATGCGGCTGCCTGCCCCTGCCGAGTGTGTTGGCAAAAATGGCTAGGCGTATCACCTCTGACATGTGAGTCATAGGTTATCCATCACTATCCTAGACATTTCCTATTCATTGCAATGTTTAATGATTTGTCCATGACTTAGTTTTTAGGCACATAGTTAAAAAAAAAAAAATAACAACAAGCAGGTGCTAACAGAGGCAACTGCCTGCTTGTTGTACCCAGCTAAGAGAGATCACACATGACTCCAGCTTATATCTAAGTCACCAGAACTGCTATTCCTCTTGAGCTCTGCTCTATCTATGAGACATGACAGCTGCCATGCTTCAATTAGGCAGCAGAGAGTCATCAGTCTCGTCCCATAGAGCAGAGCGGATGAGAACCCGCCGCTCAGGTGACATGAGTGGAAGCCATTGAATCGCCATCAGGAGCCATCTGTGGCCGCTGTGTGCTAGCTGAGATCAGTGTGTGCCGGCCCGTACCAGCAGCCGGGGCTGCTCGGATCCGGACCCGGGGGTCACGCGGACACGCCAAATGAAAAGGGGGACGTAGTTGTATGGCCTTGACCGTATTTGGTTCGTGACGCCACCCACGGTGTGTGGTGAAGTGGGACAGCTGGCAGCCGGATGTTAACGCATCCGTGGGTAGGGATGGTTGCCCGGGGCCCAGTTTCTCTGTGCAGGGGATGGCGATGGCAGGGGCCTGCGCGCCCGGATGCACCAGGGGATGTTAGGTTACTCACAAGTAAACCATGGTGCTGGTGGCCGGCCGCCGCGGCCGGTTGTACTGTGGTCCCCCACCCAGGCTGGTAGTCGCCGTCTCTTCCTCTGCACTGGTTGTGGTTGTGTGTTTGGACTTCCCGGTGTGGAACACGGGAGTCTGCTCCTGGCTTTCTGTGTGCCTGAGGAGCCGTGCCTAAACATTTATTTTAACAGGAACTGAAAAGAGAAAAGATATAACATTTACAAGTATACTAAGAGTGGTACATTTTGGTTTTCTTCCCTTACAGGAGGCACTTTTCTTAAACGTTAAACATGCAAAATGGGATGGGACGGACCGGGTCCTTCTCACCTCACCCCCATCCAAAACAACCTGCCCCCTGGTGCCACCGCTAAGCAATGGTGTGCACCCCTTGCCCAAGTCCAGGACAGGTCCGGGTGTTGCCCTTAAGGGCCGGATAAAAGGTTCCTTACCGGGCAGTCTTTTTTAAGGGCCCCACGTCCAGGAGACCCCTGACCCGGAGGATAGTCACCGGTTTTGGTGGTGACTGGGCCTCGGCCGACTCTACCGCAGGCCCTTCCTCCAACCAGCCTCTCCAGAGACTGCAGCAAGGTGAAAAGGTTGGTCAGGGACTATTTACAAGGCCCAATAGTTTTCGGGTTGGCTTTCCAGTCCAAAGCCATGGTCCATTTTAAAACTTTTTCACACTGGAACTTTAACGGTTAACAGTCCCAACAGGGACTCACACTTGGGGTAGCCGGGGATTTCACTACCACTGCTGCATGGGGCCGTATGGCTCACTCGGCACCCTGGATTCAGCAGCCCGGGACTAGCTGCAATGCATCCCAGAACTCCGGACTTCTATCGGGAACGGAGGTGATATTGCAGGTAATGCTGTCGCTCCGAGGAGCTGTGCCGGCCGGCACTCTCCCACCGCATAAGGAACAGGCTCCGGCTTCGGGCAGGCCAATGAGGTCGGGATGGTCTGGGTTCCTTTCTCCCGGCGCAGCACGGTATGGGCAGCTCGGCTCTCGCGGGCCCACAACACGGCCACCATTCTCCGGACCTCCGCCTTCCACTCCAGCACCTGCTGCAGCGACTGCGATCGCACCCGGACACAGAATCTCGCGAGCTCCCGCTCCAGCCAGGCAGTGGTTCCCATTGGTAAGCGATTTGATTCATGTTCCTCCGCGGGAATCATCACTCCACCGCGGGGCGCCGCCGCTCCAGCGGTCGGCGTGGCTCCACCTTTGGGATTAGGCGCAGACATCTTCCCGCTTCTCCCCCTCGGTCTTTTGCAAGCACTCCCCTGTGCGGCAGGTTAATTTCGTTTTCAGCCTCAGGGTGTTGTTTCCTTCTGGCCGTGTTCCCAGGGGGCGGGGCTTCAGCTTCGCGTCTTTTCTCAGGGGAGAAGACGCTGGGCTGTAGTTTTTCGTGCCCAAAAATGGCAGCAAAACTGGCGACTTCTGAAAATTTTTCAACGGATCACCGCTGACTGTCCAATTCAAGGCGCACTTCCACCAGGTAGGTGGATGGGTCTGAATCCTGTTCGTGGTGCCAAGTTTCGGGGTGTGCCTCCCTGTGCCAGCAGCCGGCACTGCTCGAATCCGGACCCACTGCGTGGCTTGAGGGATCCTCCGGACCCGGGAGGTCACGCGGACACGCCGAATTAAAAGGGGGACGTAATTGTACGGCATTGACTGTATTTGGTTTGTGACGCCACCCACGGTGTGTGGTGAAGTGGAACACCACCGCTGCTGTTGTGGGATACCCGGGGGAGATGTAATGGCAGCCGGATGTGAACCCCTCCGTGGGTAGGAATGGTTGCCCTGGGGCCCAGTGTCTCTGTGCAGGGGATGGAGATGGCAGGGGCCTCGATCTACTTGTTTTCCCGCCCCGGGCTGTCTAGACACCTAGGTGGGCGTTCCCTAACCGCCTGGTCTCGTCCACTGGTGTGCCTGTCTTGCCCTGAGGAGGGTGACAAGGGTTTCAGGTCAGCTGTATGTGACCTAGGTGAGGGATGGTGTTCTGCGGAGGCCTATTGTGTGACTACCTGGTTTTGCCAGGGTGTCACAAGTGCGGGGCACAACAGGCAGGCAGATAGCAACTCTTCTTCAATTAGAGCTTAGGCCCATAGTAAAAAGGAAAAAAACGATATCCACTTTAATAACAGACAGAACTTTGATTGTACGCTGATGTCATCCGTGTGCTGCATGAGATTTTCCATGCTCAATTCCAGGCACATTAATGGGGTTGTCTGGTCTAAAATGATAAGTCTGCAGTCACTCTGTCACTCTATGTGTTACGGGGGGCTGTCTGATAATAACCGAAAGGAGTATCAGACAGTCAGGGTCCACCGTGCAAAGACTTTGCTGCAGACTATGGCAGAGTGCAATACCTCTGTTAACTCACAGAAGGATATAATAAGAAAGTAAAGCAATTCCTCCCTTACTTGGAGGGTGTGTGGAATGATCTCTGTTAATAATCACAGAGACAAAGGCAATGTGTGCGAAATGGCACCTACCTAGGTCCGCTCTTCTAGTGGTGCAAAAGAGACGAACAGCAGCGTAAGCCGCACAAAGCTCCTACCTGCGTTCGCTCCACTAGTGTGCGAGGACACGAACCACTAGATATGGCACCTGCCTAGGTCCGCTCTTCTAGTGGTGCAAAAGAGACGAACAGCAGCGTAAGCCGCACAAAGCTCCTACCTCTGTTCGCTCCCTTAGTGTGCGAGGATACGAACAACTGCCAGACGCAGTATAAGGAACGTTACCCTAGCGGCAACGTCCACCTACGAGTACAATCACAAGGCCCAGCCAGACCATGTGCCTCAGGCACCTGCCTATGTCCGCTCCCCTAAGAGGTAAGGATACGGACAGCAGCCGAAGCTGTAAGGTATAAGAACGCTACCCTGCCGGTAGCGCTCACCTAGCATAGACAGAGGAATGCCTAGAGGAACGCGCACAGAGCGTCTACTCATATGCATGAACCAAGAGGACTGAGCACCATGCGGCGTGTGTCAGGGTCTTATATAGACTCTGTGCCTCATCCAAGATGGAGGACACCAGAGCCAATCCGCTTCCAGAACGACAGGAGTGACGTCATGCTGGCCTATCACCGAGCAAGACGTCACAAGCACATGACCAGCGACCAATCGGCATAGAAGGTGTCAGAGACATGTGACCTCGTGTCAGCGATGATGTCACCCGCACATGTGCAATGACTCCAAGATTGGACTTAGTCTCCGGCGCTCGCACATGTGCAGTAGCAAGAAATCTGGACTTAGTCTCCAGCGCTCGCACATGTGCAGTAGCAAGAAATCTGGACTTAGTCTCCAGCGCTCGCACATGTGCAGTAGCAAGAAATCTGGACTTAGTCTCCAGCGCTCGCACATGTGCAGTAGCAAGAAATCTGGACTTAGTCTCCAGCGCTCGCACATGTGCAGTAGCAAGAAATCTGGACATAGTCTCCAGTGCTCGCAGCAACCGTAACACTATGTGACTGCAGACTTGTTAATCCTCAGCTCACACATACTGTGCACTGCAAGGATTCGCTGGTGCTAGAGCCAGGAATGGTGGTCAGGTGGTTATGAGTATGTGATATACATTTTCCCGGTCTAGAATCCAACTAGAGGAGCATTGAGTGATGCCGCACCCACCTACTCGTATTTTGGCTGGTAGTCTGCACATCACATACTCGCGACCACGTTACCGCTATTCCTGGCTGTGACACCGGCAAATCCCCCCAGTGCGTGTGATGTGAGGATTCACAAGTCTATAGTCACATAGAGCGACAGACTGACTACAGAGCTGCAAATTTAGACCGGACAACTCCTTGAAAGGGGAAATGCTTCATAGTTTTCATCTGCGTTGTAGCTTAAGCTAAATATTAGCATAATGCTTTTATTGCTATTTCTGAGTCTACTAGCACACAAAATGAAGAACCTGTGGTGCTGCTCAAAACACCATGAGCCCGTGGTTCCCATCTATTACATTCAACCTATCTAGGGAGATGCTCTTGAACATGTGGACATTGTCACGAATATCTAGTTACATCCGTGTGCGCCAAGGAATTAATAACGTTATATTTCAGTTTGAGATTTTTTTGTTTTCGCTCTGTTGAAACATTTTTTGTGACAAATTGTGTAAAAAAATTATGGCGTGTGACAAGACCCATATAGTTTTTAAATGTTTAGTTGCAAATACAATAAAGAGGAGTAAATCAATTCACAAGAGCCTGGTCCATTGGTCACTGGATCAGACCACTGCAAATTTCCTCCTTCCTGCTGGACTCCTCAGTGCCTCCTCTGACTGGTAGGTCCGGCATGATGTCACAGTGCAATGATGACATCATGCTGAGTCTACAAGTCAAAAGCTGGCTGTATACTGATATGCATTGTGTTTGTTCTTATAGGGTGTTAGCCTTGATTTGAATAAGGTCTTTTTGGTTCCACTCTGCATATTAAGGAACGTATGTACTCTAGTGAACGGTATGCGGGAGAATTAGCATATTGCCATAGATCGCCTACATTTGGTTTTCGCACAGGCTAGTATTCCAATATGAGGTTTGGTCTGCTTGTACATACACTCCCTGACAGAAGTTCTGTCGCTTATCCATGTTATGTAAATAAAAGCTTATAACCTGACTTTAAATTTATCCATTGGTTTTATAAATGACTCTTTTAAAAGCTGAAACCCTCCCAAGTTTGGTTTCGTTTATGAAAATAAAGGTGCTGCAAAGCTGAAATATTGATCATTTAATGAACACAGAAAGGTCAGATTTTGTCAAGAAAAAAGTTTTGTCGCCCACAGAAAGTACGGTAATGTGAAAAATCAAAGAAATAATTACCTTCTACAGTCCACTTTACAAGCTGCGATCTCGCTAGCGAGCGTACCCGCCCCCCGTCGTTTGTGCGTCACGGACAAATCGCTGCCCGTGGCGCACAATATTGTTAGGCCCCCGTCACACATCCTTACCTTCCCTGCGACGTCGCTGTGGCCGGCGAACCGCCTCCTTTCTAAGTGTGAAAGATGTGATGTGACTAAGCGGCCGCCCAATAGAAGCAGAGGAGCGGAGATGAGTGGGACGAGCATCCCGCTCACCTCCTTCCTTCCTCATTGTGGGCGGCCGCAGGTACGGTGATGTTCGTCGTTCCTGCGGTGTCACACGTAGCGATGTGTGCTGCCGCAGGAACGACGAACAATCTGCGTCCTGCAACAGCAACGATATTTGGGAAATGGATGGCGTGTCAACGATCAACGATAAGGTAAGTCATTTTGATCGTTAGCGGTCGGTCGTGCGTTTCACACGCAACAACGTCGCTAATGAGGCCGGATGTGCGTCACGAATTCTGTAACCCCAACAACATCTCGTTAGTGATGTCGTTGCGTGTAAAGCGGCCTTTATACAAAGATATGTTGTATACCATTGGTGAATGAAGTTGTGGTGCTATTAGAGCCATATTTAATATTTTGTGTGACTTCCATGAGCTTGAAGAACTGCATCCATGCGGTTCAACAATGAGTCATACAATTTATTGATAAAGTCATCAGGAATAGCAAAGAATGCAGTCTTACATGCCTACCAGAGTTCATCTGAATTCTTTGGTTTTGTCTTCCAAGCTTCCTCTTTTTTCCTACCCCAAACATGCTCAATGATGTTCATGTCTGGTGACTGGGCTGGCCAGTCCTTGAGCACCTTGATCTTCTTTGCCAAGAGGAACTTTGTTGTAGAGATGGATGTATGAGATGGAGCACCATCCTGCTGCAGAATTTGATCCTTTTATGATTGGGAATGTAAGAGGTAGCTAATACTTCTTGATATTTTAGGCTATTGATATTGCCTTCCACCTTTCAAATGTTTCGCACACCCCCATACTCAATGTAACCCCAGACCGTGATCTTTCCACCACCAAACTTAACTGTTTTCTGGATCCATACGCGTTCCAGTAGGTCTCCTGCAGTATTTGCGATGGCTGTGGTGTAATTCAACTGAAGATTCATCAGAGGAATCCACCTTCTGCCACTTTTCCAGCGTCCATCTGTTTAGCAGGCTGTGAGACTTGGCAAATGCCACACGGTTTTTTAATTGCCTTTTGTTTAGTGCTGGCTTCTGGGCACTGATTCGACCATGGAGGACATTTCGAGACAGAATCCTACAAACTATTCTAGTTGACACAGGGACTTGAGGTGACCAGTCCTGTTGGAGCTCTGCTGCAGTGAAAGAGGGTCTGGCTTTGGATTTTCTATCTAACAAATCTTCCTCCTGAGCAGTTGTCTTGCGGGGTCTCCCGGACCTGGGCTTGTCAAAAACACCTCCAGTCTCCTCAAATATTTTTTTAAGTCTTTGTTGTTGACACTGAGACACATTAAAAGTGCCAGCCACCTCTGCAGTGGATCTGGTCTTCAGCCTCTTGATAATCAAGGCTTTGGTCACAGGGTGGATTTTTGGTAAGTTGTCAGAGGTCAAGTTGCAGTTCAAGTGATGGTTTGGGGTGCTGGGTTTCTATTTATACACACTCACTAATTAACCGATCATTTAGTGAGCACAGGTGAGGATGTAAACTAGGATTGGGTGCATTATATGACAAGGCGACAAAACGTTTGTCTTGCCAAAATCTGACCTTTCTGTGTTCATTAAATGATCAATATTTCAGCTTTGCAGCAACTTTATTTTCATAATTTAAACCAAATTTGGGAGGGTTTCAGCTTTCAAAAGAGTAATTTATGAAACCAATGGATGAATTTAAAGTCAGGTTATAAGCTTTTATTTACATAACATGGATAAGCGACAGAACTTCTCTCAGGGAGTGTAATTGGCTAACATTTATATACATCATTGAATCTTTTCCTGTCTTTTCATAGGATATTATCATTTTTTCTGAGAACCAGGACCGTTCCTATTTAAATCATGTACAGTATATTCCCACCTTTATTTATCACATAACCTGAGAATCAGGGTAGTTCATTTTAATAAATATCATAAATGTATCATGTGATGCTCATATTTATAAATTTGCTTATGAACATTAATACATGTTATATGCTTTCAACACTTCTTTTCTCTAGAAGACATGTCTGGGAGCCCTAGCACTCAGGCCATAGTACTATTCCTATTTCTATACGGTTTTGAAACAAAGCAAGGTAGTTACTACAATATTTATGTCTTAAAACCAATCAATATTAAGATAATTGCTACTACTATCTAACTATCATATTGATTCTTCTTCTTCTTTAAACGGGGTTTCCAAAGGAACTGGTTTTCTCCCTTTTTGACATAAAATTCATTATCATCTATTTCCCAGGTACACCTCAAATATCTAACTATTTACGTACAAGTGAACATTTTTCACCTTCTGTTTTGTTCTTTATGTTCAGATAGGTATGTGAAAGAAAAAAAAAATTCATTTCAATATACAGTAATGAGGTTTTTTCGAACATAGACTGTATTTCAGGATATTTTAGATATTTTGTCATGTTGATTCATATATATGCTTAAGTCTACGATTATGTGTATTACAACTTGATATAAGTTCTGGTTTTCTGCTTTGTATATTGACATAGTATACATATCTTCATTTTATGTATTCATACTGTCAAAATGTATGATTTTGTATTCATTGTAATTTTTCTCTTTATAGATCTAATTTCTGTGACAAAGGCCCGGAATTGGGGCCGAAACGTTGATGTTTTGTTTTTGAACCTTTGCATCAATAAAAAAACAGCAGGTAAAAAGATACATATTTTCCTTTTTTCTTGTCTCTTTGTGTGCACAATCTCAATCTTCAAAATATTTACAATTTTTCTCGGAGGCACCAGCTTTCATTGTGCCAGATTTCACCTGAATTTAGTTACAAGTCAGAAGAGGCCTGGGGATTCCAGCAGGTGAGAGGCGGTTCACAAGGCTCCCCTTTCAGCAGCCATGGACCACTGATGTGGCCACTGGACCAGACATCGGAGAATTGATTTGTCCATTTCCAAAATACACATTATTTTTGTTTATAGGCTGTAAAGGGGGGTGTTCAGCTCTTGAATTTCATCAAGGAATGTTTTCAGTCTCCTAACAAGAGACTGTGATTCGATGTGGTGAACTGTCAAAAACCTTCCTTCAAAATATAGCCATTTTTATCTTACCACTGTTCTTCCCAAGTTTACTAATCCCAGTGCAGCCACATACCCACTGATCACACAACCAAATGCCCCTAATGAGTGCCTCATAGTAGTGAAGACTGTGGTACCGAAATCTGTCCTTTCACCCCTAAACCAGTTTTCACCTTCCTGACCATGTCATTTATTTCAATTCTGACTAGTGTCACGTTATGAGTTAATAATTCTGGAAAGCTTCAATGGATCCCAGAGATTCTGAGATTGATTTTTAGTGACATATTATACATCATGTTAGTGGTAAACGTAGGGCAATATTTTTTATGTTTATTTGTGAAAATTTGGGAAATTTGGCGAAAAATCTTTTCTTTGGAACTTAAAATAGTTCAAAGATTATCAGCTATTTCTCATTTGTCCACCAAAATTCACAAAACTATTTTGTTTAGGGACCACATCACATTTTAAGTGACTTTGAGAGGCATATGTGACAAAAAATACCCAAACATGACACAATTCTAAAAACTTCACCCCTCAAACTGCTCAAAATCACACCCAGCCTTTAGGTGCTTCACATGAACCTAAGCAATGTTCAATGATAAAATGAAAAAAAAAAATTTCCCCGCAAAAATGTTACTTTAGCCCCAAATTTTGCAATTTCACAACGTTAACAAGAGAAAATGCACCATATAATTTGCTGTACAATTTGTCCTGGGTACGCTGATACCACTTATGTGGTGGAAATCTACTGTTTGTGAGCACGGTAGGGCTCGGAAAGGAAAGCGCGCCATTTGAATTTTAGAATTCAAAATTGTCCAGAATAGATAGCGGATGCCATGACGCCTTTGGAGATCCTCTTATGTGCCTAAACATTGGAGCTCCCCACAAGTGACCTGATTTTGGAAACTAGACCCCCCAAGAATTTATCTAGATGTTTAGAGAGCACCTTGAACCCCCAGGTGCTTCACAGTATTTTAGAGCATTGAGCTGTAAAAATAATAAAAAAAATACATTTTTACCACAAAATTGTTGCTTCAAACCCAAATCTTTTATTTTCACAGGGGTAACAGGAGAAAATGCATCATACAATTTGTTGTGCAATTTCTCCTGAGTTCACCATCACCTCATATGTGGTGGAAATTGACTGTTTGGGAGCACGTCAGAGCTCGGAACGGAATGAGTGCCATTTGAATTATAGAGTGCAAAATTGTCTGGAATAGATAAGGGACGCCATGGTGAATTTGGAGAGCCCCTGATGTGCCTAAATAGTGGTGCTTCCCCACAGGTTTATTTAGACACAAGGCGGTCTCATTTAAAATAGACAATTACGTACATGTAAAAGTCAGGCAATATCTACAATGGAGGAAAAAAGGTAGACAACGGTGATGCGTTTCAACTACATATGTGTAGTCTTTGTCAAGCGATACTTTTCAGTTCCCAGGTGCTTCATCCTTATAATCAGCCCAATTTAACGGTTTCTGCAATATGGCATAGTAACACGGTAAACACAAGATAGATTCAAGTTCACATCAATACAAAAAAAACGCATAAATAGGGTGCAAGGAAATACAAATATTTGCTTTGAAATGCAGATTCATTTAAACAGATATACTCCACACATCATACAGAAAAATATACATTGGATTGCAAACGCTTGCATGACATTATACGGTGAAAAATTATTAACTCAGTCCATCAGTGTGGAAGCAATTATAAGACCATATTATAGGCAGAAAAATATCTCTCTGCCAATGTTAATACAAAAGAAACGCACAAATAAAATGCAAGAGAATACATATCCATATTCAGATATAGATTTACATGTAGAAATGTGTGCGATAATTAACAATCAAAATTCCAGTTCACATTGGTAAAAGAGCCGCATATACAAACAAATCCGTGTTTCTATTAGTACAGATTTCCTTCTTCTATACATTGGAATGCACAATATGTCATTAAAAAGAATATACAGTATATTAGAAAAAATTTCATGCATAACAACATATAGTGAAAAATTCACAAAGTTCATCTATATAGAAACAATTATATAACAATACTGTAGACAGAGAGAACTCTCTCTGCCTGTGTTAATACAAAAAACACATATGTAAAGTATTGGAGAAAACAAATCTCCAATGAGATGTGGAATTATGTGCACAGATATATGCTATAATTTAGAATAAAAGAAATATACACATCAAAAATCACAATCCTGCACACTATTATACGGTAAAAGATTGTGCATTGTCCATCTGTAATAAAAAGTGAAATTAAGTCAATGTTGTGGACAAAAAATAATAATTTTTCTTTCCTTCCTTTTACTGCCAATGAAAAGAACCATTACCTATCTCCTTGACTATGCCAATTATAAAAAGGCCATTGAATATGAAACATCGATCTCATACTCACCAAAATGGTGCAGTAATATCAAAGGATATCTATGAGGGCAACTTTTTGGAAAAAGGATTAGGATTATTAGAAAGCAACACATGAGATCGATGTTTCATATTCAATGGCCTTTTTATAATTGGCATAGTCGAGGACATAGGTAATGGTTCTTTTCATTGGCAGTAAAAGGAAGGAAAGAAAAATTAAAAAACATTTAAAAAAAATATTTTTTTTTGTCCACAACATTGTTATATGACTTAACTTAACTTTTTATTACAGATAGACAATGTACAATCTTTTACCGTATAATGGTGTGCAGGTGTAACGCCTGCCTGGATCCACAGACTCAGACGGGCTATAATGAACAGGAGAGAGGAAAGCCACTCACCAAGCAGGACCCCCAGAACTCTGAAACCCTTTTACCCCTATACAGGGATTTAGAATTACACAGTGACCTGGAGATCAGTACGTGTGGAAGGCAGCAGTCCAAGAGAGTAGTCGACAGGCAGGGTCAAACCAGGAATTTCAGAACAGGGACAGAATCGGTAGGCAAGGACGTAATCAGAAAACGTAGCAGAGGTCAAATCCAGATCGGGCAGCGAGGTACATAAACAGCAGGCAGGAGAGGTAGTCAGAACAAAAACAAAAGTCAGAACACCAGAATCACAAAACAGAACAGGAGCCAGAATATCAGAACTATCTCTGCAGTGGTCAGCAGACAGGAGGGGAATTAAGAAGGGTGTGGTGTCTTCCCATTGGCTGTAGCTGAATGATGGTAACTTCAGCTGGAAGACACACGCCACCTATAGTCAGCCAGTAGTACTGCAGATCCCAAGATAACCCAGCCCAGTGGATGAGCGGAGCCTGCGCCCACCGCCCGTGCTGCTGGCATTGACTCCTCTCCCATCACCAGCACCATCCACGGCAGGAACACGGCGTCGCCTGGCGATCGGAGTAGAAGTCGCTTGAGTCGACTCCGGTGGTAACGTAACAGCAGGATTGTGATTTTTGATGTGTATGTTTCTTCTTTTTTTATTTTAAATTATAGCATAGCATGTAGTTGAAATGCGTCGCCGTTGTCTACCTTTTTTCCTCTATTGGAGATATTGCCTGACTTTTACATCTATGTAATTGTCTATTTTAAATTAGACTGCCTTGTGTCTAAATAATCCTGGAAATTTTATGAGCTGGACCCTTTTCATTGTTCTGGATACACGTTTTTCTTTGTTCATGATTATCTGGGTGACCACATCTGAAAGTCCGAGCTGAACGGGATCTTGATTCAAATCTACACAAGGGTGAGCTGAATGTGGAGGTTTGTTCTTCCCCACAGGTGACCCCATTTTTGAAACTAGACTCCTCAAGGAATTTTTCTAGATGTTTGGTGAGCACCTTGAACCCCCAGGTGCTTCACATAATTTTATGACTTTGGTCCGTGAAAGTAAAAGATTGCACCATTAAATTTATTGTGCAATTTCTCCTGAGTATGCTGATACCTCATATGTGGTGGAAATCAACTTTTTGGGAAGGAGCGTCATTTGATTGCAAAATTGTTTGGAATTGTTAGCAGACACCATGTCACATTTGGAGAGCTCCTGATGTGCCTCCAAATTTTTCAAATTCAATAGGGTATCAGGAGATATTGACAGTATAATTTGTTGTGTCATTTCTCCTGAGTACACCAAAACCCAATATGTGGTTGAAAACTACTTTTGAGGCACAGTACAAAGTGAAGAGGGGAACGAGCACCATATTTGAGTTCACATTTAGTTAGAATGGTTTGCGGGTGCCATGTCATTGGCAGAGCTCCTGAGGTGCCATAACAGCAGAAACCTCGCACAAGTACCTGCATTATACAAACTGCACCCCTCAATAAATTCATCCAGGGGTGCAGTGAGCATATTGACTCTACAGGTACAGTACAGACCAAAGTTTGGACACACCGTCTCATTCAAAGAGTTTTCTTTATTTTCAGGACTCTGCAAATTGTAGATTCACATTGAAGGCATCAAAACTATGAATTAAAACATGTGGAATGAAATACTTAAAAAAGTGTGAAACAACTTAAAATATGTCTTATATTCTAGGTTCTTCAAAGTAGCCACCTTTTGCTTTCATTACTTCTTTGCACACTCTTAGCATTCTCTTGATGAGCTTCAAGAGGTAGTAACCGGAAATGGTCTTCCAACAATCATAAAGGAGTTCCAAGAGATGCTTACCACTTGTTGGCCCTTTTGCCTTCACTCTGCGGTCCAGCTCACCACAAACCATCTCGATTGGGTTCAGGTCTGGTGACTGTGGAGGCCAGGTCATCTGGCGCAGCACCCCAGCACTCTCCTTCTTAGTCAAATAGCCCTTACACAGTCTGGAGGTGTGTTTGGGGTCATTGTCCTGTTGAAAAATAAATGATGGTCCAACTAAACGCAAACTGGATGGAATAGCACGCCGCTGCAAGATGCTGTGGTAGCCATGCTTTTTCTGTATGCCTTCAATTTTGAATAAATCCCCAAAAGTGTCACCAGAAAAGCACCCCCACACCATCACACCTCCTCCTCCATGCTTCACGGTGGGAAACAGCCATGTAGCGTCCATCCGTTCACCTTTTCAACAAAGACATGGTGGTTGGATCCAAAGATCTCAAATTTGGACTCATCAGACCAAAGCACAGATTTCCACTGGTCTAATGTCCATTACAAAAATTACAAATAAGTCCTTGTCATGCCCAATAAATTGTAGTGCCCGTACATTGTACCTAGCTCATGATTCTGGACACCTGCACTCCGTAAATTAAGCGGGCTCTCCTCACTACAACAAATCCAAACATATGGACGCTAACTGTGGTTTAGGCCCATTGTGATGCTCAGAAGAGAGGTGGACATTTGGATTTGAGAGAGTATAGTTTTCTGGATTTCTTTTTTGAGGGAGGGAATCATACCATTTTTCTAGAGCCTTTGTGTTACCAGTAATGTGTAAGCCCCCTTTATTTTTATTAACAAATGACTGACCTGAGTGGAGATTTGTATTTTTGTGGGTTGAGTTGAATGCAATTTGGTGACGATTTTGGTACAGAAGGTTTTGGATCAGTTCACATTTATCCTGTGCTCTATGCTGAGTACTTACATCAGGGTTTCCATATACATCTCTGAAATACTGTACGTGATTCAGGTGAAACTTCCAATAGATAAATTCACTAATGAGGCAACACAGTTACTTCAGGCTGTTTGGCCTCTCTTAAGCGGTGTCTGTCATTTCAAAGGTGAATAAAACTGTTGATGACAACACTTTAGTGCACGCATAAAAAGAGGCTTAAAAAGATGGACACCGCCGCACCACAGGCCAGGCGAGAGCTCAAACTGATTCCTTAAAGTAAATTTTCCATTGGGAATTTTGTCTGAATCACGTTTTTCAGAGATTTTGGGTATGTGCCCACAAACCGCACACATAATGTCCTGGATGCAGCCTGTCTACTCCTGCGGAGATGTACATTTTCTCCGCAGGAGAACGTGGCATCCGTGCCCTCAATTGGTTTAGGGTGTCTAGGAAAACACTCGGATCTTCGAAAGTTTAAATTGACATGCTGCTGCTCGGGAAGCCACGCTGCATGTCAGTTATGCTCCTTAGACAAGAAGCACAGTGAGCATAGGATTTCTATAAATTCGATCCACTCAGCTTGTACTCCACAACTCAGCCTTTTGGACTCAGCAAAAGTACGTTGCATCCAAAATTCTGCTATTCCTGATTTTGGGCATGCACACTTACACGTAACCCCTGGTGTGTACAGCACAGGATAAATAGCTGCACAATACTGTGATCTTTAGAAGGTAGAATGAACACATCAACTCAGCATCAGGAGGAGGAGGTGCCATCTACCTTGCAGTATAAGTGATTAGCTGGCTTTATTCATGTAGTCAGTGCGATTACAGCGATACCAGATTTATATAGGTTTTTTAGATTTGGCGACTATGAAGCTAAAAACACTTTTTTACAAAATAAAGGTTTTTTGCCTCCCTGAATTTTGAAGGCTATAGTTTTTTTATTTGTTTGCCTACAGAGTTATGTGAGGGCTTATTTTTTGCGGAATGAGTTGGAGTTTTTATTGGTACAATTTTGGGTCACATAATAGTTTTTGATCGCTTTTTATTCCACTTTTTGTGAGGGAAAATCAAGAAGAAGAAAATATCAAAACACCTTTATTGAAACAGTATTAAATAATTAAAAACACAGAATGACAGGAAATCAAGGATTGGGGAAGTTTGGACGCACCTCCCCATGACTAAGCTGTATTAACTACAGCTATGTGCGTTTGGGGCACTTCATTGCCATTGATTGCAGACATGTCCCGGGCACTACTCTCACCTATGGAATTCATTCCCCTCTATGGTACCGTAGACTGGGTTTATTACACTAGTACTTTTTAGCACTCCATTTAGGTCAATAGTATTATCCCTCTTATAGGTATACACTATGGTAGTTTAATTACATTTTTCTTTGGGAATTTATTCTAGACCTTTATATTTTTTTTGAGCTTAAACCTTGATACTAGTCTATATTTACAGCCTGAGATGTTTCATCTTTCTGTCCACCCTTCCTCTCAATCCTTGATTTCTTGTCATCCTGTGTTTTTAACTATATAATACTGTTTCAATAAAGGTGTTTTGATATTTTGTACTATGTACTCCTTGTTCTAATTTTTTTTTCTATGTGTAATATGTAGTTTGAACTAAACCTAGTAATCAGTAATTTTTGACCCTGGGTTCACGTTCCCAGTATGGCTTCAGTGGTGCATTTATTCAAAATCAAGATGAAACAGCAATTCAGGAATTGTTTTGGGTTTTTTTAACACTGTTCATCGTGCCATAAAAGTGAGCTTTATTTTTTGGGTTAGTGCAATTACAGCAATACCAAACTTATATAGTTTTTTTATGTTTTGCCACTTTTACAGCATAAAAACTATTTGATAGAAAAATGTTTTGCATTGCTGTATTCTGAGAGCTATAGCTTTTTTATTTTTTTTGCTGATGGAGCTTTATAGCAGCTTGTTTTTTGCGGGACAAGATGATATTTTCAGCTGTACCATTTTTATTTATGTATGCCTTTTTGATAGTTTTTTTATTCCACCTGTTTTTGTCAGCTGTATGATGAAAATACATAGTGTTTGCTACTTTTTTTTTTTTTCCGATGTTCACTTAAGCGGTTAACTAGTGTTATAGTGGTATAGATCAGGTTCTTATGGATGTGGCAATACAAAATATGTATACTTTTTAATTTTTACGGAGATATTTATTGGAATTATTTTTTCCTTTTTTTTGTTCTTTTTTTCAGATATTTTTTTTTTAAATATTTTTAACTTTTTTGTAACTTGTTTTAAACTTTTTTACTTACTGTGGTCCCTATATGGGACACTAACCTTCACTGCTCTGATCGCAACTTCACTGTACTGCAATGATTGATCAGAAGCATGATCACTGAGGCATTCTTTAGTCAGGTGACCCAGAGGTTGTCATGATGACCTCGGGTCACCATGTCAACAGTTGAGCCCTTGTAATTACATTGCGGGGGCTTCGATGGGAGAAGCGAGAGAGCACAATCCTTTCCACAATCCCCTTAAGCCTGCTTTACATGGTACGATCTATCGTGCAACTTCACGATCGATCGTGCCCGCCCCCGTCGTTTGTGCGTCACGGACAATTAGTTGCCCATGGCGCACAAAGTCGTTTAACCCCCATCACATGCACTTACCTGCTGTGCGACGTCGCTGTGGGCGGCAAACATCCTCTTCCTGAAGGGGGAGGGACGTTCGGCGTCACAGCGACGACACACAGCGACCGGACAATAGGGGCGGAGATGAGCGGGACGTAAACATCCCGCTCACCTCCTTCCTTCCGCATAGCCGGCGGGTGCCGCGGGACAGAGGTTAGCTGCTGTTCATCGTTCCCGGGGTGTCACACGGAGCGGCGTGTGCTACCCCGGGAACGATGAGCAACCAGCGCCATTTTAATTAAACGAGATTATGAAACGAAGTGACGAGTACACGACTCATGATTTATGAGCGATACTGCGTCGCTCGGAGGTGTCACACAGCCCGACGTCGCAAGCGATGCCGGATGTGCGTCACAAAAACCGTGACCCCGACGATCTATCGCACGATAGATCGTCTCGTGTAAAGCACCCTTAAGTGTCGCGATCAATATCGATCATGGCATTTATGTGGTTAAACAGTTAGGGATGGTCCCTGGCTGCTCAGCTTCTCGTCATGCATCTCCAAGAGAAGCGAGAGCTTCTAACAGCAGTTTGGAACTGTAGTGAGTATTACAGATGAACCTTACCACCAACATCAGTTCCCCTTTAAATATGGTATCTATTGCTATGCAATCAGTCAGCAGCCCATGACATCTCATTTACATTAATACTTTATGTAAATTAGTGGTTATTATCATGTTATATCTTGTTCCATTGCAGTCAATACATAGCACAGTATTTTGTTAACAATTGCTTAAACATTTCCCTATTACTCTTTTATTGTATTTTCATGCTGTGCTTGTTTCTCATCTAATGAAGGTAATTAGTCCTTGTCCTAATTTCTTTCCTTAAACCTTTCTGTATAATCAATATGTAGCAAACCATGGTCTCTAGACAATCCTTTTTGTTCTGCATTTTAAAATGTACAGGAGCACCTTATTCCTGGAACAGCACAATAAAATCCAAATAATCAGTGCAAGTGCTTCCATTGCAGATTTAACAGAAAAGTAGATATCAAGCTGTACTGCTAACATTCCAGGTATTAACACAGCTATAAGGATAAGGGTTTAACCTTTTGCTTACCATTGAATGATTATATACTGTACATCGCAGCAGTAGACGGTTATCTGTGAGATGACATTTATAAATGGTGACTCACAGTTGACTACTTTAACTCTTTGGCATTGGCCGCTATCACTGTAACTGTATTGTTCCTTTACAGCAGTGTTTACAGGGAATATACTAGATCAGGAGCCTTAAACACGTGGCCCGTGGGCCGTATGCACCCCCTGAGACTGCTTCATGCGGCACCATAGACCCCTTGAAGCTCGTGGATGGTTCTGGGGGAGCCACTGTCAGTAATGTACCGTATTTCACTTCAAATGAATTGTATTGCCAGCGCCGCACAGAGACAAGCTCTCTGAACAGATGTACCAATGCCAGCAGCCAGCCAAACATATGCCAGCAGCTGACACTGGCGTATGTCGTACATTTTTATCAGATACATTATAAAGATAAACTGTATTTGTCCTTTATTATTTATTGTATTGTTCACGTAGAAAACAGATACTATACGGATGGACAGAACAGATAGGTTATGAAAACACATGTTAAATGTAAGAAAGAAAAAAAATATTGAAATGCCCAAATATTTGGGTCACCGCACTTATGCCAAAAATACAATAAAAAGTGTTCCAATTATTGTATGTACCATAAAATGGTATCACTAAAAATGTCAGCTCGAGCCAGCATCTTTCCCAGCAGAGCATGGCTGCGATATTCAGCCATCATTTGCCCTGCACAGCTGTGTGTGGAGCGAAGCTCTGCCCATGGTTGTTAACTTGTAAATGCTTCTGTCAATCTCTGGTAGCGGCATTTAATGTGTTCTATCCCCTCATTGGCACTCCCATGATGTCATCACAGGATGCTGATGTGTTGCCATGACAGCCAGGAGTTTGCTGAGGAAACCTGTGTATGTCATCATGGTACTCTTGTGAAAATCAGCCCATGCATGGCATTCATAGGAGACCATGATTTCTGCTATATACAGAAATGCTGTATAACTCCAGCAATTTTTTTTTATTTCACCACTGGATTGGTGCTTCTAATCTAAGTTCCCCGTCTCTGACAGTTTGTGACATGCAGACTCCAGTGTTTGTTCCTGGGCTTTCACCCTGTGCTATTGTAAATGTATATGATACCACTGGGAACCCTGAGGCGAAGGAATAAGTGGTCAGTTACAACTTCTGTCTTCTTTTTCAGCAGCTTCACAGCACTAGAAAAGCACTGCTTTGCAATGCACTGGATTGGCAGCACTGCCCATACTTATGTAGGACATTTCAGTCACAAGAATCTTTCATGATCTTTTTAGGGGATCAAAGTAAGTGAAAGAAACATACAATGCTTAGCATAAATGAGTACACTCCCTTGGGTGTGAGGTTTTAATCAATATCTTACTGAATTCAAGAACATTTTTTTTTTTTTTTAAATGTACAAAACTGAATTTTATAGCGCACTAGCTGTAGAACCCAGCGTTGCCCGGGATAGTAACTTATGCGGGCGTCACACGATGCGATCTATCGTGCAATTGCATGTGCGATCGTACCCGCCCCCGTTGTTTGTGCGTCATGGGCAAATCGCTGCCCGTGTCGCACAAAGTCGTTTAACCCCCATCACACGTACTTACGTGCTGAGCGGCGTCGCTGTGGGCAGCGAACATCCTGTTCCTGAAGGGGGTGGGACGTTCGGCGTCACAGCGACGTCACACAGCAGCTGGCCAATAGAAGTGGAGGGGCGGAGATGAGCGGGACGTAAACATCCCGCCCACCTCCTTCCTTCCGCATAGCTAGCAGGAGCCACAGGACGCAGGTAAGCTGTGTTCATCGTTCCCGGGGTGTCATATGGTGCAATGTGTGCTACCCCGGGTACGATGAACAACCGGCGCAAAGTAAAATAAACGATTTTTTAAAAATAAACGACGAGTACACGATACACGATTTGTCACCGATTTGCGATCGCTCGTAGGTGTCACACGGGACGATGTCGCCAACGAAGCCGGATGTGCATCACGAAAACCGTGACCCCGATGACCTATCACACGATAGATCGCCTCGTGTGACTCCTGCATAACTGTCTCTCTGTCTCTCTCACTCTCCCTCTATCCTACTGTCACTCTCGCTCTCTGTCTGTCTCCCTGTCGTACTATCTCTCACTCTGTCTGTTTATCTACCTCTCTGTATGTCTCTCCTTCTGACTATGTGTGCCTCTCTCTCTGTTTGTCTGTGTGTCTCTGTGTGTATCTCTGTGTGTCTGTATTTCTGTGTGTCTGTATCTCTGTTGTGTCTCTGTGTGAGTCTCTTTATCTGTCTCTGCGTGTCTCTGTCTCTGTGTGTCTGTGTCTCTGTGTGTTTGTGTGTGTGTGTTTCTGTCTCTGTGTGTGTCTCTATATGTTTCTCTGTATGAGTCTGTGTGTGTCTGTTTTTGTGTGTATCTCTGTTTGTCTCAGTGTGTGTCTCTGTGTGTGCATCATATGCCAGCTACCTCACTTTGATACAGGGTCATAAGCCTAGCATCTTTCCCAGCAGGTGATGGCTGTTATATTCGTCCATCATCTGCCTCCAACAGCCGCAAGTGGACTGTAGCTCTGACCACTGTGGTTAACCTGTTAAATGTTGCTGTCAATCTATGAAAGCGACATATACTGTGCACTGGCAGGTAGGTGAACTGTTCTAACCGCTCATTCATACTCCTGCAACAAAGACTGCTGTCATTAGAAAATTGTGGCACATGCAATTTTTTCTATTCTCTTCTTTTTTTTTTTTTTTTTTTTTTTTTTTACAAATTTCAGAATTTTTTTTACCAATTAAATAAAACAAAAACTATGCATGCTGGATATCTCCATAATGGCAATTACTTAAAGAAACATATAGTCAGGTCACTTTTGTGGAAAAATAACTGCAATAAATAAAACCCCCAAAACCAATTACAGAATTACACTCTTTGTGCTATTTCACTACACTTGGAATTTTTCCCACTTTCTTCTACATTACGTGATAAAATAGATGGTGTCATTCAAACGCACAACTCATCCCTCAAAAAACAATCCCTCACACGGCTATGTCAGGGTAAAAATGAAAACTTCATAGCTTGGAATAAGGGGAAGAATAAACAAAAAAATCGCCCAGTCCTTAAGGGGTTAAATGAGCTTTGGCCTACAGAACATAGAAGTGTTTTTCTTCCTTGCATGATAGATCTTTAACTTGCATTTGGGGATTGTATGGCAAACTGAGTTAAGACAATGATTTCTGGAAATATTCTTGAGCTAATGCAGTTATTTACATGACTAAATGATGCCTGTTTTTAATGCGATGCCACCTGATCAGTGGTCATTACATGCCCCATTTCATCCATGGAG
Source organism: Anomaloglossus baeobatrachus (assembly GCF_048569485.1). Classification (NCBI taxonomy): domain Eukaryota; kingdom Metazoa; phylum Chordata; class Amphibia; order Anura; family Aromobatidae; genus Anomaloglossus; species Anomaloglossus baeobatrachus. The sequence goes on along the minus strand of NC_134353.1, from coordinate 207,194,235 downwards.
GTGAGCATATATGATTATCCTCTCCCCCTTTTTTTCTCAGATAAAGCCCATTGCGCTCTTTCTCTCTCTTTGCACTACTACTTTATTAGAAGATTTTTCCTTGACTGTCTTTATCGTCACTATCTACTGTTGATTGATTGCTCTCAGTGAGAGAAACAAAGTTATAATATTATAGTTGTGATACCTTTTAATGGCTAACTAAAAAAAAATGATGTTACAAGCAAGCTTTCGAGACTCCTCAGGGCTCTTAATCAGGCATGGTATGACAAAATATCTGAAGAGACACAAATATACAACCCCTGGCAAAAATTATGGACTCACCTGGCTCTGAGGATGTTCATTCAGTTGTTTACTTTTGTTTAAAAAAGCAGATCACAGACATGGCACAAAACTAAAGTAATTTCAAATGGCAACTTTCTGCCTTTAAGAAACACTAAAAAAAAATAATGAAAACATAATGTGCTAGCCAGTTACTTTTCAAGACAAAACAGGGGGGAAAAAATATGGAATCACTCAATTATGAGGAAAAAATTATGGAATCATGAAAAACAAACAAACAAAAGAACACTCCAATACATAATATTTTGTTGCACCACCTCTGGCTTTTATAACAGCTTGCAGTCTCTGAGGCATGTACTTAATGAGTGACACACAGTACTCTTCATCAATCTGTCTCCAACTTTCTCTGATTGCTGTTGCCAGATCAGCTTTGCAGGGTGGAGGCTTGTCATGGACTATTTTCTTCAACTTCCACCAAAGATTTTCAATTGGATTGAGATCCGGACTATTTGAAGGCCATGTCATTAACCTTATGTGTCTTCTTTCAGGAATGTTTTCACAGATTTTGCTCTATGGCAGGATGCATTATCATCTTGATAAATGATTTCATCATCCCCAAACATCCTTTCAATTGATGAGATAAGAAAAGTGTCCAAAGTTTCAATGTAAACTTGGGCATTTATTGAAGATGTAATGACAGCCATCTCCCCAGTGCCTTTACCTGACATGCAGCCCCATATCATCAATGACTGTGGAAATTTACATGTTCTCTTCAGGCAGTCATCTTTTTATTGTTTAGCTTTCTGTATGTAAATCCCATTTCCTTTAGGCGGTTCCTTACAGTTCGGTCACAGACATTGACTCCAGTTTCCTCCCATTCGTTCCTCATTTGTTTTGTTGTGCATTTCCTGTTTTGAAGACATATTGCTTTAAGTTTCCTGTCTTGACGCTTTGATGTCTTCCTTAGTCTACCAGTATGTTTGCCTTTAACAACCTTCACATGTTGTTTGTATTTGGTCCAGATTTTAGACACAGCTGACTGTGAACAACCAGCATCTTTTACAACATTGCGTGATGATTTACCCTCTTTTAAAGAGTTTGATAATCCTCTCCTTTGTTTCAATTGACATCTCTCGTGTTGGAGCCATGATTCATGTCAGTCCACTTGGTCCAACAGCTCTCCAATCTGTGATCACTCCTTTTTAGATGCAGACTAACAAGCAGATCTTATTTGATGCAGGTGTTAGTTTTGGGAATGAAAATTTACAAGGTAATCCATTATTTTTACCTCAGAATTGAGTGATTCCATATAATTTTTTTCCCCCTGTTTGGTCTTGAAAAGTGACCATTACTGCTGGCTAGCACATTATGTTTTCATGATTTTATTAGTGTTTCTTAAAGCCAGAAAGTTGCCATTTGAAATTACTTTAGTTTTGTGCCATGTCTGTGAGCTGCCTTTTTTAAACAAAAGTAAACAACTGAATGAACATCCTCAGAGCCAGGTGATTCCATAATTTTTGCCAGGGTTTGTATACACAAACAGAGCAGAGGGATTGCATAATGAAAGGACATTTAAATAAACAAACACTAAGCTTAGAGAGTGAATCCTTAATTGGCTTTGATTAGTGGTGTGTCAGTTTTAGTGTCCCAATATCCATATAGGATCAGGGGCCTGTTGCCCTCAGTCTCTCCAGCAGACTCCTCAGATTTTGTATTGTGTCATAAATCCTCCTGTCAGATTGAGTCCTGTGTGGACAGAATTAAACATTGTAATGAATTTGTTTTCCCAGACCCTTTGATGGTTCTGTGATCTGAAGTTGCCTTTTAATATGACAACTTTCATGTGGTTTATGTTGTGTCCTGAAGCACAGAAATGTTTGGCCACAGGTAAATGTTTTTTGTTGTCTGTAACTGTGTGGCGGTGAGATCTCATTCTTGCTCTCAGTCTCTGTCCTGTTTCTCCAACATAGAGACCCCAAATAGGACATAACTAAAGCTAACTAAGGATTCACTCTCTAGGCTTAGGCGGGCTTTGCACATTGCGACATCGCAAGCCGATGCTGCGATGTCGCACGCGATAGTCCCCGCCCCCGTCGCAGGTACGATATCGTGTGATAGCTGGCGTAGCGAAAATTATCGCTACGCCAGCTTCACACGCACTCACCCGCCCTGCGACCGTCGCTCTGGCCGTCGCCCCGCCTCCTTCCTAAGGCGGCGAGTCGTGCGGCGTCATAGCGACGTCACACGGCAGGCGACCAATAGCGGCGGAGGGGCGGAGATGAGCAGGATGTAAACATCCTGCCCACCTCCTTCCTTCCGCATATCCTACGGAAGCCGCGGTGACGCCGGTAGGAGATGTTCCTCGCTCCTGCGGCTTCACACACAGCGATGTGTGCTGTCGCAGGAACGAGGAACCACATCGGACCGTCGCGTCAGCGTAATTATGGATTACGCCGACGCTGTAGCGATGATACGATTACGACGATTTTGCGCTCGTAAATCGTATCATCTTGGCTTTACAAACTACGATGTCGCATGCGATGCCGGATGTGCGTCACTTTCAATTTGACCCCACCGACATCGCACCTGCGATGTCGTAGTGTGCAAAGCCGCCCTTAGTGTTTGTTAATTTAAATGTCCTTTTATTATGCCATCCCTCTGCTCTGTTTGTGTATATATTTGTGCTTCTTCAGATATTTTGTCATACCCTGCCTGATGAAGAGACCTGAGAAGTCTTGAAAGCTTGCTTTGTAACATCATTTTATTTTATTTTAGTAGCAATTAAAAGGTATCACAACTACAAGATTATAATTTTGTTTCTCTCACTGAGAGCAATCAATCATTTTTCAACTGACTAACATGGTACCAAAACTTTTTGTCTTTTAACTATCTGCTATTGTCACACTGGTCCGTGCGTTTTCACTCCGATCAGAGCAATGACCAGAGTAAAAGTGATAATGAAGCTGCTGACAGGCAGTGATAACTGTAATATATATATATATATATATATATATATATAGCTGGTAGAGTGCAGTTGGTGATCTGTCAGCAGCTTCATTATGGTTATCTGAGTGTTTTCACTCTCATTAGCGCACAGGCCGGTGTGACAATAGTAAATTATGAAGCTGAAGACAAGTAGGGAAAAGTCTTCTAATAAAGTAGTAGTATGGGCCCAGGAGGAATGTCCTTCCAGTCTCTCTCCTTGTAGTGCGCATTAGAAGTGTATGTGGCGCAGACGCCTCATTGAGAAGCCAATTTATCCAAAAGATAGCAGAGCACTTTCATTGAAAAACAGGTACAAGAAAACAAGTGTCTTTAGATAGATACTGACTTTAACAGCAGTCATGACCTATCTCAAAGAAGTAAACATGTATATAATTACATTTTTTATTTTTTTCATTAAACAACATTTTTGGTGATAGATTCTCTTTATGGGGTTATAATATCTAAAAATAAGTATTACTTGCAGAAACGTCTTAGTACCACTGTATCTTCTATGGTAGAAACCCATATTTTTATATTGTCCTTCTATAAAGGTATGAACAGGAAGAACACTACAAAATAGGTATCACCATCTGGGAAATGATACAGTGGAATAGTCTTACCGTGTTCCACTGGAAATCTTGTTATGTGACTCATTCTGAAGCAAGTGTTGTAAGATATTAATCTTGTATTTCTCTTAGCATTGCAGATGTGTAAATCTCAGCACTCTACAGATGAACTTGTTTACAGTGCTTGTCACAAGCAGTGATAAATAGATATAATAGACTAATTAGAAATCTATTACTGCTGTCTTGCTGGTAGTCATGCTCTGAGCACCACTGGAGGTGAAAAAGATAACTAGGTTTTACTCCACATACAAAGTATGTTCCCTCCAGTCTAGAACATTTTAATTTGTCGACCATGCAGTGCACAGAAAATAGAGTATAACCAAACTACTGCAATGTCACTTTTCTCGGGATGCCTTCACTTTCAAAATATTCACAAATTGTAAAGAAGTGTCATCTCTTATGTGGCACTTTCTAAGAGCTGTAATAAGGAGACTGTTTTCTTCACAGTTTTTTCCCTTTGTTTTCAAAGAATTAAAAAAGAATACCACACTGTGATGAAACAAATTTAATGGGGCAACTTTATGAAGAGTCTTTAAAGTGCAAACTGGCTATTTTGCTCATAGCATGGAGTCATTACTCAATTGTCAAGTTGTTTCTTCTGAAATATTTGCAACACGGTCAAGAAATGTTTAAATGTTGGCATAAACCACAAAGAAATTAAAGATATCCTTTTAACAAATATATAATTTAATGAATGATCTTTTGCTAAAGTTTCAAATGACATTGGTCAAAGTGTATCATGGCGATAAAACAGAATAGATACAAGGTATTTAGTCCTAACCGAGTTTTCATGTAAAGGGTGTTAGTAACTCCGTTACTTTATTCACTTTATTCAATTATATAGGGGTTGTCTACTACTTAGACAACTTCCTTGCAATCAGCATATTTGTCCTCAGTAAAATAACAACACTTTATGCACATCCGGTGCTGGCACCGTTCCAGCGCTTCCTATCCTCCGACTCATGAAAGGTTGTTACATCACACAAGCCCGCGCCCAGCCAGCTACACTCTCCCTACCTTTGGACATATCAAACAGTGAAAAGAAGGGAGCGAGGAGAGTGAAGTTGGTGATGATTGGGAGCGTGACCTAACAAATTCAAATGAGCCTCGGGGGAGTGAGTGCCAACTCCACTGGAACGGCGCTGCTACCGAAGGTGTGTAGAAGTGTTGTCATTTTAATAGAGGACAAATATGCTGATTGAAAAGAGGTTATCTGTGTAGTAGATAGGGATGAGTGAAATCTAACTGTAAAGTTCGAGGTTTGTTTTAAGTTTGGTATTCAGGTACTGTTCGTATGCTAATAAGATTTGATGAAAGGCTGAAGCACACCTAATCAACAAGCTTTATTACATGCGGACATTGCCTGTATGCTGCTGTGAACAATAGTAAAAAAAATGACATGGGAACCAATCAATTTTTGATAACCAGCACAGGTAAAGCACGCCATTTCTGAGATGGCTAATGGATGTCCCATTTCTGTACAAGCTGAAGGTTGATATTTTCAGGTTGGGAGGAGCCAAATGACCATGGGCCTTCGTAGCCTGATAATACCAACCCCCAGCTGTCTGCTTTACCTTGGTAAGTCAACAAAAATAGTAGTCTACACATTTTCTTTATTAAAAAAAAAAATATTTAAATGATTTAAAAAAAACAGCATGTGATCCCTTCTATATTTGATAACCAGCCAAGGTAAAGCAGCTGAGGGTTGCAGCCCACACCTATCTGCTTTACCTGTGCTGATTATCAAAACTAGGCTGGACCGCATGTCTTTTTTTTATTTATTTCATATCCAGATTTATTTCTAGGACAAATACTCCACATTTTGAACCCCCTTAGCCCTTACTACAACTATTTGACTGGCATTTTATAGCACACAAGTTTGGGACTCCATTGACTTATATGGGGTTCAGCGTGTGGGGTCAAGATCGGGTCCAAAACAAAACTTTTTTTTAAAGTCCGAACATAGAAAACCCGAACATCCATGGGTCTGTTCATCACTAGTAGTGGATAACTTCATTAATGGTTCCAATAAAGTCATGAAGATCCTCTCCTTAAATAGGTTTTCTGGTTTCATACAACCCCTGTCCCACAGCTGCAGCATGTATTTTTTAAAAAAGAACAAACTGTACTTTACTCATCCCCCACCTGAATCCAGTGTTATATTTCTACTACTCCTGCTGTCTATTATTGTCTGCAATACTGTTTTCACATTGACATCGCTACTGCCAGCAACTGAGCTCAGTGGCTCTGTCCAAGCTGACGACACAAGCTCATCAACTTTCCATGTGATGTTTGCAGAAATCACATAGTTCACAATTTGATTTGTGTGGACGGCAAAAAGAAATTTTTTCACACTTTGCCAAAGACTGTATCAGCAGGAGAGTGAGCTCATATAATGCTTTGCACCTATCAAATTACATAGTCTAGCGGACTAATCAACATGCACTTTTATGGCGACTATAAAAGATGATGCAGAGAAAGTGGCCATTTTAGACTACATTCCCACAATAACTTTGTGAGCTTTTCATGTTGCAGATTTTCTGCGGTATTCCTGCATCTATCAGGTAAATTTGGTCACTTGCGTTTTTTTTACATGCATTTTTGTGTGCTGTTTAAAAAAACAGTGAATATATACATTCATATGAAAAAGTTTGGGCACCCCTATTAATGTTAACCTTTTCTCTTCATAACAATTTAGGTTTTTGCAACAGCTATTTCAGTTTCATATATCTAATAACTGATGGACTCAGTAATATTTCTGGATTGAAATGAGGTTTATTGTATTAACAGAAAATGTGCAATCCGCATTTAAACAAAATTTGAACGGTGCAAAAGTATGGGCACCTCAACATAAAAGTGACATTAATATTTTGTAGATCCTCCTTTTGCAAAAATGACAGCCTCTAGTCGCTTCCTGTAGCTTCTAATGAGTTCCTGGATCCTGGATGAAGGTATACAGTCAGGGCCAGAAATATTTGGACAGTGACACAAGTTTTGTTATTTTAGCTGTTTACAAAAACATGTTCAGAAATACAATTATATATATAATATGGGCTGAAAGTGCACACTCCCAGCTGCAATATGAGAGTTTTCACATCCAAATCGGAGAAAGGGTTTAGGAATCATAGCTCTGTAATGCATATCCTCCTCTTTTTCAAGGGACCCAAAGTAATTGGACAAGGGACTCTAAGGGCTGCAATTAACTCTGAAGGCGTCTCCCTCGTTAACCTGTAATCAATGAAGTAGTTAAAAGGTCTTGGGTTGATTACAGGTGTGTGGTTTTGCATTTGGAAGCTGTTGCTGTGACCAGACAACATGCGGTCTAAGGAACTCTCAATTGAGGTGAAGCAGAACATCCTAAGGCTGAAAAAAAAGAAAAAATCCATCAGAGAGATAGCAGACATGCTTGGAGTAGCAAAATCAACAGTCGGGTACATTCTGAGAAAAAAGGAATTGACTGGTGAGCTTGGGAACTCAAAAAGGCCTGGGCGTCCACGGATGACAAAAGTGGTGGATGATCGCCGCATACTTTCTTTGGTGAAGAAGAACCCGTTCACAACATCAACTGAAGTCCAGAACACTCTCAGTGAAGTAGGTGTATCTGTCTCTAAGTCAACAGTAAAGAGAAGACTCCATGAAAGTAAATACAAAGGGTTCACATCTAGATGCAAACCATTCATCAATTCCAAAAATAGACAGGCCAGAGTTAAATTTGCTGGAAAACACCTCATGAAGCCAGCTCAGTTCTGGAAAAGTATTCTATGGACAGATGAGACAAAGATCAACCTGTACCAGAATCATGGGAAGAAAAACGTTTGGAGAAGAAAGGGAACGGCACATAATCCAAGGCACACCACATCCTCTGTAAAACATGGTGGAGGCAACGTGATGGCATATGCATGCTTGGCTTTCAATGGCACTGGGTCACTTGTGTTTATTGATGACATAACAGCAGACAAGAGTAGCCGGATGAATTCTGAAGTGTACAGGGATATACTTCAGCCCAGATTCAGCCAAATGCCGCAAAGTTGATCGGACGGCGCTTCATAGTACAGATGGACAATGACCCCAAGCATACAGCCAAAGCTACCCAGGAGTTCATGAGTGCAAAAAAGTGGAACATTCTGCAATGGCCAAGTCAATCACGAGATCTTAACCCAATTGAGCATGCATTTCACTTGCTCAAATCCAGACTTAAGACGGAAAGACCCACAAACAAGCAAGACCTGAAGGCTGCGGCTGTAAAGGCCTGGCAAAGCATTAAGAAGGAGGAAACCCAGCGTTTGGTGATGTCCATGGGTTCCAGACTTAAGGCAGTGATTGCCTCCAAAGGATTCGCAACAAAATATTGAAAATAAAAATATTTTGTTTGGGTTTGGTTTATTTGTCCAATTACTTTTGACCTCCTAAAATGTGGAGTGTTTGTAAAGAAATGTGTACAATTCCTACAATTTCTATCAGATATTTTTGTTCAAACCTTCAAATTAAACGTTACAATCTGCACTTGAATTCTGTTGTAGAGGTTTCATTTCAAATCCAATGTGGTGGCATGCAGAGCCCAACTCGTGAAAATTGTGTCACTGTCCAAATATTTCTGGACCTAACTGTATTTGACCATTCCTGTTTACAAAACAATTCCAGTTCAGTTAAGTTTGATGGTCGCCGAGCATGGACAGCACGCTTCAAATCATCCCAGAGATTTTCAATGATATTCAGGTCTGGGGACTGGGATAGCCATTCCAGAACATTGTAATTGTTCCTCTGCATGAATGCCTGAGTAGATTTGGAGCGGTGTTTTGGATCATTGTCTTGCTGAAATATCCATCCCCTGCGTAACTTCAACTTCGTCACTGATTCTTGCACATTATTGTCAAGAATCTGCTGATACTGAGTTGAATCCATGCAACCCTCAACTTTAACAAGATTCCCGATGCCGGCATTGGCTACACAGCCCCAAAGCATGATGGAACCTCCACCAAATTTTACTGTGGGTAGCAACTGCTTTTCTTGGAATGCCGTATTTTTTTGCCTCCATGCATAACGCCTTTATGTATGACCAAACAACTCAATCTTTGTTTCATCAGTCCACATGACCTTCTTCCAAAATGTAACTGGCTTGTCCAAATGTGCTTTTGCATACCTCAGGCGACTCTGTTTGTGGCGTCCTTGCAGAAATGGCTTCTTTCGCATCACTCTCCCATACAGCTTCTCCTTGTGCAACATGCACTGTATTGTTGACCGATGCACATTGACACCCTCTGCAGCAAGATGATGATGCAGGTCTTTGGAGGTGGTCTGTGGATTGTCCTTGACTGTTCTCACCATTCTTCTTCTCTGACTTTCTGATATTTTTCTTGGCCTGCCACTTCTGGGCTTAACAAGAACTGTTCATAGGAGATTCAAATAGGAGAACAACTTGCAAGTGACCACCTTAAATACCTTTTCTCATGATTGGATACACCTGCCTATGAAGTTCAAAGCTCAATGAGGTTACAAAACCAATTTAGTGCTTTAGTAAGTCAGTAAAAAGTAGTTAGGAGTGTTCAAATCAAGAAATTGATAGGGGTGCCCATACTTCTGCACCGGTCAAATTTTGTTTAATTGCGGATTGCACATTTTCTGTTAGTACAATAAACCTCATTTCAATCCAGAAATATTACTGAGTCCATCAGTTATTAGATATATGAACTGAAATAGCTGTTGCAAAAACCCAAAAGCAGCATTTTTTGTCTCTTGTTGGTATGTCATAAGTTTTACAATTTTACATCTGTAGGGCTATAAGGTTTTATTTTTTGCATGGCAAACTGTAATTTCTATTGGTACCATTTGTGGTACATGTAGATTTTTGATAATTTTTTATCAGACTCTTTGGGAGATAAAATATACAAAAGCATTAATTCTGAATTTATATAATTTCTTTTAAACACCGGTATAATTATTGTCATGGTATCTTTATTGTTTTCTTCAATAAGGTCATGTCAATAGAACATTTATACAGGTTTTTTTATGTTTTGCCTCTGTTGTATGAAACAAATTATTAAAATTATGACGTGTTGCTTACAACACACACAGATATAGTTAGGTCCAGAAATATTTGGATAGTGACCGAATCTTCGTGACTTGGGCTCTGCACGCCACTATTTTTTATTTAAAATGCAGTAACTGAGATGCAATTGAAGTGTAGACTTTAAATGTGTTTTTTTGGGCAAAGTTTTTGGCCTTTCTATTTTTAAAGTGTAATCATCTTTTTAATTTTTATTTCATAAAATTCTGAAATTCTATATAGTTAGAACAGGGAGAAGAGGTCAGAGCTCTGCCTCTTGTTCTTCCATGTCACTAGCTCCTCTCTCTGCCTCTTGCTCCTCCCTGTCTCTAGCTCCTCCCTCCTCCCGTCATCATAGAATCTCATCAGTCACAGCCGCCATCTTCTATCTCAGTAATGGGAAAGTCTTCATTGAATACAGATTTTACCTCAGAATTGAGAATTTTCATAATGGATGATCGATTCTGGAAGAGAAAGTAGCTTACTTTTCTGATAAGATAAATTACAAAGTTGATTATGTGTACTATTAATTTTTTTAAATAAAATTTAAAACAACCCTTATGATTTGGGGCTGATTAATGGTTTGCACCTTGTGATGAACCTTCTTTATTTGCTCTCATGAAGTTTTCTCTTTATGGTAGAAGTGAGACACTGAAACATATACCGTATTTTTGGACTATAAGACGCATGGACCATAAGACGCACCCTGCATTTAGAGAAGGAAAATAGGAAAATAAAATTTTAAGCAAAAAAATGTGGTCATGACACACTCTTATGGGGCGAGGATCTGCTGCTGACACTGTTATGGGTATAATGTCCACAAATTCTCTACTAAGGTACCCCATCCTGGTAATGATCTTCCTGCCTTGTATATGATCCTCATCCTTGTATACATATGTCCCTCATCCTGGTATAGCCTCCATCCTGCTATATACTGCCATCCTGGTATGTGCTCCCATCCTGCTATATACCCCTTCCTGGCATATGGCTGCATCCTGCTATATACCCCCATTCTGATATATGGCCGCATCCTGCTATATACCCCCATCCTGGCATATGGCCGCATCCTGCTATTTACCCCATCCTGGCATATGGCCGCATCCTGCTATATATCCCATCCTGCTATATACCCCCATCCTGCTATAAACCCCCATCCTGCTATATACCCCCATCCTGCTATATATCCCCATTCTGATAAATACCCCCATCCTGCTATATACCCCCATCCTGCTATATACCCCCATTCTGATAAATACCCCCATCCTGCTATATACCCCCATCCTGCTATATACCCCCATCCTGCTATATACCCCCATCCTGCTATATAACCCCATCGTGCTATATACCCCCATCCTGATAAATACCCCCATCCTGCTGTATGGACGCATCCTGTGGCACACAAAAAAATAAACGTTTATACTCACTTTTCCTCGCTCCCTGCAGCATCGCTCCTCCTCCCGTCTGTGCCAGCAGCAGTGCTGCTGAGTGGAGCCAGCCACGATCATTGCAGCATTGCGATGTCCTCCTGTCTGTGACGGCCGTGGCTGTATGTGGACACGTGAGCACAGCGATGACGTCATCGCTGTGCGCACCGCTAGTCTCCACACACAGCCGCGGCTGGCACAGACAGGAGGACACCACGATGCTGCAGGAATCAGTGACTGGTGAGTATACTGATTCACTGCACCCGACGCTGATGATAATGCACGGGAGGCAGTGAATACAGCCGCACCTCTTCAGCGCTGCGAGATGATGAGCGGGATGATGGGCATGCATATTAAATGAGCTCCCAAGCTCAACAATGCACTGTATTTTTTTTGCAGAATGTACTAACTTGATTTGGCCACTCCTAACACTTCTTTCTGATGGATTTATTTTTTTTTTCAGCCTAATGATGTTCTGTTTCTCGTCCATGGAAAACTCCTTTGACCTCATGTTGTGGTTTCATAGTAACAGCTTCCAAATGCAAATGCCACACCTGGAAATAGCTCCAGAACTTTTATCTGCTTAATTGATGATTTATTAACAAGGGAATAACCCATGCAGCCAATTAAAGAGCTTTTGAGATAATTGTCCAATTACTTTTGGTCCCTTGATAAAGAGGCAGCTACATATTAAAGAGCTGTAATTACTAAACCCTTACTCCAATTAGGCTGTGAATACCCTCTAATTAAACCAAAGAGTCTCCAATATATGCCCACATTGAATATATACCTGTATCTTGAGTATGTTCTGGTAAACAGCTAAAATACCAAAACCTGTCACTGTGCAAATATTTGTGTATGTGTGGTGTGTGTGTATGTGTGGTGTGTGTGCGTGTGTGTATATATATATATGCCTGAGCCTGAAAGTCAAGAGCTAGGGGTCGATAAGGTAGTCCCTGTCCCTGCCATGCACACTCATCCAAAATGGGACATTAGTCCCCCCATGATGCTGACATATGACTAGATGGGGCAAGTCACTGAGGTTCCTAGAATAGTACACCCCCATTCCAACTATGCATGGCCCTAATTCCCCTCACCAAGCTATGTGGCCTGTGAGTGATTTAGGTGTAACTGGTTGTGGTATTAGTCAGGATGCTTTATCACAAAATTTCCTTCCAGGTGGTGAGTCTTCAGTTTGTGCTTGGGAGCCTACAGCGACTCACCAGGGGGAGAGTGTGACACCTGAATTCGGAGTATCTATAGAGTTCCACCCACATTTACCTCTACATGTGCTGTTTCTTTGGTTGAACTGCAGGAAACTACAATTCCCAAGGTGCCTTGCAAATCTGGAGGAGGTGGGAACAGGACTGTGGGGTGGAGGGAGGTGCAGCCATCTTGGGGAGCTGAAGCTACCACTCCTTGTGAGAGGAGACTGAGTTCTACATCTCCAGGACATACTACAAATAGGATAAAAATATACACCCGTATGGATGGAAGTCAGCGCTAATACTCCTATAAACCAATAGCTTTGCAGCCAGATTTAAGGCAAAAAACCCCCTCTCTGTGCCTGGATTAATAAATAGTTTATAACATACATATAAGCGTATAACTTATATGTGTAAATAATAGGTGCTAAACTAAAGTAATTATTGGTTGAACATTTTTGTTTTAGTTTTATTATAACTTTAAAATGGGTATTTAGTTTACTGCTTAAAAAATAAGATTACAAGGTTGCAATCCGACAATTAGAATACACATATATTGCACAGTTATAAAGCATACAGATTAAAAAGTGGAGCCCCGGCCGGCGCCTACCATCTTAGGCCCCCTTCACACATTCGTGTCTCCAGTATGTGCTAGGTCCGTGCCCGTATGTACCGGAGACACGGACACACGTACTCAAATGTTATTCAATATATGGAGTTACACGTGCATTTTTCCATAAGGTGCGTGTGTCCGTGTGCGTGATACGTTTGTTTGTCCGTAAAACAGGGATGCATGTCCGTTTTCTGCATGGAACACGCACACACGCACCCAATGAAAGTCTATGGGTCCGTGAGCACACGTACGTGACACGGATGCATCTCCGTATGGTCCGTGTACGTTTTGTGCTTTTTTTGAAGTGATGTCGGTCAATCTTTTTTTTCTGTGTATGTCAGTCAATCTCCCTCAGTCTGTCGGTCGATCTCTCTCAGTCCATTGCCCAGTCTCCCTCCTCTCTCATACTCACCGTTCCCCGATCAGTGCCGCGGCGCTGCACAGCTGTTAAAAAAGCTCCGGCGGCTTTTACTATTTTGAAAAAGCCGGCCACTCATTATTCGTATTCCCTGCTTTCCCCGCCCACCGGCGCCTTTGATTGGTTGCAGTTAGACACGCCCCCAAGCTGAGTGACAGCTGTCTCACTGCAACCAATCACAGCCGCCGGTGGGCGTGTCAATATCGAGCCGTAAAAAAAAATAAATAAATAATTAAAAAAAAAAACGACGTGCGGTTCTCCCCAATTTAGATACCAGCCAGGGTAAAGCCAAACGGCTGAAGGCTGGCATTCTCAGGATAGGGAGCTCCACGTTATGGGGAGCCCCCCAGCCTAACAATATCAGCCATCAGCCACCCGGCATTGCCGCATCCATTAGATGCGACAGTCCCGGGACTGTACCCGGCTCATCCCAATTTGCCCTGGTGTGTTGGCAATCGGGGTAATAAGGAGTTAATGGCAGCAGCCCATAGCTGCCACTAAGTCCAACATTAATCATGACAGTCGTCTCCCCGAGATACCTTCCATGATTAACCTGTAAGTTAAAGAAAATAACCACACACAACGAAAAATCCTTTATTTGAAATAATAAACAAAAAAAACCACCCTCATTCACCACTTTATTAAGCCCCGAAAACCTCTCCAGCTCCGGCGTTATCCACAGAGGTCCCGCAACGCTCTCAGCTCAACTACATGAAGGTGACAGGAGCGGCAGTAGAACACCGTCGCTCCTGTCAGCTCCACGCAGCAACTGAGGTGAGTAGCGTGATCAGCGATGATGTCACTCAGGTTACTCACGGCCACCGCTGGATCCTCCAACTGTGACAGCAAGTTGCCCGAGTGACAGCGATGAAGCCACAGGTGAGTTGCGGTCTCGGGTGGAGGATAAAGCTAGCCGCGGATAACCTGAGTGACAGTAGCGCTAATCGCGCTGCTCACTTCAGTCACTCAGGGGATTAGCGGTCACCAGTGAATCCTTCCCGGGTGACCGCTAATCAGTACGCGACACAGACAGATCCGCGGGATGACAATGAAGTTTGGTAAAGTTCACCCGAGTTCATTCTCATCGCGCGACGCTGTCTGTCTGCTGTCAGCGGGCATATAGCAACGTCATTGTGCATCACACACGGAACATTTCACACAGACAACACACGGTCATTACACTTACGTATCTCACGCACACACGGACATTCCACACGCACACACGGCTAGCATACACAATCACACGGATGTCACACGTACCAGAAAAAACGGACAAAAAAAACAGAACACGGACCCGAAAAACGGCATGTAAGACATGCACGTGTTTTTCACGGACGTGTGAAGGGGCCTTAAATCAATAAATTGAGGAAAATAAAAAATTGTCCTCTATAGCCCAATTAATATAGGAATATCTAGAAATAAAAGTTTAGTCCACAGGATAAATATATATAGGTATTTAAAAAAATTGAATGTACTGTATAAATAAATAAATAAATAAATCGTCCCACTGATATTAAGAGCAGCATAAATTCATATAAATATCTGATGAGTAGTCACATTGAGGGGTAATATACGTTGTTCAGAAAAAAAGTTTTTTTTAGTCTCCTTTTAAATATTTGCGCGCCACACTGGTTATGGTCTCCTCGGTATGTGTAGTTCTCCCCGCAGTCCCAGTGTGTTTGCCTGGGGCAAGTAAGACACTTATACATACTACAAATAGGAACTGCTATTCTACGGGACTCTCACTCAGACGAAGGATTTTGCCTTACATTCCCACCCATTCCAAACAGTTGGATCCAAAAGCTCCAGTGTGGAATAGTCTGAGAACAGACCAGCTCCTGTCAAAAGTGAGTAGGAAATTGCTGGGACTTCTAGTTCTACAGTCTGAGAAGGGTGCTAAAGCAAATTACAAGGACATTGCTGGGACTTGTAGTTGTACTACTGGAGAAGTGTACCGGAGCTATTCATAAGGGAGTGTACCTGGGACTTGTAGTTTTACAGTCTGAGAAATGTGCTGAAGCTAATTACAAAGCTGTGCTAAAGGGGACTTTTGATTACACTAATTGGGAGTTTGTGTAGGACCAGTTCTGGGAGAATATTGCCTTCATTATCTTAAGTGCACCAACATACAGCAAGTGCGCCAACATCCGCGGCAACTGGGGCCCCAATTTGGGACTGTGTCATTTGCGAGGCTGCATCTGTTAGTCGGTAAATTGTAATTAGTCAACAGAGTGTGTGGTGTAGGTTAAAGAGGAAGCATTACCCCTAACCTTCAGGTCTATTGCAAAGAGCCCCTCCTGCATTTTTGTAAAATTGTGGAATACTGCATAACATTACCTGTTGTTCACTGTTACTTGCTATTTCCCCTGCAGTTTCCGGTTTTCATTCTCCTGCAAATAAATCTGTTAAGATTTCTAACCTCAGTTATTGTGAGTGTGTACAGAGCGTGGACAGGGGTTTCCCAAGTCGACCCTAAGCAGAAGACAAAGACCCTTCTGCATTCCCCTAGAGCTCCTGGCAAGATTCAGGTGGAGGCACTGCATCATATCAAGGTGAGAACTACCGGACACCCTGCCCCAGCTGTGGATTAAAGGAGTGTAACATTAAAAAAAGCCCTCCTACTCTGCACTCATTACCTTTATTCATTGCACCTTTTTGAACTCGTTACCAGTATAAAAGGCACCTGTCTACACACTCAATCAATTATACTCCAACCTCTCAACCATGGCAAAAACCAAAATTGTAGACCTTAATGCCAGGATAATTACCTGCGCACTAACCACTATCAAAATATAAACATGAAAAATGGTAAAGCATTACTGCTATAGGGATAGCTTTAGGGATTACTGCTATAGGGATTGGCATTAAGGTTAGGTTCCCGAAAAATTAGAGATTACCTTGTCATTGGTTTTTGGTCTCATTTGTTTTGATCAATACATTTGCTAAACATCTCTATTACTTTCAAATATTCATAGCAGTTTTGCAATACCATTTTTCATGTATTTCATTTTTTCCAGATAGCTAAATGTATTTTTCATTGTTCATAGTATCCCTATAGCAGTAATGCTTTACCATTTTTCATGTTTATATTTATGTGGTCAGATGAGACCAAAATAGAACTTTTATAATTGACTCCACTTGCCGTTTTTGGAGGAAGAAGAAGTATGAGTACAACCCAAAAAACACTGTCCCAACCATGAAACATGGGGTGGAAACATCATACTTTTGGGGTGCTTTTCTGCAAAGGGGACAGGGCGACTGCACCGTATTGAAGGGAGGATGGATGGGGTCATGTATTGCGAGATTTTGGCCAACAACCTCCTTCCCTCAGTAAGAGCATTGAAGATGGGTCGTGGCTGGGTCTTCCAGCATGACAATGACCCAGAACTCACAGCCAAGGCAACTAAGCAGTGGCTCCATAAGAAGCATTTCAAGATCCTGTAGTGACCTAGCCAGTCTCCAGACCTGAACCCAATAGAAAATCTTTACAGGTAGCTGAAACTCAATGTTGCCCAGCGACAGTCCTGAGACCTGAAAATGCTGTAGACGATCTGTATGTAGCAGTGGGCCAAAACTTCTGCTGCAGTGTGTGCAAATTTGGTCAAGAATAACAGGAAATATCTGATCTCTGTAATTGCAAAGAAATGATTCTGTATCAAATATTAATGAGAACCAATCATCAAGATTTTCATATATAAAGTAAAGCCAGTTCTATACTGGCACTAGGATGCTGAATGTAAGCATACCTTTTGTTCTAAATGGATGTCTTATTTTAGAAATATGGATTTTTTATTTTAGAAATACTATATTTGCAAGTAAAGTTATACCAGTGCTCTGTTATTCGATTGACAGACTCTCCCGTGCCTCCCCCATACTTTGGAACGCTCTACCCCAGCATATCAGACTCTCACCTACCGTGGAGACCTTAAAATGGAACCTGAAGACCCGATAAGCCTACAACCTGCAATAACTCTCAGACCAGTAGACCACTGCGCAACCAGCTCTGTCCTCAACTATTGTACCCTCACCCATCCCCTGTAGACTGTGAGCCCTCACGGACAGGGTTCTCTCTCCTCCTGTACCAGTCTGGTTTTTGTAATATTCATGATTGTTGTACTTGTTTTTATGTATACCTTTTTTCACTTGTAAAGCACCATGGAATAAATGGCGCTAGAATAATAAATAATAATAATAATAGTTTGTGGGTCTGGTTTCGTTATCTATTCCGGCCCCTGTCTTCCTTTCTTTGGTTTTGGTAGATGCTAGACTTTATGGGCTCTTTCCAGGTATGAGTCATTTCTGTCAAGTGATAGGGGCGTGTTCGAAATGCAGCCCATACAGTCTAGCATCTACCAAAGCCAGGCAGGCAGTCAAGGTCCGGAATAGATAGCAAAACCCAACCCACGTATTCCCATCCCTGTTGCACCTGTCAATCGAATAACAGTGCATTGCTGGAACTCTACTTGCACATATTTCTGAAATAAAACATCTAATTGCAGAACAAATGTATGCTTACATTCAGCATCCTAGTGCCAGAATAGCACTGGCTTTACTTTATATATGAAAATCCTGCTGGTTGGTTCTCTTTAATTTCTGTTTTTCTATTGTATCAAATACTTATTTCATGCAATAAAATGCAGATTAATTATTTAAAAATCATACAATGTGATTTTCTGGATTTTTTGGGGAGATTCTGTCTGGCACAGTTGAAGTGCACCTACAGAATTACAGACCTCCTCATTCTTTGTAGATGGGAAAACTTGTAAAATCGGCAGTGTATCAAATACTTATTTTCCCCAATGTATGTCTGATTTCTGTTTGCGATTTTGAAGAATTCTATGCATTACTTACCACTACTTCACCATGAACACTTAAATTTGGATATAAGTAGTTGATGAATTATATTCTTTCAGCTTAGATTCATTCATTATGATTTTCTGCTTGCATTAATGCAATCTCTGCTCCAAAAATAGTTGATTGTTTTTGATATTACGGTAATCTGCAACAGCTAATTGCAGTAAATTAACTTTAGCTAAATATATGTCACTGTAAATACTTGGGTATTCTTCTCACATTTATATGGAGCTTCAAGACTGAATTAAATTAATCTATAAGAAGTTGTTCCAGATCTTTTTTTAATAATGTTTTATTTATAAGCTATAGATCTGCTAAAGGCACAAGGAGACAAAATAATGTAGAATTCATGATCCAGCATCCTAAACCTGCTAGACAGTAAGAACAGGTACACGGAAGAATGTGAGAACAATGAAAAAAAAATATTTTAAAGGGAACCGATCACATTGTTTTGCCCCACAATCTACTTCCAATGCTGTAGAGGTCATATAATATGCATCACTAACTTGTGTCTAAAGCTAAACATCACAGTATAAAATTTAAAAAGACATTTTATTCAACTTTAGTTTTCTTTTAAATAAATTTCTGGATTCCAGTCATGTTGGTTGTGTTGGATATCTCTTTGGCCATTCTCCCCTGGCCAGTTTCAGGGGAAAACTATTCTTCTTGCGGAGACTGACAAACAAATCTGGCTGTCAGTGGTGAGGAGTCTTATAGCTTCAATGTTCCTCTGGGAAATATTCAAATTGTCTCTTCAGGGAGGAAGGAGACAAACTCTGGTGCCACCTATTGGAAGTAGCAATCCTAAAAGTCAAAAGTGACTCTCCAACGAGCCTTTTCATATGACCAAGGATTTATGCCAGATCAGAATCTCAGTTTGCAGACACAGTGTTTCGGGATGATTGCCCCTCATCAGTGCAAAGTATGAGACTGATCTGTCTGAATGAGAAGCTCTACTGGGGTCTCTGGGGAAAACTATTCTCTTTGCAGAGACTGACAAACCAATCTGGCTGTCAGTGGTGAGGAGTCTTATAGCTGCAATGCTCCTCTGGGAAATATTCAAATTGTCTCTTCAGGGAGGAAGGAGGCAAACTCTAGCGCCACCTATTGGAAGTAGGAATCCTAAAAGTCAAAAGTGACTCTCCAACGAGCCTTTTCATATGTCCAAGGATTTATGCCAGATCAGAATCTCAATTTGCAGACACAGTGTTTTGGGATGATTGTCCCTCGTCAGTGCAACGTATGAGACTGATACACTTCCAATAGGTGGCCCTAGAGTTTGTCTCCTTCCCTCCTAGCCAGTTGTAATACCCACCACAGTTTGAATCACAGGCTGAACTGCCCTTACGTCACAGCCCTATCTGAGAAAACCCACACCTGCAAGCTCACAGCCAGCTCCATGGGCATGCACATTGAGACTGAGTATAGGTCCTTCGCTTTATTTTTGATCTACTTTAGAAGTCACTGCTACTCAGTCTTAGTGCATGCCATGAGAATGCAGAGCAATGTGAACAGTATTTGCTTCCAGCATGTACAAAGCCTATAATCCAAAGCATGCGTAAATCAACAATGTAGCTGGGGTGCATACCCAACCTTAATGCCCAATTCACTGTCAGTGCCTAAGTGTAGGATTTCCTCAGACTGGGCTGGGAAGTCAGGAGAGGTCAGTTTATGGTTCAAATTTCAGTAGGTGTGAGTACTGACAGTGGGAGTGTGACTGAAGAGATACTGTATCAAGCATCACCCAGTTGACTAGAAGCAAGGAATTTAAACAGTAGATGTCTAAAGCTTAAATATGTTTTTTACTTATATACTAGAGCGTTCAGCATTGGGGCAGTTTAGTATGGGAAGAAGACATGATAGATTCCCTTTAAAGGTAAACTGTTGTTAAAGGCAACCTGTCACATTAGAAAATGATATTATCCACTCCCCCCACACTGACTGAGAGCTAATGCTAAGCGGCTGTCGGTCAGTGCGGGGGGCATTAAGTGAATCCACGCCACCTCCATGACTGAAACCGGAACGCTGCCGGGAGGATTACAATTAATTTCCTCCCATCAGTGTGGTTTAATGTATAGGCACTGAACAGGTTCAGAATGCCATTAACCTGGAGATTAAAGCCCATATCTGCAGGTTAATAGCATTTTTCCACATGACAAGTTCCCTTTAAATTCATACCCATACCTTGGCATCTTCTCCCCATCCAACTTCAGTTGATTGACAGGTCTCTGCCATTTTGAAATAGGAAGAGACCTGTTGTGCTACCCCCGGTAGACATCTCATGTCACGGTCACGGTGTGTTATGAATCGGCGCCACCGTAGCCTCAAGCAGACGGCTGTGGTTACAGTCACACCCAGGCACCGGCCGCCTCAGGTCGTCCAGCTGGCTGCTTCCTCCTTCACATCTAAGTGTGAAGAAGCGGCTAGTGCACATGCGCACCGATTTACCCCAGCCAGTGCCTAAGGGGTACTTTACGTGCTGCGACGATGCTGCCGATATATTGTCGGGGTCCCGTCGTTAGTGACGCACATCCGGCGCCGGTAGCGACATCGCAGCGCGTAAAGCAAATGAGCGACGATCAACGAGCGCAAAAACGTGCAAAATCATTGCTCGTTGACACGTCGTTCATTTCCATAATATCGGTGCTGCTGCTGGTACGATGTTGTTCGTCATTTCTGCGGCAGCACAAATCGCTATGTGTGACACCGCAGGAATGACGAACATCTCCTTACCTACGTCCACCAAAAAAGGAGGAAGGAAGGAGGTGGGCGGGATGTTCCGGTCGCTCATCTCTGCCCCTCCTTTTCTATTGGGCGGCGGTTCAGTGACGCTACTGTGACGTCACTGTGACACTGAACGAACCGCCCCCTTAGAAAGGAGGCAGTTCGCTGGTCAAAGCGACGTCACACAGCAGGTATGTGCATGTGACGCTGCCGTAGCGATAATGTTCGCTACGGCAGCGATCACCACATATTGGCCGTGCGACGGGGGCGGGTGTAATTGTGCTCGACATCGCTAGCAATAGTAGCTAGCAATGACGCAGCGTGTAAAGTACCCCTAAGTCCTGTGTTTCGCCCAGTGGGCATGATCAGCCTGATTGTGCCATTTCTGAGGCTTAAGCCTGCTTTATACCTTGCAATTAAGCATACGATATCGTATGCGATCATACCCGCCCCCATCGTATGTGCTGCACGTTCAATTTGTTGAACGTGTCGCACAAACGAATAACCCCCCATCACACGTACTTACCCGTCCATACGACCTCGATGTGGGCGGCGAACATCTTCTTCCTGGAGTGGGAGGGACGTTCAGCGTCACATCGATGTCACGCGGCAGCCGGCCAATAGAAGCGGAGGGGCGGAGATGAGCGGGATGTAAACATCCCGCCCACCTCCTTCCTTCCTCATTGCTGGCGGGAGCCGCAGGACGTAGGTAAGATCTGTTCATCATTCCCGGGGTGCACACACTGCGATGTGTGCTACCCCGGGTATGATGAACAACCTGACATTCAATTTTTAGGAAATGAATGACATGTATGCGATGAACGTTTTACCGTTCAATCGCAATCGCACGTAGCTGTTACATGCTACAATGTAACTTACGATGCCGGATGTGCGGCACTTACGACGTGACCCCGCCGACACATCGTAAGATATATTGTAGCGTGTAAAGCACCCTTAAAGCAGGCTTTACACGCTACAACAAATCGAACGATGTGTCGGCGGGGTCACGTCGTAAGTGACGCACTTCTGGCATCGTTAGTGTTGTTGTAGCGTGTGACAGCTACGTGCGAATGCGATTGAACGTAAAACCGTTCATCTCATACACGTCGTTCATTTCCTTAAAATTGCACGTTGGGTTGTTCAATGTTCCCAAGGTACCACACATCGCAGTGTGTGACACCCCGGGAACGATGAACAGATCTTACCTGCGCCACGTGGCTCCCGCCGGTAATGCGGAAGGAAGGAGGTGGGCGGGATATTTACGTCCGGCTCATCTCCGCCCCTCCGCTTCTATTGGCCGGCTGCCGCGTGACGTCGCTGTGACGCCGAACGTCCCTCCCACTCCAGGAAGTGGATGTTCGCCGCCCACATCGAGGTCGTATGGAAGGGTAAGTACGTGTGACGGGAAAAAATCATTTGTGCGACACGAACAACAAATTGAACGTGCCGCACATACGATGGGGGCGGGTACGATCGCATACAATATCGTATGTGATATCGTAAGGTGTAAAGCAGGCTTTAGTCATCAGTTCAGGCTACTGAGCATAATCGCACACTTAGTGCGAAGAGCCTCTTTGCACAGGTACTTGGACTGCATTCTGTCTCAAAGTCCTGTGTTGTGCCTACTGAGCATGCTCAGCCTGATAGTCTCATTTCTGAGAAAAAGTCTGTTGTTCAGGCTACTGAGCATGCTCAGGCACTTAGAGTATTAGAGGTTAGGTCCGGTAAGAACCTCACTGGGCATGTCTGTGAGGTGGCAGGCCCTGATACGCTGGCACGCATCAGGTGTCCTGATGATGTGGCCACTCCGGACTGGCTCGCGGAGGCCCGCCCCTATGACACAGCACCTTACCATTGGTTGTCAGACGATGACTGGTGAGGTGTTTGGGGTGTGGCTTCCCTTAGGTCATCAGTGACGTGGCAGTTCCGGATAGGCCACTGGTGATGTCACTGATGACGTGGCACTCCACTATTAGCTCCTGAAGGTGCTATTGTGGTCCACCCTGGGTTTGGGGCAGACCCTAGGTAATAAAAGGGGATGGAGACAACATGGAGGGGCGAAGTCTTCACATATGCTCAGACACAGCACACCTCCATGTGTTGAGCCCATTGCGTATTTAGGACAGAGGTAGGCAGGGCTAGGGCGTCGGACGCCACAATACACTGGTAACGTGGCACAGTTAGGGCCAGCTCCTGTCCTACCAGTCTTGCTAGTGCAGCCCAGTGGTGTTTAAAGGGTTGCGGTTGCTGCGCCATATGTCCTCGTTGTGCCATCTATGCGCATGGACAGCATATCCCAGGCCCCCTGTGACGTGAACAGGGAATTCCTGGGCTGTGTTAGTGGGCCCTGTGATGCTAACAGGGTTCACAGTCTCCTGATCCAAGTGCTATTAAACTTTCATCAGGCCCCTATTATTTCAGAGCCACCCAGCCCTGTATTCTCCGCTTAACCTTCGGGTTACCAGCAGCTCCTTTGTCATCTCGAGCACGGTTGGCCCCGACTGGTGATTGGGATATATACCACCTTATCCTAATCAGCCAGTCTCCCCATAAGACGGTGGTGGCTCGGAGTGGCGATGTGGCCGTACCGGGCACGAGCAACAGGCTTTTATAATGGGGAGTAAAAATATTTAAAAAGGGGAGAAAGAAAATAAATAGTTTGTGATGTCAGTTGGGATGTTTGGCTTTGGTATGGCCGGGCACTACTGGAGGTCCCCAGAAGTTAGATGGTGATGCGCAGTGCCAGAGGGTTGACCTCTTGCCCCCCCAACTAGGGCTGGGTCCTTGGGATGTGTTGAGGTAGGGATGGCACAGCAGGGAATAACTCAGCCAGAGACAGGACAGGTAGCTTTTACCTTTTTTCTGGAGCTCTGCAGAGTGTTAACACAGCATCCAATGATGGGGGTACTTCCTGCCTTGATGAGAGTTGGTTCCTCTGCTGTATTGGGATAGTGTACTCTTCCTCTGCTACTATTTCCCTACCTGGGAATAGGTATCTTGGTATCCTGAGATTCCTAAGAGAAGAAAAATCTGTATTTGTGATCCCTTCTGGTGAGCAGGTGACTGGAATCATGAAGGAAAACTCTATTTCTTCTAGAAGTTTCAAGGCTCACACATGCCACTGTTCACCCAGGAATTTCACTGTCCCTTGTAAAAAGGCTGCAGTCTCTCAGGTTGCTACTAACCTTGGAAGTCTGGGTGGCTTAGGGACTGATACCCTGACCAATGTAGCTGGCCCCACCACAGGTTTAAGCAGTTACCTTAGGACAGGACCGTCTCCAGGTTTCACTCCTCACTTCACCTTAGGCCTGCGACACACATTCGTGCCTCCGGTACGTGTGTGCCTTTTTTTTTCACGTACCGGAGACACGGGCCCACGTGGTCCTATTTATTGTTTTGAACACACGTTAAGTATTCAGGAACTGAACGTTTGTCTGTTCCGTACTTACGTGTGTCCGTTTTTTAAAACCGCTGACATGTCCGTGTTGCTCCGGCAGCACGGGTGTCAGACGGCCCGCACCCGTACCACATGGATGTAGTGTGGATGCGGGCCCACGTGACACGACAAGTGTCAGTGTTAAAAAAATAAAAACACATACTCACTTCCACCATACCTGCAGTCTCTACCGTGGCTGTCCCCTGCATCCGTCCCCCAGTGAATTTGAACAACTCTTCTCCTTCACTGGGGGCGTGAAGCAGCATCAGCGGGGCGTGGCTTTGGCCGGACGCTGTCATTCAGCACCACAGACAGCGCCGGATGATGCAGGTAGGCGGGACTTTCCGTTCTCCGTGTGTTATTACGTATACAACCCTATGGGAGAATGTGAAACATCAAACTGCACTTGCATGTATTGTGAGTACAGTGCGATATACGCAGAGACAGGACACGGAGGAGAGGGAGAAAGTGCTCCCTCCATCTTCTCCACACCTGTGAAGTGATCGCAAGATTGCATCACAGTCATATGATCCTCGGATGATGCTAATAGAAGGGGGTCATTAACATATCGCTTCCGATGCTCTCGCAACGGAAGCTATACGCTAGTGGAACCGAACCCTCACACTGACTCTCTCTGACTGGACTTTTATCTCAGAACTCCTCCCCTATCTCTTTCTATGGCTCAATCTGAAGTGTTTTTTTTTACCTGAAAAGAATAGCTCTAGTAAAGGAGTGTTTGCAAATGTGTGCTTTGTGGTGAGCAGCAGAGAAAGCCATATCTCATCAACACTAACAATACATATTATATAGATGGAAATACACATGCAGTTATCTGTGGCGACTAGGCACAGGGCGCCACACTGTCAATCAACAGGAGCAACTATACAGTAAACCCCAGCACTCAAATGATGGACAATTGAAATTAAATTTTGCAATTTAAAAAAAATCTTATTTGTTTCGATATTTAGCAAAAAGTGCACCGAAGTGAAAAGCAAAACACCCAACGTTTAGGCTACTGGAGCCTTTTTCAAGGTTTTGCTTGGAAAATGAATGGACGGACTAGCATCAAGAGTAAAGGGGGCTTTACACGGTAGCGATATCGCTAGCAATTTCTAGCGATAGCGACCGTGTAAGTACCCGCCCCCGTCGCGCATGCGATTGTTTGTGATCGCTGCCGTAGCGAACATTATCGTTACGCAGCGTCACACATACTTACCTGGTCGTCGTCGTCGCTGTGACTGCCGAACAATCCCTCCTTCAAGGGGGAGGGACGTTCGGCATCACAGCGACGTCACCGCAACGTCACTAAGCGGCCGGCCAATCAAAGCAGAGGGGCGGAGATGAGCAGGACGTAACATCCCGCCCACCTCCTTCCTTCCTCATTGGGGCCGGCGGCAGGTAAGGAGATGTTCCTCGCTCATGCGGTGTCACACATAGCGATGTGTGCTGCCGCATGAGCAATGAACCACAACGCTAAACAACCCTTACCGATTTTTTACTTTGGGACGACCTCTCCATGGTGAGCGATTTTCACCATTTTTGAGGTCGCTTAAGGTCGCTGGTAAGTATTACACGCTGCGATATCGTTAATGACGCCGGATGTGCGTCACTAACAACTTGACCCCGACGACCAAACATTTACGATATCGTAGCGTGTAAAGCCCCCTTTAGTTGAGAGGTGCCCCACTTTTGCAGCTTGTTAAAATTGACCAAGGATCAGGAGGTAAGGAGGAGGTGTATGACCGGTGCGCCTGTAGATGGAAACCTAGGATAAAGGTAGACTCTTCTTTTGGTCGATTTTGACAAGCTGCAAAAAATGGGGCACCTCTCCACCTACTCTTGATGGTAGTTCGTTTGTGAGCCATGTTGCTCCCATTCATTTTCCAGAACTAATTGCTTATGCAACAGACTGTGTTACCTGAAATGACTGCATGAAAGTTTGGCATTTACTTATACTGTATAACATGGTTATATTTAGTTAGTTAAGCTTGTTATAGAGGTGTGAGAAAAGCTAGATAGATTTTGTGTAACTAGTGTTGAGCGGATCCGGATCCGCACGGTTTGAGAGCCCGATCCGAGTCCGACTAGTACCCGGGATTCGGGGTGCACGATCCGGATCCGTTTTTTTTCCTCTCTCTCTCATTCTCTCTCTCTTTCATTCTCTCTCATTCCGGATCGGATCCGGACTTCTGCGGCAACCGGATCTGCCGGACCCGGATTATAACCGATCCGCTCAACTCTAGTAACAACTTAAAGGAGAGGTTCATTACTCTGCAACAGTGGCAGCCTCTTTGTAAAACTGATAGGGAGGCTTTTTCTAAATACCTTGTTCAGCCAATTCTGCCTCCAAGAGGTGCTATTGCGGTCTGCTCATCTCCATGAAGTGACTCCCAGGCTCCGTGACTTCTCGGATTCAGTGATGTCATATCAACTTCCAGTTGACCCGACATCACCGAGCCCGGTCCCAGTCTTCCTGAATGGTTTTCACCAAATGGCTCCTTCCGAATCCTATGGCGAAGTTCAGATGTTGGATTTTTGTTGTTTTTTTCCAACAAAACCTGCTCTCTCGGCAGTAAAAAAAAGTTGCTTACAAAAAGCAGGTTGTGCTGTGTTTTTGGTGTGTCATTTGTCTACAGTACAGTAGTGTAAATAAAGTTAGTTTCATTCACCAAAAAAGCATCAAAAACGCAGCGAAAAAAATGTGTTTTTGCACTTTCATTGATTTCAAAGGTGAAAAAACATTGACAGAATTAACATGCTTCCTCCTTCAAAACACAGCAAAAATGCAGTAGTTTTCTATTTCAGTCATTTAAAAAAAGCAAGTGTGTGCATGAAATTTCAGAAATCCAGTTGCTTTTGCTGGATCTGTAAAAAGCAGCTTATAATTTGCAAGTAACTCATGAAAAAACCTTATGAACAAAAGCAGCAAAAATGCAATGTGTGAATATAGCCTTAAGGCCGCTTTACACGCTGCGATATCGTGATTGATATCGCTAGCGTGGGTACCCAATAGAAGTGGAGGGGCAGAGATGAGCGGGACGAACATCCCGCCCACCTCCTTCCTTACGCATTGCGGGCGGGATGCAGGTAAGGTGAGGTTCCTCGTTCCTGCGGTGTCACACGGAGCGATGTGTGCTGCCGCAGGAACGATGAACTACATCGTTACTGCAGCCGCAACGATATTCGAGAATGGACCCCCATGTCACCGATGAGCAATTTTGCACGTTTTTGCGATGATGCAAAATCGCTCATAGGTGTCACTCGCAACGGCATCGCTAAATTGACCGGATGTGCGTCACAAATTCCGTGACCCCAACGAGATCGCTTGAGCGATGTCGCAGCGTGTAAAGCGGCCTTTAGAGTCTTGGCACAAGGCAATCTCTGCATATGATCGTATCCTGAGATGTACACTGTAAGTGATTTATTATTCAGATTCTTGCTCAACAATAGGATGGCTTTGTTGGAATGGTGACTTAGTATATAATTTATGGGCTAAAAACGCTTCAAAGTTTTTGGCACCAGGTAGGCCAATGAATAGGTGATGTTGCATTGGTCTAAAACAGGGGGTCTCAAACTCAGGTGATGTAGTATTGGTCTAAACCAGGGGTCTCAAACTCAGTTTGGTATATGGGTCACACAAAGAAAATAAAAATTTGCGGGGGCTGTATTCTTTGCAGGACAAAGTGACATTTTTGTGATATCATATATTTTTTCTATACATCTCTGTATCACTTTCTTGAACATTTTTTGCTTGTTTATTATAACAAATGTGCACTTTTTAAGTTTATATACAGTATAGAAAAGCATTTTTAATGGTAAAAAAAAATCATGCTTTATTTTGATTTTTTTTTTTTACATTTATCCCCTTATGGAAGGTAATATTTGTTTTACAATTAGCAGCATCACATAGTAATTTTGGCCAACATCTTGTAGT
Source organism: Anomaloglossus baeobatrachus (assembly GCF_048569485.1). Classification (NCBI taxonomy): domain Eukaryota; kingdom Metazoa; phylum Chordata; class Amphibia; order Anura; family Aromobatidae; genus Anomaloglossus; species Anomaloglossus baeobatrachus. The sequence goes on along the minus strand of NC_134353.1, from coordinate 207,165,694 downwards.
AATGTTCCCCATCCTTGTGTCCTGTAGTAATGTGCCCCATCCTTATGTCCTGTAGTAATGTTCCCCATCCTTGTGTCCTGTAGTAATGTTCCCCATACTTGTGTCCTGTAGTAATGTCCCCCATCCTTGTGTCCTGTAGTAATGCTCCCATCCTTGTCCCCTGTAGTAATGTGCCCCATCCTTGTGCCCTGTAGTAATTTGCCCATCCTTGTCCTCATCCGGTAGTAATGTACCCATCCTTGACCCCTGCAGTAATGTGCCCCATCCTTGTTCCCTGTAGTAATGTGCCCATCCTTTAATAATGTCCTCATCCTGGTCCCCTATTATGCCTCTCTTCACATCCCCCAAAAAAAGAAATGTTCTTTTCACCTGCCTCTGTTCTTTCAGTGCCCTCATATGTGCCCACGATCAGTGTTAGCAGCAATTTGGAAGCAGCATGCTTCAGCTGCGTCTAAAATGCGGCGATGTACAGTATAAGCAGAGTGGAGGGGATTTCTAGAAATCCTGTGCCCACTGTGCTTGTTTTTTTGCAGCAAACACTGACCTACAGTGTGACTTCCTCAGCCGCAGCTGTCAATTGTTTGCTGCAGAGTCTAAAGGGCACTTCACATGCTGCGATATCGCTATCGCTAGCGAGCGTACCCGCTCCCGTCGATTGTGCGTCATGGGCAAATTGCTGCCCGTGGCACACAACATCGCTTACACCCGTCACACGTACTTACCTGCCTAGCGACGTCGCTGTGGCCAGCGAACCGCCTCCTTTCTAAGGGGGAGGTTCGTGCGGCGTCACAGCGATGTCACTAAGCGGCCGCCCAATAGAAGCGGAGGGGCGGAGATGAGCGGGCGGAACATCCTGCCCACCTGCTTCCTTCCTCATTGCCGGCGGCCGCAGGTACGATGTTGTTCCTCGTTCCTGCGGTGTCACACACAGCGATGTGTGCTGCCGCAGGAATAAGGAACAACCTGCGTCCTGCAACAGCAACGATAATTGAGAATAGAACGACACGTCAACGATAAGGTGAGTAATTTTGATAGTTAACGGTCGTTCTTGTGTACCGCCCCGCTTTCGGCAGCCGAGCTGCTCGGATCCGGTCCTTCTGTGGGTGGCTCGAGGGTCTCCGGACCTGGGGGTGTCTCACGGTCACTTCAAGTAAAAAGGGGGGTGATGGGATGATGGATGTAGGACGTATATGTACGGGCTGGGCCGTACGGAGTTCGGCGGTCTCTGTCTGCAGGAGCCAGGAAGACGGCTCGGTGGAACCGTGGTGGACCAGGACAGGGTTGTAGCCCGCCGGTACCGACCCAGGGAACTGACTCGGTAACCGGAGCACACAGAAGGTACTCAGACCCTGAAGTTAGGTCCAGAAGCGACTGGAACTGGTTATTTAACAGATTGCGGCCAGGACTAGAGGTCCTGTCCCACCCAAAGTCCCGATTGAAGGCAACAGCCCACCGAGAGGGATAACAGGCCACCGCCATGGCTCAGAAATCCCACGGGCCAGCGTCTGCGGGCAAAGGGCTCCTTAGGCGACAACCAGCCGAGAGCGGACTCCTGAAGTTGCAAGCACAGGCAGTCCACCATTCTAAACAGGTGCAGGAGAAAGACAGAGACCAAAAGACCACCAGCCGGGTGGGGGAACCCAAACACAGCTGGCTGCGGGCACCGACCACCATCACCTTGGTTTACCAGAGACTGGTGTGTTTTCTAATAGTGAGTACACCAGCACCCTGCGGTCGCCCATCTCCCTGCATTGCCAAAGCACCCCCAACGGGTCCCGGGGCCACCATCCCTGCCCACAGAGGGGTTAACAACTTGCTGCACAACATCTCCCCCGAGTGCCCCGTAATGGCAGCGGTGGTGTCCAAACTCACCACATACCGTGGGTGGCGTCACGAACTTAAAACACGGCTCCGGCCGTACACCTATGTCCCCAAACCGCCAACCCCTTTTTGGTCGGAGTGACCACAGGACCCCCGGGTCTGGGGACCCTCGAGCCACCCACTGAAGGTCCGGACCCGAGCGGCTCGGTTGCAGCCAAGCACGGGGCGGCACATTCACACACCTTCTCATGTTTTCCCTTTCCTTTTTACAAATACACTGAGCACAGAGCTCTTTGAATTCCATTTTTTTTCAAAAGTTTTCTTGTAAAAAATCAAGAATTCATTGCACGAAATAAGAAAGTGTTGGAGAGTTAAAATATATCTGTTGAAAACATAAAATCAATGTAGCAAGCTGTACTGTATAAGATTTTAGTACAAATTTCCTTTCGTAAATGTACTAAGCATTAAAAATTGATGACAAATACTTGAAATGCGACCATCAAAGGTTACTACTAATAAAGCACCAAACCAGTACTATGCAATGCATTTTAAAGTTCTGTATCCTAAGATAAACTCTTGTGAAACCCCTGCAATATTACTACTATTTAGAAGTATAGAATACTTTTAGCATCTTTAAACTTGTTATTCCCCAATAAATTCACAGCAAGCAAAATCCTAGAGGGAGTATATGTCTCACACAGATTCTTAAAGGGCTTGTCCATTTTAATTTTTTATGGTTTGTTAAAAAACATATGTATATATTTTCATCCTTGCTACTCCGATTCTATCTTCCCCCACTGCCACTGAGTTCTATTGACATGGCTGCAATGGTGAAGTCATGACTTTAGCAGGTCACTGTTGCAGCCAATATCTGGTTTCAGAGATGATGCTGAGGTGGATGACAAAGCACTTCTGTGGAATAAAAAAAGTCAACAACTCCTTAAAACCTAGGAAAGCTTTGGTTTCCTAACAAACAAACTTTGTCCCTGATTTATCAAACTGTTTGTACAAGAAATCTTTTTGGAGGACTTGGTGGGGGGAGGAGAGCATGGCTGAGTAGGGCCTACACGTTTTTATTATTTATGCAACAAAATTGGAGTAAATTGCAACAGAAATTTAATCCATTGCTTGACTGAAGACCATTTCTTATGTTGGCCCACAACAGCTGAAAAGTGCGCCAACTTCATTAAGAGACTTTCTTGCTCCAACGAATGCTTTATCAAAACTGGCATACAAAATGCTAGAATTGGTTAACATTAATCATTGCTCTTATCGGTCTGGGAATATAGAGTGGCGGGTGGCTTGATCGTGGGAATTGTCACTCTCTATCTCTCCTACGCAGGCTATATTTAGACTAGGTGAATCCATTGATCTTGTAAAAAGTGTTCTGATGAGGCAGAGGATCAGAGAGCCAAGAAAAAATTGTAAATCTGATGAGCAAAGTCTAACCCACTAAATCTAGCTTTATCTATAAATGTTATGTTGAGATAGCTCCAAGGTGGGTGTAACATCTGTGCCAGTTTCTGCTTCGGCCGCTTGGTGGTACCACACTGTTGTTGCAGGTGATGCTTGATAGCATCAATCAAATTTTATTCCTGGGACTTGTGGTTCTGTCCAGTCTAGAAGCAACAGGGTCTGTTCTATTTAAATTCAAGAGAGCCAGAAGCCAGTCAATAGAGATTCTATCCTGGTTTGTGCCTCTGTCCTATATTTTGACCTGTTAATTACCATTCATTGACCTCAGCTTAACATTTGACTACCCACTTGTTTTTTTCATTCTGTTCCTGACATGACCTCTTGGATCTAACACAGCTTCTTGACTATCCTTCTTGCCAAATTGCGCCACTGAACAATGGCTGACTCTGTGGCCCTTACCCAGGGACCTCTATTTAAGTCCAGAACCCTGTACAGGGGTAAAGGGTGAAGGCCTAGGCAACCCATGGGTTCTGGGAAACTGAGTAGCTTGCGCCAAACTTGTTCATAGTAGCCATTATGGTGCTTCTAGGTGACAATTAACCGTGTGCACGTGAAAGATTGACTGGCCTAACAAATTAGATATCCCCTCCAAGTGGTGGTGAATTAAATGCAAGACCTGGTCAATTTAGTCCACGGTCTTGCAGAGCGAATTTCCCATCATGAAACTGCTTTGGTCCAAGCCCCTGCAGCACCTCCCTTGATCATTCCTCCCCAACCGATTTTTAGGTGGTTGTGTTTTTTTTTTTCATTTTCTTTTAGTGAAAATTGTTGTCTGCATTTCAGGCTCCACCCACTTCCATCTGGTTCTGAATGCCAGCGTGTGGGACTCATCAAGTCCCTGCTGCAGGGTGATACCCTGCTTAGGCCTTTTCTCTATCTCCTGATTCTCCAGAGCTCTCCATAATCGATTTGGGTTTTTTTTGTAACCTTTTGGACTCCTATAAGATGATTCTGACCAAGTAGCGTTAGCTGAAAATAAATTAACTGCACTCCATCAGGGGCAATTTTCTGCAGAGCATTACTATATGGAGCTTTGGTGCTGGGCTACGGACTCACAGTGGAATGACCAGGCCCTGCACCACAAGTTTCAGGCTTTACTTTCCGACAACATTGAAGACATGTTAGTGCAGTATCCATCTCCTGATCCCCTTGACTCATCTATGTCCCTGGCAATATGCCTTGATAGGCGGTTACGTGAACAAAGACACGAATGAACTGCTGACTCTGCAATTGTACCTAAAACTGGTATACCTATTACCATTACTGCTTAAACTATGCAGATTGGGTGACGAACTCCCATTGAGAACAATGGGCCAAGCAGCAAAAACTGATCATAGTAGGAACTCTGGAGAACCTAGACATCAGATGCATGCTTGTCCAAGACAACCGCTGCCAGAAACACACCAGTGCCTAGGTGGCTCCCGCGATGCTCACAGGTATTTCCATATGATTTGTGAAAACTATTGCTTCTGGTTTATCTTACTTACAAAATCTGTGCAGCTTTTTTTTGCTCATGCCAAGATGGCAAAGGATCTTACTTACCTTTTATTAAAATTATGTTTTCCTATGAACGTCACTGCTATTGATGATGCACTTCTCATCCAGGGTGTGGTGAAGTATGTCACTAAGGAGGTTTCCCTGCTTGTTGGTACTTTACAATTTTAATCCATGTCACTTTTTGTCCTTGAAAACATGTCTGCAGTCGTGGAATTGGGCATGTCTTGGTTTTGTAAACATAACTTGGTCATTGACTTGCACCAGTGTGATATTGTATGCTGGAGCACTGAGCGTCAGGAGAAATGTATGTCTTTATCTGTGAATCTGTCTAAAGCCATAAAGTACCATGTCATTTATCCGATGTATTTAGAGATTTTGCTGATGTATTTTCTGTGTCTGAATCTGAATAATTAACTCACACCATTAACCTGGAACAAAATTCCTATCCCTCCCAAAGGTAAAATATACAATCTTGCTGGTCCAGAACATCAGGCCATGAAAGATAATATAGCAGACAGTCTGCAAAAAAAGTTCTTCAGACCATCATAATCATCAGTTTCTTTTTTGTTGGTAAAATAAATTGCCATCTCAGACCATGTATCGACTATCAGCAACTTAAAATTACTGTGAAGAATTAGTATCGTCTGCCACTCATCTTTGATCTCTATAACCATCTGTTGGTTCACCAAACTTGATATGAGGAGTTCGTATAACCTGATCCGGTTAAGGCCTCTTTCACACGTCAGTGATTCTGGTACGTATGACAGTTTTTATACATACCAGAATCCCGGACATACGCAGACCCATTAAAATAAATGGGTCTGCACACACATCAGTGATTTTTCACTGACCTTGTCTCCGTTTGGTGTACATGCGTGTCCGTGTGCTCCACACGGAGACATGTCTGATTTTTCTGGCATCACTGATGTCCCACAGTCCACATTATGGTCTGATCCGTGAAACACATACCAGAAAAACACGGACATTGATAATAAAAAGCATTTTATACTCAGCTTCTCCAGCGACGCTGTCTCCGGCCTCTGCATGCTGCTGCTGGTTCAGAGGCGGCTAATTACTGGCATGCATATTTAGTTATGCACGACACCGCGACCCAGAAGTCGCTGCACACAGCAGAGCCGAAGAGTTAAGCACCACGGACAGCAGGAGCGGGGACAGGTGAGTATATGCCCATGTGCTATCACGGATAACGGACACGAATTAGCACATGAACAATCCATGTGTGCCATGAATCACGGCACACGGAGGGACATATGCATTTTTTACATGTCAGTGAAAAACGTCTGTTTTTCACTGACGTGTGAAACAGGCCTAAAGGCCACTTTACACACAGAGATAGATTTGCGGCAGATCTGTGCTTGCAGTGAAATTGTGGACAATCAGTGCCAGGTTTGTGGCTGTGTACAAATGGAACAATATGTCCATGATTTCACTGCAACCACAGATCTGCCAAAAATGTATCTCTGTTTGTAAAGTGGCCTTAAGAGAAGGAGATGAATGGAAAACAGCATTTAACACAACTGAACAGAGGGTCACTATGAGTTTCTCGTGATGCCTTTTTGCCTAAGTAATGCACCAGCTTTTTTTCAATATTTTGTTAATGATCTATTCTAGGATATATAAATGTGGTTGTCTATCTGGATGCCGTCTTGATTTATTCACCTGATATGTCACACATATAAGATGTATGTACCGTACTCCAAAGAATCAGAGACAATTTGTTATTTGCTAAGCTTAAAAAATGTGTTCTTGGTTGAAGTACATTACCTTGGGTATACAGTGACAAGCAAAGGGTAACAATGTTACATAAACATACATAAATTTGACTTGAAACTATTTAACTATTTAGCATATGTTTAATAATGCAGATTCTTGTCATGTCACTCCATTATTACTGTGTTTCACCTGGTTTTTAAAAAATCTTTTTCTTCCTGTATACTATAACTTACAACCTGTTCTCAATTTCCCTAATTGCTCAGTGTGTTATTAGGTTGCTTCCCAAGTGAAAGTCACTAATTTAAAGTGAGGAGCAGCCATGAAGAAGATTTCCCAAGAAAAGAGAAGCATCATCATCCAACTCAAAGATAGTGGTCTCTCAGCCAAGAAAATTAGCATACTACATCATGTGAGTGCCTTGAGAGTTGTAAGAATACGAAATGAGCTTTGTCCAGTTGCCTTCTGTTTGAAACGTCCCCCTCCCATTCCAGATTCTCAATGTCAACAAATATTTGCTTGAGGGCTCCAACACACATCCGTGAAACACGTGCGTGTTTGGTCCGTTTCCGTGTATACCGGAGACACGGACAAACGTGCGCCAATGTTAATCTATGTTTGAGGTCACACTTGCGTTTTTCATAATGACCGTGTGTCCGTCTCTGTGATCCGTATGTGTATCCGTTTTTCACGGCAGCATGTCCGTTTTCTGCACGGAACATGCACACACGGACACCATGAAAGTTAATGGTTATGTGCGCACAAGTACGTGACACGGATGCATCTCAGTATGCTCTGTGTACGTTTTATGCTTTTTTTCTAGCGATGTCGGTCATTCTTTCTTTTTCTGCGCATGTCGGTCAATCTCCCTCAGTCCGTCGGTCTGTCTCTCTCTCTGTCTTGTCTATCCCTCTCTCTGTCTGTCGGTCAGTCTCCCCCTCTCTTATACTTACTGATCCCCGATCACTGGCGCGGCGATGCACGGCATTCACACTGCTCCGGCGGCTTTTACTATTTTGAAAAAGCTGGCCGCTCATTAATCAATCTCGTATTCCCTGCTTTCCCCACCCACCGGCACCTATGATTGGTTGCAGTGAGACACGCCCCCACACTGAGTGACAGCTGTCTCACTGCAACCAATCACAGCCACCGGTGGGCGGGTCTATAATGTGCAGTAAAAAAAAAATAATTAAAAAAAACGACGTGCGGTCCCCCCCCATTTTGATACCATCCAGGGTAAAGTCACACGGCTGAAGGCTGGTATTCTCAGGATGGGGAGCTCCACGTTATGGGGAGCCCCCCAGCCTAACAATATCAGCCAGCAGCCACCTAGACATGCCGCATCCATTAGATGCGACAGTTCTGGGACTCTACCCGGATCTTCCTGAATTGCCCTGGTGCGTTCGCAATCGGGGTAGTAAGGAGTTAATGGCAGCCCATAGCTGCCAATAAGTCCTAGATTAATCATTGCAGGCATCTCCCCGAGATACCTTCCATAATTAATCTGTATGTTACAGTAAATAAACACACACAACGAAAAATCCTTTATTTTCAATAAAAAACAATAACAAATATTCTCGTTCACCAATTTATTAAGCCCCAAATACCCATCCATGTCCGGCATAATCCACGGAGGTCCCGCGTCGCTTACAGCTCTGCTACATGAAGGTGACAGGAGCAGCAGAAAAACACCTCCGCTTCTGACAGCTCCACACAGCAACTGAGGTGAGTATCGCGATCAGCGATGATGTCACTCAGGTTACTCGTGGCCACCGCTGGATCCTCCAACTGTGACAACAAGTCACCCGGTGACAGCGATGAAGTTACAGGTGAGTTGCGATCTCGGGTGGGTGACTCAAGCTGGCCGCGCTGCTCACTTCATTTACTCTGGGGATTAGCGGTCACCGGTGATTCCTTCACGGGTGACCGCTAATCAGTATGCGACACAGACAGAGCCGTGGTATGACAATGAAGTCGGGTGAAGTCGAGTTCATTCTCTTTGCGCAACACTCTCTGCTGCATCAACGACATTTTACATCACACACTTACCATTTCACATGGACAAAACACACTCACATGTCAGTTATGTATCTCACGCACACACGGACATTCCACATGCACACGGCTAGCATACGCTGTTCACATGGATGCCACACGTACCATAAAAACGGACATAAAAACGGATCACGGACCTGAAAAACGGCCCGTATTACACGTGCGTGATTTTAACGGATGTGTGTCGGAGGCCTAAGAGATATTATTGTTGGTTGGAGTCAACCTCGAGTACAAAGTGGTAAACAATCCTTGAATTGTTTCAGTACCTTGTACACTAGAAAGGTTATGGACCACAGGAAAGATTGTGGGTGTGACATCAATGCTGACAATCTTATCAGAAATTCCCATCAATTCATTTCCTGGAATGCCTGGTCCTAAGTGTCCAGAGGCCCCTCGAAAGAGTGGGGATACTGTAATATCTGTGTTCGTTTCTGTTTCAGCCTCTAAGTGGCACAAAACTGTTGTGGATGATGCATGATAGCATCAATCCTTTATTATTCCTGGGACTTGTGGTTCTGTCCAGTCTGAAAGGAACGGGGTTAATCTGTTTTGATTTCTGTCAGCACTTGGCGGGGATGTTCTATTTAAATCACAGAGAACAAGCTCCTACTGCCAGTCAATACAGATTCTATCCTAGTTTATGCCTCTGTACTGTGTTTTGACCTAGTTATTACTGTTCATTGACCTCGGCTTGACATTTGGCTACCCCCTTGTTAGTGGAAGTAGAATTGCTCTATAAACTGAAAAAATATAGGATTGGGTACAGTTTTCATACAAGGAGCCTCAGGTACCAGCCATGGACCCTGCACTTTTGAATTTTCTTTAGATGTTCTAAGCTTTGCAAAATTATGATTGAATTTATTAACTGTACGGGAAATTACATAGCTGATATGTCACATTCAGTAGAAAAAATAAAGACTGGGTTCGGTGTAGAAACCTATAAAACTACTATGTTTAGGACAATCTTGAGAATGAACTTGAGTGTATATAATTTTCTATACTGGATAGTATTGCTAAAAATCCTTATCCAATTAAACTGTGTCTACTATATGTTCACTGCTGAACACCATTTTACAATTTATCTAACAAGTTATTTTACTTACACAGCTGAGTTTTATTAATACATTGCATTACTTCTTATCTTGCAGTCCACAGTTGCATTCATGATTCTAAGAGTATCAGAGTTCATGTCTTTTGGCATGCTTTTCTAACTATATATTTGCACAGAACTTGTTTTACTTCAATTCTAGTAATGTATTTCTATTTTACAGTGTAGAGTTTTTCATTAAACTCCTTAATGCACCATGACAGACATGCGCAGTCTATTGTAGAATGCCTTTGCTATAGAAATCAATGCCATTAGTGAAGGTAAACAAGTCATCCTTTTAACCCAACTGTTTAACCTCTTAGATGCTGTGGTCAGTAGCATCCCCTTTATACTGCAGTCAGGCCCAGTCACACACAACGACTTACCAGCGATCCCGAAAACGATACGACCTGATAGGGATCGCAGGTAAGTCGCTGGGAGGTCGCAGGTGAGATGTCACACAGTCAGATCTTACCAGTGATGCAGGAACAATACAGGTCGCAGTAGCGACCTGTATAACGATCTCAGCAGTCACTGTGATTCTGTCACACAGTGTCAAACACAGCGATGTGTCCTGGCCAGCAGGACATCGCCTTTGAAGAAAATGGTCTGGACCATTCTGCAATGACTAGAGATCTCACAGCAGGGGCCTGATCGCTGGTAGGTGTCACACATAACAAAATCGCTAACGGGATCGCTACTGCGTCACGGAAACCGTGACTCAGCTGCGATCTCGCTAGGGATCTCGTTGTGTGTGACGGTTAACATAGCAGGACAGGGACTATCAGAGGCTGCATAAATAACTACCGTTAGCATCTCTGAAATAGATTGCATAACCTAATTGTTTGTCCCCATCAGCCACACTTTGAATGAAATAGCAGAAAGCATGCTCGACCCGTTCAAATGATCATTGGGATTCTTAATAGTGGGGATCCTATAATAATACATCTACTTTATGTTATTTTTTAAAAAATGTCATCGCTGGAGTGGTATTTTAACCCCTTCACCCCCCTGGCTGAAAACATCTTCCTGACCAGACCATTTTTTGCAATTCTGACCAGTGTCACTTTGACAGGTTATAACTAGTGATGGGAGGACCCAGACTGTAAAAGTCCAAACCCGCGTGGTTTCAAAAGTATCTGGGTGCCGGGCCCATAGTTCTCAGAAAAGTCCGGCTAATGATCTGGGTTCAGCACTCAGGTAATACAAAAAAAAAAAAGAAAAATAAACAAAAAAATAATAAAGCAAGCAGTGCTATACTTACCGAGCCTCCGTCGTGGCTGTAACTGCTCCCACAGCCGCCCATTCACTTCCAAGACCCCGCATTAGGTTCATGCATATGCACTGCTTTCCCCACCCATCAGTGTCTGTGATTGTTTGCAGTCAGATGCTCCTCCACCCTGAGTGACAGCATGTCTGACGCTACGCTTCCAATCACAGACTCGGTTTACGGGTCTATAGGGTACAGAAAAAATAAATAAATAAGTAAACAAAATTGGTGTAGGGTCCCCCATATTATGATACCCGGCACAGATAAAGCATATGGCTACAGGCTGCAACCCCCAGCCGTGCGCTTATCTTGGTTGTGTATCAAAATAAGAGGAACCGCATGCACCTTTTTTTTTAAAATATTGAAATAAATAATTTAAAAAAACAGCGTATAGTCAACCCCAATTTTGATATCCAGCCATGATAGACGCTAGACGCGGCATAGCATCTGTGATTAAAAGCAGTCAGACGCTGTCACTCAGGGTGGGGGCGTGTCTGACTGCAACGAATCACAGACGCCAGTGAGCAGGGAAAGCAATGCATATGCATATGCCTAATGAGCGGCCATGGATGTGAATGGCCGGCCGCGGAAGTAGTTACAGCCGCGTCGGAGCCTCGCTAAGTATAGCGCGCCTGCTCCTATTCCCCTATCCCTTCTACCACCATTTTTAATTGTTGGATTCTGTTTCCCATAGACATATATGGGGACCAGCGTCTGGCCAGATATCCGGGATCAATTCCGGGCCAAACCCGATTTTAATTTTTTTAAACATCTGGTTTGTTCTTGCAATCACGAATATCTGTGAGTTTGCCCATCACTAGTTATAGCTCTAGAATGCTTTAAGAGATCTGACATTGTTTTTTTCGTGACATATTGTACTTCATGATTGTTGTAAATATAGACCATTTTTTTTTTATTTGTGAAAAAAATCGGAAATTTGGTGAGAATTTAGAAAACTGCAATTTTCAATTGTTTACATTTTATGCCCATAAATCCAAGAGTTATGTCAAACAAAGTAGTTACTAAATAACATTTCCCACATGTCTACTCTACATCAGCGTAATTTTTTTAAACTATTTTTTTTGTTAGAAGGGTTCAAATTTTATCACCATTCTAAAAACTGCACACCTCACACTGCTCAAAACCACATCCAAGAAGTTTATTAACTCTTTAGGTACTTCACAGGAAGCAAGGCAATATGGAAGGAAAAAAATACAAATTTTACTTTTTCCCACAAAAATGTTACTTTAGCCATAAAATATAGCATTTTCACAAGACTATCAGGATAAAATACATCATCAATTTTATTGTGCAATTTCTCCTGAGTACACTGATACCTCATATGTGGGAAAAATCAAATAGCTGGAATTATTAGCAGACGTTATGCCGTGTTTGGAGACCCCCTGAGGTGCCTAAACAGTGGAGTTCCGCCACAAGAGACCCTATTTTGGAAACTAGACCCCTCAATGAATTTATCTAAATGGTTTGTGAGCACCTGAAATGCCCGGGGATTCACAGAATTTTATAACGTTGAGCCGTGAAAATGTAAAAAAATACATTTTTAACCTAAGAAAATGTAGCGTTAACCCCAAATTTGTCAAATTCACAAGGATAACAGAAGCTAATGAACCATACAATTTGTTGTCCAATTTCTAATGAGTACACCGGTACCCCATATGAGGTCAAAAACTACTTTTGAGGCGCAGTACAAAGTGAAGAAGAGAAGGAGTGTCATATTGAAGTGCAGATTAAGTTGGAATGGTTTGCGAGTGCCATGTCACATTGGCAGAACCACTGAGGTGTTAGAACAGCAGAAACTCCCCCACATGTGACCTAATTTTAGAAACTGCAAACTTCCATTAATTCATCCAGCGGTGCAGTGAGCATATTGAGACTACAGGTGTGTCACAAAATTTTAGACTATTGGGGTGAACAAAAAATAATTACAGTGTTATCACTATAATGTTGTTTTAACCCCCGATTTCCAATTTTCTTTAGTGAAATAGGTAAATAAAAGCCCCATAATGGCGCAATACCCCACATGTGCCTATACAGTACGTTTTGGCTGCACCACAGGGCTCGTGAGGGAAGGAGCACCATTTGATTTTTGGAGCACAGATTTTACTAGAATACTTTGTGGACTCCATTTGCAAAGCCCATAAGTGTCAGAACAGAAGTAACCTTCTCAAGTGGCCCCCAATTAGGAAACTATAACCCTCTGGGAATTCACCTATGGGTGTAGTGACAATTTAGCCTCTGGAAAACACCCATGGTGTCAAACGCAGTGAATGTTGCAGAATTAAAAAAAATTGTGAATATGTCCTTGTTGTGCCCAGTACATTGTAGAGCCCATACATTGTGCCCAGCTTGTGATTCTGGAAACCTGCATCCTGTAAATTTAGGCAGGAAAGCCCCTGATATTTGCATTAACTGGTGATGGGCCTGAGTGATTTTGTGGGTTGAGTTGATTGCTATTTGGTGGTGGTTTTGGTACAGAGCATTTTTTATCAGTTCCCATTTATCCTGTGCTCTATGCTGAGAACAACATTGGGGTTTCCATCTATATCTCTGAAATATGTGATTCAGGTGACACAAGCAACGGATCCATTCACTAATGAGGCAGCAGAGTTAATCCGCACTCTGTTTGATCTCTGTTCAGCGGTGTCCATCTTTCGAAGGTGATCAAAACTGTTGATGACTGCACTTTTGTGCACACCTAAAAAGATGCATACAAAGATGGACAGCGCTGGACTACAGGCCAGATGTGAAGTCAAAGTCATTCCTTCTGCCTCTTTACAGTGAATTATCTGCTGAGAAGTTTGTTTGAATCATGTTATTCAGAAATTTAGGGTATCAGCCCACGATCCGTACACACTTGCATCCTGGACGCAGTGTGTCTTCTCCTGCAGAAACGCAAGTGTTCTCTGCAGGAGACCTAAGCTGCCCATGCACACAATCAGAGTTTGGGGCACTGTGGACTTTCTCTCTGTTTTCCCAGCTCAGGACACTCACGTCTTCGCAAGCATAAATTGACAGGCTGGGAAGCCGCTCCGTATGTCAGTTTACGCTGTGGAGAAAAGAATCATAGTGGGCGTGGGATTTCTATAAAGTCCATCACTGTGATTGTATTATACAATGCAGCTGTTTGGACACAGTGAAAACATGCTCCATCCGAAATGCTGCTTTTCCCACTTGTGGGCCTGCAGTCTTACACATAATCCCCGGTTAGAGCGCAGAATAAATATGAGCCACGTCATACTGCGATCTTTTAGAGGAAGAATGATCAAATGAATTGCGGTTGAAGAATCGGCTTTATTCATTTATTTATTTCTTACGCCATTCACCATGCGGTATAAGTGATTAAGCGCCTTTATTCCTCAGGTCAGCACGATTACAGCAATACCAGATTTATATATTTTTTTAGGTTTGGCATCTATCACACTAAAAATGCTTTTTATATCACTGAATTTTGAAGGCTATAGCTTCTTTCTTTTTCTACTGACAGTCAGGTGAGGGCTTGTTTTTTGCAGGATGAGTTGAAGTTTTCATTGGTACCATTTTGGGCCACATAATTTTTTCTTATCGCTTTCTCTTCCACTTTTTGCCAGGCAGAAACATGAAGAAACAGCAATTCAGGAATAGTTTTTTTTCTTATGCTGTTTGCCGTGCCATAAAATTGATAACACAGCTTTACTCTTCGGGTCACTACGATTACAGCGATACCACATTTATGTTTTTTTTTTAATATATATATATATATATATATATATATATATATATATATTTTACCGTTTTTATACCATAAAAGCAATTTTATAGAAAAAAACTGTTTTTGCATTGCTGTATTCTAAGAGCTGTACCGTTTTTATTTTTGCAGTGATGGAGGTCTATGGTGGCTTGTTTTTTTTTGAGGGACAAGATGTTTTCAGAGGTGCCATTCTTATCTATATAGAACAAAGGAGCTGAAAAGACAAAAAGGTGCAAACTTGGCATCTTATCCTGGTGGAACCAGTCGAAGGCCTCTGTCACACGTTCGTGCCTCACTTACGTGTTTGCCAGTTTTTTCACGTACCAAAGGTACGTACACACATGGACATATGATTTCATAATGGTTTGGACACACGTAAGCATTTTGGAACGGAACATGTGTCCGTTTCGTACTTACGTGTGTCCGTGTGTTTCGCACGCTGACATGTCCACGTTTTCTCCGGCAGCACGGGTGTCACACGGCCCGCACCCGTACCACACGGATGTAGTGTGGATGCGGTACCGTGTGACACGCGCCGGAGAAACACGTGTCATTATTGTAAAATAAAAAAAAAAAACATACTCACCTCCATAACCCCTGAAGAATCTTATGCTCCCAACAGTTGCTGCCAGCCGGCGCTCGTTATGAACGTGTTATGGAGGGGAGCGTGCTGTCACGGGCTCTAATCTCCGCCCCTCCGCTCAGCCAGAAGCAGCATCAGCGGGGAGTGGGTGGGGCTGGAGCTGAAGATCAGAACCCAGGACAGCAGCATCTACCATGTGAGTATGTAAATTACCAGTTCTCCGTGTGTTTTCGCGCATAGCACACGGAGAACACACGTGGACCGCACGTACCGGAGACACGTACTTACCACACGCAACACGCAGGGAAAATACATGTCTCGCGGTACCTGCGTGATTTCCACGTGAGTGTGGCAGAGGCCTAAGGGAGTGTAGGGAATCATTCACCTGGGTAAGTTGTGCATGCCACACTTACAGTAGATCGATTGTTAGCATGGATAATCGGCTGCTGCAGCCCAATGGGGAGAAGTAATTCAGTGAAGCAGGAGAGAGGGGTTGTATTGCTGTGGATAGACTCAGAGGATTTTTCATTAAAATTAGCAGGTTTTATTTTTCATAGTTCTATGCGTTTTGGAGCTAGCATGCTCCTTCTTCAGGAACCAACAATAACAATGTACATTGAAAAGTGATCAAAATATATTCTTATATAGGTTGTTGCTGTTTAAAAAAGGACGTGTAAGTAACTGACCGTCACATGACAGGTTGCTTACCACATGTTCAATGACAGTAGAGGGAATTAATTTATATAAAGTGAACAGCATTCAACCAGATTGTTATTTTTCATATTAAATTGGTGTAATGTTGTACAAGTTGCAGTAGCAGTGGACTTGTAATGCACTGAAACACAGATAAGAATCAGTACCAGCATGCAGCACAATGACAGCAGCAGCACTGAGGACCTGAGAACTAGCAACATATAGAACTCGTTGCCCAGGCACCTCCCTTAATGGGAAGATGTCTTAAATACCTGATCCCTTTCAGCCGTTCTGAGAGGTACCTCTAGGGTCAGGTCTTGGGAGACAGCAGCATGGACCATGGATGATCAGCTACTGCTGGGCGACTGGGAAAGTGAGAGAGATGGTGTCCCTGCCACAGGAGGTGAGCAGGACAGCAAAGGGATTCTGGTATGGGCAATAGAAAGACAGGAGACTTAGTTTTAGGGTTCGCTCACATCTGTATATATACATCGAGTGCAATCTGATAAGAAATTGTATTGCACTCACACTAATATTATTCCAGTAAGTCTGTTACGGTTGCTGCGAGCACTGGAGACTATGTCCAGATTTCTTGCTACTGCACATGTGCGAGCGCTGGAGACTAAGTCCAGATTTCTTGCTACTGCACATGTGCGAGCACTGGAGACTAAGTCCAGATTTCTTGCTACTGCACATGTGCGAGCACTGGAGACTAAGTCCAGATTTCTTGCTACTGCACATGTGCGAGCGCCAGAGACTAAGTCCTATCTTGGAGCCATTGCACATGTGCGGGTGACATCATCGCTGACACGAGGTCACATGTCTCTGACACCTTCTATGCCGATTGGTCGCTGGTCATGTGCTTGTGATGCCTTGCTCAGTGATAGGCCAGCATGACGTCACTCCTGTCGTTCTGGCAGCGGATTGGCTCTGGTGTCCTCCATCTTGGATGAGCTACAGAGTCTATATAAGACCCTGACACACGCCGCATGGTGCTCAGTCCTCTTGGTTCATGCATAAGAGTAGACGCTCTGTGCGCGTTCCTCTAGGCATTCCTCTGTCTATGCTAGGTGAGCGCTACCGGCAGGGTAGCGTTCTTATACCTTACAGCTTCGGCTGCTGTCCGTATCCTTACCTCTTAGGGGAGCGGACATAGGCAGGTGCCTGAGGCACATGGTCTGGCTGGGCCTTGTGGTTCGACTCGTAGGTGGACGTTGCCGCTAGGGTAACGTTCCTTATACTGCGTCTGGCAGTTGTTCGTATCCTCGCACACTAGGGGAGCGAACAGAGGTAGGAGCTTTGTGCGGCTTACGCTGCTGTTCGTCTCTTTTGCACCACTAGAAGAGCGGACCTAGGCAGGTGCCATATCTAGTGGTTCGTGTCCTCGCACACTAGTGGAGCGAACGCAGGTAGGAGCTTTGTGCGGCTTACGCTGCTGTTCGTCTCTTTTGCACCACTAGAAGAGCGGACCTAGGTAGGTGCCATTTCGCACACATTGCCTTTGTCTCTGTGATTATTAACAGAGATCATTCCACACACCCTCCAAGTAAGGGAGGAATTGCTTTATTTACTTATTATATCCTTCTG
Organism: Anomaloglossus baeobatrachus; assembly: GCF_048569485.1. Lineage (NCBI taxonomy): Eukaryota > Metazoa > Chordata > Amphibia > Anura > Aromobatidae > Anomaloglossus > Anomaloglossus baeobatrachus. The sequence continues at coordinate 207,148,146 of NC_134353.1, read as the reverse complement.
TGAGTTAACAGAGGTATTGCACTCTGCCATAGTCTGCAGCAGAGTCTTTGCACGGTGGACCCTGACTGTCTGATACTCATTTAGGTTATTATCAGACAGCCCCCCGTAACATTAGGACTGAGCCAAGGGTCTGGCAGTTATGGCAGAATATCAGCAGTTACACCGTTACATACAAGTACTTGAGTCACGGCTCAAGAGTATAGAGGATAAACCTCAGACCATGGTGACATCTGCACATGATCCTCGACTTGCTCTGCCAAACAGATATTCTGGCGATGCCAGATCATGTCGTGGTTTCATTAGTCAGTGTCAGATACACCTAGAGGTCAACTCTTCTCGCTTCTCTACGGAGAGGTCCAGAGTAGGCTTTATCATCTCCTTACTTCAGGACAAAGCCTTAGAATGGGCGACTCCCCTATGGGAGCGCTCTGATGTGGTTACTCTGATACATCAAGACTTTCTTGATGCTCTTAAGGCGGTATTCATGGGTCTGCAGGTTACCCATGATGCGGCCCTGAGACTGTTAGATCTATCTCAGGGTTCGGTATCCACTAGTTCTTATGCCATTGCTTTTAGAACTCTGGTGGCAGAACTAGATTGGCCAGAGAAGGTGTTGATTCCTATCTTCTGGAGAGGGTTGGCAGGCTATGTCAAGGATGCTCTTGCTACTCGTGAGGTCCCTGCTTCTCTGGAGGACTTGATCACAGTAGCAACGAGGATCGATGTACGCCATAAGGAACGTAGACTCGAGGTCTCTTCCTCACGCCCTAAGCATCGGGCTATTCCAGTTGTTGAGGGTCCACTACCATCTTCCTCAGCATCTGAAACATCTCCCACTCCTATGGAGTTAGGTCATACGTCTTCCAGATTACGCAAGTCTGGTCCTCCTATATGTTACGTATGTCGTCAGGCTGGGCACTATGCCAACAAGTGTCCTAGTCGTCAGGGAAACTCCCTGGTCTAGTAACCATTAGAGGTGGGTTACTAGAGACATCTTCTGCACCCTCTAAGTGTTGTATCCCAGGTCAGCTCTCGTTATCTGAGAATACATGGCCTATTATGGCTTTTGTGGATTCCGGAGCTGACGGGACTTTTGTGTCCTCAGGATTTGTAAAGGGACACAATATTCCCTCTATCATGTTAGAGGCGCCTATTCCTGTCCGTGTTGTTAATGGAACTATGTTGTCTGACTCCATTACATTGAGGACAGTTCCCTTGCGCCTTTCCCTGTCTCAGGGTCACATAGAGGAGATTTCTTTTCTTGTTTTGCCTGAGGGTATAGACGACGTCCTTCTGGGTCTCCCATGGCTTCGGACTCATGCTCCTCACATTGACTGGGAGTCTGACAGCATTATTAGTTGGGGTTCGAAATGTCAGTCCCGATGTCTTCCCTTACCACCTAAGGTCATTGCGGTTGCATCTACTGATCTCTCTCCCATACCTACACCCTATCTGGATTTCGCTGACGTGTTCTCCAAACAGGGTGCTGAGGTTCTTCCACCCCATAGGCCATATGACTGCGCCATAGACCTTATCCCAGGTTCAGCTCCACCTAAGGGCAGGGTTTACCCCCTGTCAATACCTGAGTCAGAGGCCATGTCGACCTATATAAGAGAGAGTTTAGAGAAGGGGTTCATTCGTAAGTCTGTCTCTCCCGCAGGAGCTGGGTTTTTCTTTGTTCTGAAGAAAGAGGGTGATTTGCGTCCCTGCATAGATTACAGGGGTCTCAACGCAATCACAATAAAGAACAAATACCCATTACCTTTAATTTCGGCGCTCTTTGACAGACTGAGAGGAGCTCAAGTTTTTACGAAGTTGGATCTACGGGGTGCGTATAACTTGGTACGAATTCGAAAGGGTGACGAATGGAAGACCGCTTTTAACACCCAAGACGGTCACTATGAATACCTCGTCATGCCTTTTGGGTTATGTAATGCACCCGCAGTATTTCAGGACTTCGTAAACGATGTGTTCAGGGATTTACTGTTATCCTCAGTAGTGGTGTATCTGGACGACATCCTGATTTTTTCTCCTGATCTGGAGACTCATCGTCAGGATGTCGTTCGTGTCCTTTCCCGTTTAAGGGAGCACTCATTGTTTGCTAAACTCGAGAAATGTGTATTCGAGCAGTCCTCATTGCCTTTTTTGGGTTACATTATCTCACAAGAGGGCCTGGCTATGGATCCTGCGAAGCTCTCTGCTGTCCTGAAATGGTCCGAACCTCATTCCTTGAAGGCGATGCAACGTTTCTTAGGATTCATAAATTATTACAGGCAGTTCATACCCCATTTTTCTACTTTGGTGGCCCCTTTGGTGGCCTTGACTAAGAAAGGTGCTAATCCCAAAGCCTGGTCTACTGAGACATCTCAGGCTTTTGAGGCAGTAAAAAGACACTTTTCAACTGCTCCCATTCTTCAAAGACCCGATGAGAGTAAGCCCTTCCTCTTAGAGGTTGATGCCTCTTCAGTGGGTGCTGGTGCGGTCTTGTATCAAAAGAACGGTGCAGGTAGAAAAAGGCCGTGTTTCTTCTTTGCGAAAACCTTTTCACCGGCAGAGAGAAACTATACCATTGGGGATAGGGAACTGCTCGCCTTGAGATTAGCCTTGGAGGAGTGGCGTCACTTGCTGGAAGGAGCGAAACATCCTTTCCAGGTCTATACAGACCATAAGAATCTGACGTACTTACAAACCGCTCAGCGTCTGAATCCTCGGCAAGCCCGCTGGTCCTTGTTTTTCTCCCGCTTTCACTTCTCCATCAACTATCTGTCTGGGAGTAAGAATAACAAGGCAGACGCCCTGTCTCGCTCTATGCTTTCTACCCAGGAAGAGATTGACGAACCTCATCTTATCCTTCCCTCCAGGGTTTTTCATACGCTCTCCCCTGTGACGTTAGACCAAATCCCACCGGGCAAGACCTTTGTTCCGCCTGATCGACAGAATGATATACTGTCATGGGCCCACACCTCAAAGGTGGGTGGGCATTTTGGTATTAGGCGGACACGAGAGTTACTGGAGAGGTGGTATTGGTGGCCACACTTAGCCAGCCACGTCAAGAGATATGTCGGTTCCTGCTACTCGTGTGCTCGCAACCGTCCATTACGGCAGAGACCGGCTGGGCTCTTGCATCCTTTACCAGTGCCAGATAGACCATGGGAGGTGGTAGGCATGGACTTTGTGGGTGATCTTCCATGTTCACAGGGACATAGATTTGTGTGGGTCATTACGGACCATTTCTCCCGGATGGTTCATCTTGTACCGTTATCGAGAATCCCATCTTCCAGGGTACTAGCCAAACTATTCCTCAAGCATGTCTTTAGGCTTCACGGGATGCCAGATCGTATCATTTGTGATAGAGGCCCTCAATTTACTTCCCGTTTCTGGCGAGATCTTTGTAGCCTTCTGCAAATTGAGTTGAATCTCTCTTCGGCGTACCATCCGGAGACCAATGGTTTGGTTGAGCGTACCAATCAATCTATGATTATATACCTTCGACACTTTGTTGCTGAGAACCACGATAACTGGTCCTCCCTCCTACCCTGGGCAGAATTTGCCCTTAACAATTCGCTGGCTGAGGCCACTGGGCAGACACCGTTCGTACTCAATAATGGGCAACACCCTAGGGTACCGGTACCGTTTCCCGCTGCTGCACCTCCTCCTCTTGTGGCCGACTGGGCAACTAATGCCAGAGAGGTTTGGGATCGGACTCAAGAGTCGATCCAAGCAGCTAAGGACCGTATGAAGATGGTGTCCGATCGGTTTCGTCGCCCGGCTCCTGTCTTTTCTCCAGGGGACTTTGTGTGGCTCTCTGCAAAACACGTGAGACTTAGAGTGAGCTCTGTCAAATTTGCTCCTCGCTTCCTGGGTCCTTATGAGGTTCTTCGACAGGTAAATCCTGTAGTCTACCAATTGAAGTTACCCGTCCATCTTAGGATTCATGACAAATTCCATGTCTCACTGCTAAAGCCGGCTATTTTACCTCACGCTCGTGAAGTGCACTCTCCTGCCTCTGATTCCTCTCGCTCTAGCTATGAGGTCCGAGCCATAGTTGGTTCTAAGATGGTTAGAGGGCGCAGGTTCTTCTTGTTAGATTGGGAGGGTTACGGCCCGGAACATCGCTCTTGGGAGCCTGAGGAGGCTGTCCATGCTCCCGACTTAGTTGCCGATTACCTGCGTCGCCGGGAGGGGGGCCCTTGAGGGGGAGGTACTGTTACGGTTGCTGCGAGCACTGGAGACTATGTCCAGATTTCTTGCTACTGCACATGTGCGAGCACTGGAGACTAAGTCCAGATTTCTTGCTACTGCACATGTGCGAGCACTGGAGACTAAGTCCAGATTTCTTGCTACTGCACATGTGCGAGCGCCAGAGACTAAGTCCTATCTTGGAGCCATTGCACATGTGCGGGTGACATCATCGCTGACACGAGGTCACATGTCTCTGACACCTTCTATGCCGATTGGTCGCTGGTCATGTGCTTGTGATGCCTTGCTCAGTGATAGGCCAGCATGACGTCACTCCTGTCGTTCTGGCAGCGGATTGGCTCTGGTGTCCTCCATCTTGGATGAGGCACAGAGTCTATATAAGACCCTGACACACGCCGCATGGTGCTCAGTCCTCTTGGTTCATGCATAAGAGTAGACGCTCTGTGCGCGTTCCTCTAGGCATTCCTCTGTCTATGCTAGGTGAGCGCTACCGGCAGGGTAGCGTTCTTATACCTTACAGCTTCGGCTGCTGTCCGTATCCTTACCTCTTAGGGGAGCGGACATAGGCAGGTGCCTGAGGCACATGGTCTGGCTGGGCCTTGTGGTTCGACTCGTAAGTGGACGTTGCCGCTAGGGTAACGTTCCTTATACTGCGTCTGGCAGTTGTTCGTATCCTCGCACACTAGGGGAGCGAACAGAGGTAGGAGCTTTGTGCGGCTTACGCTGCTGTTCGTCTCTTTTGCACCACTAGAAGAGCGGACCTAGGCAGGTGCCATATCTAGTGGTTCGTGTCCTCGCACACTAGTGGAGCGAACGCAGGTAGGAGCTTTGTGCGGCTTACGCTGCTGTTCGTCTCTTTTGCACCACTAGCAGAGCGGACCTAGGTAGGTGCCATTTCGCACACATTGCCTTTGTCTCTGTGATTATTAACAGAGATCATTCCACACACCCTCCAAGTAAGGGAGGAATTGCTTTATTTACTTATTATATCCTTCTGTGAGTTAACAGAGGTATTGCACTCTGCCATAGTCTGCAGCAGAGTCTTTGCACGGTGGACCCTGACTGTCTGATACTCATTTAGGTTATTATCAGACAGCCCCCCGTAACAAAGTCATTGCAGATTTATGATTTTTTCTTCAGCTATATTCAGCCTGCAAAAAAAAATCGCAACATGCTGCGTATGGTTGTGTAAAACGGCCTAGAATCGCAATGCAAGAAAAATAAAGAACATGGACCAATCAAATGCCATCCGATAAATACACTGAGAAATAAAGAAACACAGGACATTCAAGCATCCCATGACAGGTGTTACGCTCTCCGAGAAGCGGCGAGCATCCGGAGGTGGACTCACTGGACCATGCTCCGGACTCCCCTGAGAAGGTGACCAGCAGCCAACCCCTATACAGGGACTGTGCGGTGCCTCCCCAGAAGGCCTAGAAGCACGGCAGCCAGGAACCGGTAATAGTAGTCTCTGTACGGCCAGGCGTGGCTCGGGTATGACATCCGTGGCAGGCAGAATACAGTTGTGGCACCGTAGATGTTCACAGTAGGTGGGGCGCGGTGACGTCCACTGCCGGTATGATACAGTGATGTCCACTGCAGGTATGGCCGGTGACGTCCCCAGTAGGTATGGTACGGTGACGTCCACTGCAGGTATTGCCGGTGAAGTCCACAGCCGGAAAGGTATAGCAGGTACTACGGCGAGACAGAAGATTAGTAACAGGAAGATAATACTTGGATACAAACAGCAGAACACAGCCTGGACACTAGTAATATGCTAGTAGGAGCGTTGCTCGGGCGCCTGCTGCCAGGGGAGGTGAACCTAAATAGTCTTTAGGTAACAGGTGACCTCTAAGGTCACTTCCAGATAATGAGGCACTACTGCTTTAAGAAAGGGGGTGTGGCCTCGCGCGCAGCCTAAGGTTGCTCACTGCAGAATTGTGTGTGGATGGGTGACAGGAAGAGACTGCAGCAGCTCTAGGAACAGGACGCCTGACCCGGGAGTGAGCAGAGCCTGCAGAGCCATGGGACTGGTAAGAGGAAGCACGTCGCTGCCGGGGGCTGGGACCGGGAGTGCACGTGGGGACCATGCTGGGGCTGGGCAGATGTGAGGGAGAGCGCCCCCCTAGGGATCTGGCGGAACCAGGTGCTACAACAGGAAGTTAGCATGTAGGGAAATATTTGCACCCTCCCCAACTGACCCAAAGCTCCATGGAGATAAGCAATATGTCTCCAACTCTCAATGTAGAGATGATCCTGGCACACGACCGGCCGGAGCTATAGGATACAGGGGACCCAGGATATGTGGACATAGAGGAATCGTAAAGAAAAAATGTGATCAAGCGTCCATATAAATATAATATTTATTAGTGGAAAAGGAAAACCGATGATGGGACATAATAAAGTTTTTTTTTGTGCTAATTGACAAACTTACTTCTCATATATCACAGAAGATCATCTTTCCACTCTACTCTCAAGATCACATCTAACCACCCGTGTACTTGATCCATCGCACCTCATCCCCAACATCACCGCAGTTCTCACCCCGACCCTAACCCATTTCTTCAACCTATCACTATCAACTGGTGTATTGGCCTTCATGTATAGCACATATGTGACTCAAGGGTCTAGGGAATATATATCATCATAAAACAACCAATGTATTCCCAAACTTCATTAATTTAGTAAATAGATATTAATATAAATACCACACCTTTAGTGAAAATTCAAAATTCATTTGTCATAGACATAGACCATTTGGTCACCGCTAGCCTTGAGTATCAAGGATAGGGTTTACATAATTATATCGGACAAACTAATACATTCAGATGTCTAAAAAGTTCACATAGGGAACAAGGATAACACCATACAGGTAACTTAACTTAAGGACTGTATGTATTCTTCCACAGAGCACTTATAACATAGATCACTCAGGCATGTAATCCAGATGAGTCTAAATAAGTCAAGGCGTACGATATTCAGTCCCAATAATATTAAGGTGAACTGCCGACCATCAATCAATTGGATTCAGTCTCCACCTCGACGCGTTTCCCCACATAAAAGACTGTGGTTCATCAAGAGGCTATGGAAGGTAAATGTAATCTATCAGAATTGAAGCATAATACCATATATATAGTTCATAGAAAAACACCAACATATGTGGAAAATAGGTAGACAGAGCAAGATAACAAAAAATCTACTTGCCATTAGGAAAGATATTTTAGACATGCAGATCCATGGCACCTTTCTTTAACAGAATCAGCAGCAGCACAGAGGAATCCTGTAGCGATAAACAGCTACCACTGTCCCAGGAAGCGTCATGGAGCTGCATGTCCAAATGAGGGTTTAAATAGCCCACAGAGGCCAAATCAGCTGTGGGCCATTCATTCAAATAAAGTGAACGTCATAGCACCGCTACCGCGCATGCGCGATGCAGTGCCACCACCGCGGCTGCGCGATACAGGAGCCTATGGACAAAGGACGTCACTACATTACTCATGTGCACGCGCAAACCATCGCCACCAGTGCGCGTGCGCGAGACGGATACACATTTGGGACAAACCCGATAATACTGCGCATACGTGAGATCTCTGCTGATGCCTGAACCAGTCCCGCAGACTGCGGTCACATGATAGTACTAGGAGAACGTAATACCCTAAGTTCACGCAAGCGCAGTAGGTACTCAGATGCATAGAGCCCTATTAAGATTTACCCAGGCTCGCATATACATACCGCGCTTGCGCAAATCGGTCAATAAGGCATCTAAAAGTAAAATATTTGAGACATTTAAGTAGTAAATGGCATAAAAGGCAGAGATCCCATGTTTACATAAGCGCTGATACGTCAAACCTGATCACATATGATAGATATATTATTTCACAGAATTATTTTTATAATAGTTTATTAATGAAGATATCAGGATAGGGGTATTGGCCTTCATGCTTTAAACATGCTTTGATCACATCCATCCTCAAAAAGCCCTCCCTTGACCCATTCTCTGTATCAAGTTACCGCCCCATATCACTTCTCCCCTATGCCTCAAAACTACTGGAACAACATATCCATCTTGAACTGTACTCATGCCTCTCCTCCTGCTCCCTCTTTGACCAGCTACAATCTGGCTTCCAACCGCATCACTCTACTGAAACTGCCCTAATTAACGTCATCAATGACCTACTATCCGCCAAAGCCAATCGACACTACTTGTCTCTGGGCATTACAGACTTGGCTGTTTCTTCAATCTCTTCATACCTCATCGACCGAACTTTCAGCGTCTCCCATTCTCACACCACCTCCTCATCTCACCCTCTATCTGTTGGTGTCCCCCAAGGTTCAGTTCTTGGACCCCTGCTGTTCTCCATTTACACCTTTGGCATGGGACAGCTCATAGAGTCCCACAGCTTTCAGTATCATTTCTATGCTGATGACACACAGATCTACCTCTCTGGACCTGACATTACCTCCCTACTAACAAAAATTCCACAATGTCTGTTTACTATTTCATCTTTCTTCTCTGCGCGATTCCTAAAGCTTAACATGGACAAAACAGAATTCATTGTGTTTCCTCCTCCTCATTCAACTCCTCCACCAAGCCTATCCATCAAAGTTGATGGCTGCTCACTCTCCCCAGTCTCACAAGCTCGTTGCCTTGGAGTAACCCTCGACTCTGCTCTATCATTCAAGCCGCACATCCAAGTCCTCTTCACCTCATGCCGACTACAACTCAAAAATATCTCCCATATCCGTGCTTTCCTTAACCAATAATCAGCAAAACATTATTACATGCCCTCATCATCTCCCGCCTCGACTACTGCAACTTCCTGCTCTCTGGCCTCCCTTCCAACTCTCTTGCACCCCTCCAATCTATCCTAAACTCTGCGGCCCTCTTAATCCACCTCTCCCCTCACTATTCCCCAGCCTCGACACTCTGCCAATCCATTCACTGGCCTCCCATTGCTAAAAGACTCCAGTTCAAAACATTAATCATGACATACAAAGCCATCCACAATCTGTCTCCTCCTTACATCTGGACCTGGTCTCCCAGTACCTACCTGCACTGAACCTCAGATCCTCACAAGATCTCCTTCTCTACTCATCTCTTATCTCCACTTCCCACAATCACATACAAGATTTCTCACGTACATCCCCCATACTCTGGAACATTCTACCCCAGCATATCAGACTCTCTCGTACCGTGGAAAACTTCAAGAGGACCCTGAAGACCCACCTCTTTCAACAAGCCTATAACCTACAATAATCCTCAGTCCAGTACACCACTGTGCAACCAGCTCTGTCCTCATCTATTGTACCCTCACCCATTCCCTGTAGACTGTGAGCTCTCGTGGGCAGGGTCCTCTCTCTTCCCATATCAGTCTGTTTTGTACTGTTAATTATTGTTGTACTAGTTTTTATGTATACCCTTTTCACTTGTAAAGTGCCATGGAATAGATGGCACTATAATAATAAATAATGATAATAATATATGCAATATCTTGATGTATACCTTTAGTCATATCAATTGCCAATTTTTTCTATCATTTGTCCCTTGTTGCAAGCAGGAGTTGTTCTATCATATATGCTAAACATGGTAATTTTTCTATCTGCATCTTTCTTGTTGTTTAATATTGTACAGTTGTTATTTACATATTGTATTCCTCTTTTATACCTACAAGTGTATGTATATATATTGATGGTATATCCACATTCTTGCAGGCCAACAGCCATTTCGTTTCCACCACTCACTTTATTCTGTCGCATCACCGGTTTTCCTTTTCCACTAATAAATATTATAATTATATGGACGTTTGATCGCATTTTTTCTTTCCGAGTCCCCTTGTTGCCAGGCGATTTGTCCATCTAAATTTCTGTCCACAGTTTATTGCAAGAATATTATATTTTTGAATCATAATGTATTTTTTATATTTGTGATCATACATCTTTCACTACATTCAATTATGTAGCGCTGGGGTCCTGGGTTCGAATTTCACCAAGGACAACATCTGCAAGGAGTTTGTATGTTCTCCCGGTGTTTGCGTTGGTTTCCTCTGGGTTCTCTGGTTTCCTCCCACACTCCAAAGAGATACAGATAGGGAATTTAGATTGTGAGCCCCAATGGGGATAGTGTTCCTGGTGTATGTAAAGCACTGAGGAATATGTTAGCGCTATATAAAAATAAAGATTTATTTATTTATTTATGTGGACATAGAGAAAAGAGACTCCTTCTGGACATACATATGTCGGCATAGCTCTCAACTGCCCCGATTGAAGGGTTCAGTCTTGCTGTCCCAGAAGTCAGGGCTTTAAGCCCGACTTCCTCTCTCTTCTCTCTCCGTTAACTCTGTTGCTCCTCCTGAGGGGTGGCATGCGGGTCAACTAAAAAATTTTCTTTTCTGGGCTCCCCAAGAATTGACCTCATGAATTTGTTTTCTGTAGGTAACAGCTCTACCAATGAGCCACTGCTCACACTGAGAGAGATATAATACTTTGGTATACTTTACCAGTAGGATATGCAGGGAACCCAGACTATACAGGTATATAGAGATGCATCTGTACACACCAATGTATTTCTATGTACCTGTACTCTGGAAGTGAAGAAATAGCCAGAGTGTTTTATTTCTATAAAAGTACTAAAAATAAAAAAATAAAAAAACAATTGCAAAATGTAATTTTTAATTGCAAAAATGTAATATTCTCTTTTGTTGTGAGTGTCACTGGGACTTGAACCAACAAACTCTACAGCTACAGGTAACAGCTAAACCATTCAGCCACAGGGTCCAGAGATATCACTTGGAGAATTTTGAATATAAAGAAAATGCAATATGGATGTGATGTGGATATAATTCATGAAAACTTCACCCATTGTTTGTCTAAAAATGCTGCTTAACTCTGCTGTTTTGTTGCTTTTTCTTCTCTAGTGGTTTCAATAAGGAGCCTAAAAAAATATGTATGTAAAAAACTGCCATTTCTTTTTTAAGTGCAGAATCAAAGTATTTCTGTACTATAAAAAAACACTTAATAAAACAGCTTTACATCTGCACCAAAATGCATATGGGGGAAAAGGCCTAAAAATAAAGCAAAATGCAATCAGAGGATGTTGTTGTAATTGTATAGTTTGGTGCAGACACCAGCAGAAAAAAACACAGTATATATGTGTGGCGCCCTGGACAAGCCAGGACATCACAGGTACTGCAACAACACACCCCACACCCCGGTTAGGAACATCAAAGTCAGACACAAATCCTTTTTGCCTTCCTCCAGGGGCTGATGTCCACAAAAGGTGGGACGGAGCCATGTGGTTGACTCCACCCACCGAGGAGTTCACAGTCCTGGAGGCGGGAAAAGGGAGTTCAGTGGAGTTGAGTGAGGGAAGTGGTAGTTGAGGAGCAGACTGACCGTGTCCGGGTACGTGGCCCAGGCACCTGAGAGCAAGGTTGGCAGACGGTGGTGACCATCTGCAGGAGAGGCCGATTGCCGCACAACTGTAAGGACCGGGGACGGGCGGTGGCCTGCCGGTACCGGATCGGGGAGCGAAGAGAAGCCGCACCATCCGGCGGGGCCTACGGACCCCGACCAGGCTTGGAGTCACCGTTAAACCGGTCAAATCCGTCAGTGACGGGAACCTCCGGGGTTTCCCAGCAATAAAGACCCGACTGAAGGCAACTGCTCAACCGTGAAGGGAAATACAGCTACCACCACAGCTAGGGTTCCCAGGGCCAGCGCCTGCGGGCAAAAGGGGCTCCTCCGGCAAATATACCGCTGGGGAGCAGGTTACCGGTGGGAAGCCATCGGGGCCGAGAACATAACACCGGTGCAGGGATAGACAGTTACCGCCAACCTACCGGGAGTGACCGTCGCAGCCGTCTGTGGGACTCGTCCATCCAGCCGTTTGTTTTACCAGACACTCCGTGTGCGTTACTGGCTGAGTAAGTACCACCGTGCCGTCTGGCACTGCGCTGCCTCGCGACCCTGCACCTGGCCAGGCCCCGCAATCCACCTTACAGACAACAACTCCGGGCCCCGGGACTACCAAAATCCCCCTACCCATGGAGGGGAGGAAAACATCCCAGCTGCTCCCTGCCATCGCTCCCGGGATCCCCGTACAGAGCAGCGGTGGTGCCCCAACCTCACCACACACCGTGGGTGGCGTCACAAACTGACATTCCAAACACCAACAAACCACCCCTTTCACTCACGGGCGAGAAGCGCCGCTCGAGTCCCTGGTTCTGGCCTACTGCTCGAGCCACCGAGCAGCAGTAACAGCAGCGCCGGACCCGAGCGTGGTGAGCGCAGCGCCCCACCGCCCGCGACATATGCATTGTGTCAACATGGCCTTAAGGGGGCTTTACACGCTACGACATCGCTAATGCAAACTCGTTGGGGTCACGGAATTGGCGACGCACATCCGGCCGCATTAGCGATGTCGTTGCATGTGACACCTATGAGCGATTTTGCATCGTCGCAAAAACGTGCAAAATCGCTCATCGGTGACATGGGGGTCCATTCTCAAAAATCGTTACTGCAGCAATAACGAAGTTGTTCCTCGTTCCTGCGGCAACACACATCGCTCCGTGTGACACCGCAGGAACGAGGAATCTCACCTTACCTGCCTCCCGGCCGCTATGCGGAAGGAAGGAGGTGGGTGGGATGTTATGTCCCTCTCATCTCCGCCCCTCCGCTTCTATTTGGCGGCGGTTCAGTGACGCAGCTGTGACGTTGCTGTGACGCTGAACGAACCGCCCCCTTAGAAAGGAGGCGGTTCGCCAGTCACAGCGACGTCGCCGAACAGGTAAGTAGTGTGACGGGTCTGGGCGATGTTGTGTGGCACAACAGATGGGGGCGGGTACCCACTCTAGCGATATCGGTACCGATATCGCAGTGTGTAAAGCGGCCTTTAGAGACACAAAAAAGCCACATGTCATATAGTGCTGCTTTCATAAAAAAAAAGAAAGTTCTGACCGCTACGATTATGAGTGAGTGAACAAAAAATAAATTCATAGGTCCAAACTAGAGATGATCATGAGAGATTTGCAGCCTTCCATCCAGCCACCGCGTTCCACTGACCTGGATGCTTGACTTGAGTCCCGTGAATTGATCTGCTCATCTCTAGACCCAACCGTCCTGGATGCAGTGGGATAGTCCATGAGTTAGGTTTATGCACTGCAGTCACGGGCGTTTGCTGAATGTCTCTCATTGCTACCGCCCCTCTGACATCTCCTCCTGCCAGAGGAGAAAAAAATGGCAAATGAGTGTGGCTAGGGGTGCGGTCAAAATTTGCCGTAACACACTGTGTGCGCCGCATAATTTGCCCCTCTTTCTAGTCTTCCAAAGTTGGGAGGTATGTACTGTATGTTGGCAACTGTTTCCTCATTATGATGACAGCACAAGTGAAGTGCATGTTGGACTAATTAAGTGATTTAATATTTAAATACAGTTTTGTGCACTCATTGTGTTCTGATGCTGATATGTACTTATATGCCATTACAAATGCCTCTGTAAATATTATGTGCCGAACTACCAAACCTATCATAATTCAACGTGCTACATACAAAGCAACCATATGATATACTGTAGATCCAAAGTAGCCCAACATGCCAAACTATGACGCTCTTAACCCCTTCACCACCCAGCCTGTTTTTACCTTCCTGACAAGGACATTTTTTATAATACCGATCAGTGTCACTTTGTAATGTTATACTCTTTGATGTTTCTTGTTCTTGATGGTCCTGATGAAGGGGGCAGAGGCTCCGGAAACGCGTTGACCCATATGATTAATAAAGTGACATTAATCTGAACATCTGCTGGAGTGATCTCTTTGGCGCAGCAAGTGAACACCTCTCTCCTTTACTCTCTGTGATCTGCTGTCTGCTGGTGGCTGCTGCCTGGGATCCGCAATACATGCGTTTATAGTAGTTGTGACTTTCACAACTACATTTGGTGAGTATTCTTACTCCCCCCTCCCCACCCCGTACATATTGGGGTAAAACCCTATTTGCGCTTGGTTTTTCCACAGTCCTCTCCACGTAAGGTTATACTCTGGAACAATTGAATATTTACCAGTGATTCTGAGATTCTTTTTTCGTGTCACATTGTACTTCATGTTAGTGGTAAATTTTGGTCGATTTAATTTACATTTATATATGAAAATATAAATTTATTTACAAAAATTGTGCACAAAATTTGCAATCAATTTTTGAACTTTGAATTTTTATGCCCTTAAACCAGATAATTATATCAGATACAATCATTAATAAATAATATTTGGCACATGTCTTTCTTATCAAAAAATAGCAACAGAAAGAAAAAAAGGTGCAAAAAAGATATTTCAAATATATATGAGGTAGTAGTTAGTAAATTGGCCAATGTACATAAGCCCACAATCCTCATCACGGATCCTCATGCTTGTGGGTCCCTACACTAATAAATATAAAAAAATAGCAACAGAAAGAGGAGATAAAAACTCCTCCAAAAATTGAATATACTCACAGCAAAAAAGAGGGCAACCAGTCCAGTTAGCCCAGGCCTCTTAATACGGCCGTGCATAGTGGAGTCTCTGTCCCTTGTGTGCTGCAGTGAGTAGTGTCCGGGTAACCCGCCTAACCTAATAGTAAGGGCGTGATAATAGGTTGCTGGCTGGATACCATGCGCATACGAGTGTGAACTGTGCCCTATGCGCGCCACTAGTGTGCAATTTACCTTGCACCTGTGAAGTGTCCATCATGTTGAGAGGTTTGTCTGCATCCTGTTGGTGCAATAGATGTGTTGGCCTGGGCTAACTGGAGTGGTTGCCCTCTTTTTTGCTGTGAGTATATTACATTTTTGTAGGAGTTTTTATCTCCTCTTTCTGTTGCTATTTTTTGATATTTATTAGTGTAGGGACCCACAAGCATGAGGATCCGTGATGAGGATTGTGGGCTTATGTACATTGGCCAATTTACTAAATAATACCTCATATATATTTGAAATATATTTTTTGCACCTTTTTTTAACACGGGGTGCAGCCGGGCCTCTTAATACGGCAGTGCATAGTGGAGTCTCTGTCCCTTGTGTGCTGCAGTGAGTAGTGTCCGGGTAACCCGCCTAACCTAATAGTAAGGGCGTGATAATAGGTTGCTGGCTGGATACCATGCGCATACGAGTGTGAACACTGCCCTATGCGCGCCACTAGTGTGCAATTTACCTTGCACCTGTGAAGTGTCCATCATGTTGAGAGGTTTGTCTGCATCCTGTTGGTGCAATAGATGTGTTGGCCTGGGCTAACTGGACTGGTTGCCCTCTTTTTTGCTGTGAGTACATGTCTTTCTTACTTTACATAATCACCATTTTTGAAACATCATTTTTTTTTGGTTACAAAAGTTAGAAGGGTTAAAATTTATTGAGTAGATTCTAATTTTTCCAAGAAAATTTACAAAACCAATTTTTTTTACTTACCACATCACATTTGAAATGACTTTCAGGGTTCTATGTGACAGAAAATGTCCAATGGTAACCCCATTTTAACCTCTTCATGACCGAGGACGTACTGGTAC
Source organism: Anomaloglossus baeobatrachus (assembly GCF_048569485.1). Classification (NCBI taxonomy): domain Eukaryota; kingdom Metazoa; phylum Chordata; class Amphibia; order Anura; family Aromobatidae; genus Anomaloglossus; species Anomaloglossus baeobatrachus. The sequence continues at coordinate 207,132,421 of NC_134353.1, read as the reverse complement.
AATTTAAATCATGAAGGGGAAACACCACCAGCTTCTGTGGTCAGCTTGTGGCGATCCCCACATACAGTTAGGTCCAGAAATATTTGGACAGTGACACAATTTTCGTGAGTTGGGCTCTGCATGCCACCACATTGGATTTGAAATGAAACCTCTACAACAGAATTCAAGTGCAGATTGTAACGTTTAATTTGAAGGTTTGAACAAAAATATCTGATAGAAATTGTAGGAATTGTACACATTTCTTTACAAACACTCCACATTTTAGGAGGTCAAAAGTAATTGGACAAATAAACCAAACCCAAACAAAATATTTTTATTTTCAATATTTTGTTGCGAATCCTTTGGAGGCAATCACTGCCTTAAGTCTGGAACCCATGGACATCACCAAACGCTGGGTTTCCTCCTTCTTAATGCTTTGCCAGGCCTTTACAGCCGCAGCCTTCAGGTCTTGCTTGTTTGTGGGTCTTTCCGTCTTAAGTCTGGATTTGAGCAAGTGAAATGCATGCTCAATTGGGTTAAGATCTGGTGATTGACTTGGCCATTGCAGAATGTTCCACTTTTTTGCACTCATGAACTCCTGGGTAGCTTTGGCTGTATGCTTGGGGTCATTGTCCATCTGTACTATGAAGCGCCGTCCGATCAACTTTGCGGCATTTGGCTGAATCTGGGCTGAAAGTATATCCCGGTACACTTCAGAATTCATCCGGCTACTCTTGTCTGCTGTTATGTCATCAATAAACACAAGTGACCCAGTGCCATTGAAAGCCATGCATGCCCATGCCATCACGTTGCCTCCACCATGTTTTACAGAGGATGTGGTGTGCCTTGGATCATGTGCCGTTCCCTTTCTTCTCCAAACTTTTTTCTTCCCATCATTCTGGTACAGGTTGATCTTTGTCTCATCTGTCCATAGAATACTTTTCCAGAACTGAGCTGGCTTCATGAGGTGTTTTTCAGCAAATTTAACTCTGGCCTGTCTATTTTTGGAATTGATGAATGGTTTGCATCTAGATGTGAACCCTTTGTATTTACTTTCATGGAGTCTTCTCTTTACTGTTGACTTGGAGACAGATACACCTACTTCACTGAGAGTGTTCTGGACTTCAGTTGATGTTGTGAATGGGTTCTTCTTCACCAAAGAAAGTATGTGGTCATCATCCACCACTGTTGTCATCCGTGGACGCCCAGGCCTTTTTGAGTTCCCAAGCTCACCAGTCAATTCCTTTTTTCTCAGAATGTACCCGACTGTTGATTTTGCTACTCCAAGCATGTCTGCTATCTCTCTGATGGATTTTTTCTTTTTTTTCAGCTTCAGGATGTTCTTCTTCACCTCAATTGAGAGTTCCTTAGATCGCATGTTGTCTGGTCACAGCAACAGCTTCCAAATGCAAAACCACACACCTGTAATCAACCCCAGACCTTTTAACTACTTCATTGATTACAGGTAAACGAGGGAGATGCCTTCAGAGTTAATTGCAGCCCTTAGAGTCCCTTGTCCAATTACTTTTGGTCCCTTAAAAAAGAGGAGGCTATGCATTACAGAGCTATGATTCCTAAACCCTTTCTCCGATTTGGATGTGAAAACTCTCATATTGCAGCTGGGAGTGTGCACTTTCAGCCCATATTATATATATATAATTGTATTTCTGAACATGTTTTTGTAAACAGCTAAAATAACAAAACTTGTGTCACTGTCCAAATATTTCTGGACCTAACTGTATGTCAGCTAATTTGAGCAGCTGACATGTGTGCCTCACAGGCACAGATAGATCTGCGATCCACCCGCACCCCATAGATTGCGCTGTCAAAATGTGACAATGCGATTTAAAAGCCCACAGTGGGGAACGCTCCTTTCCCCGCTGCCATCGGAGACCCCATGACGTGATCACGCAGGAGCCGTTGATTACCATGGTAGCAAAGGGTCATGTGATGACTCCTGTGCTATTATGGCTCACTTCCTTTAACAGCCGGCCAAAAGCTGGCTGTTACAGAAGATGATCATTTCTGCTGATTTGAGCTGTGCAGCTCTGATCTGCAGAAATGAATCAGCGATTAGACTGCTAATCCTTATAGCCCCATAGTGGAAGTAGTAAAATAAAAAAATAAAATAAAGTTTTAAAAAATTTAAAAAAAATAAAAAACCTAAAAGTTCAAATCACCCCCATTCGCCCCTTTGAAAATTAAAGGGTTAAAAAAATAAAAAATATTCACACATTTGGTATCACCGTATTCAGAAATGCACGATCTATCAAAATATAAAATCAATTAAACCGATCACTAAACAGCATAGCGACAAAAAATTCTAAGTGCCAAAATTACATTTTTTGGTCGTCGCAAATTTTGCACAAAATGCAATAGCAGGCAATCAAAAATTAGCATCTGCTCAAAAATAATATCGTTAAAAACGTCAACTCGAGATTTAAAAAAATAAGCTGTCACTGAGCCCTATATCCCAAAAAGTGAGAATAATATGGGTCACAGAATATGGTACCAAAAGTGCGCCATTTTTTCAGACAAACTTGTGAATTTTTTTAACCCCTTAGATAAAAGTAAACCTATACATGTTTGGTGTCTACAAACTTTTACTAACCTGATGCATCACACAGACACATCAGTTTTACCATATAGTGAACATGGGGAATATAATATCCCAAAAATGATCATGCAATCACACCTTTTTTTGCAATTTTTCCTCACAAGGAATTCTTTTGCCTTTTTTCAGTACATTATATGCTAAAACGTATGGTTTCCTTTAAAAATACAACTCATCCCACAAAAAACAAGCCTTCATATGGCAAGATTGACTGAGAAATAAAAAAGTTACAGCTCTTGGAAGAAAGGGAGCAAAAGAAAAACAAACGAAAAAACGGAAAATCGCCCGAAGGTTAAGGGGTTAAAATTTGCATCCTTCGAAAGTTTTCAAAACCATGTTCAAGAATTTTATTAACCCTTTTAGTGATTCTGAGATTGTTTTTTTTCTTGACACATTGTACTCTCTGATTTAGGATGACATTTTTTGCTTTTACAGTGCCTACAAGTAGTATTCAACCCCCTGCAGATTTAGCAGGTTTACACATTCGGAATTAACTTGGCATTGTGACATTTGGACTGTAGATCAGCCTGGAAGTGTGAAATGCACTGCAGCAAAAAAGAATGTTATTTCTTTTTTTTTTTTTTTAAATTGTGAAAAGTTTATTCAGAGGGTCATTTATTATTCAACCCCTCAAACCACAAGAATTCTGTTTGGTTCCCCTAAAGTATTAAGAAGTATTTCAGGCACAAAGAACAATGAGCTTCACATGTTTGGATTAATTATCTCTTTTTCCAGCCTTTTCTGACTAATTAGGACCCTCCCCAAACTTGTGAACAGTACTCATACTTGGTCAACATGGGAAAGACAAAGGAGCATTCCAAGGCCATCAGAGACAAGATTGTGGAGGGTCACAAGGCTGGCAAGGGGTACAAAACCCTTTCCAAGGAGTTGGGCCTACCTGTCTCCACTGTTGGGAGCATCATCCGGAAGTGGAAGGCTTATGGAACTACTGTTAGCCTTCCGCGGTCTGGACAGCCTTTGAAAGTTTCCACCCGTGCCGAGGCCAGGCTTGTCCGAAGAGTCAAGGCTAACCCAAGGACAACAAGGAAGGAGCTCCGGGAAGATCTCATAGCAGTGGGGACATTGGTTTCAGTCAATACCATAAGTAACGTACTCCACCGCAATGGTTTCCGTTCCAGACGAGCCCGTAAGGTACCTTTACTTTCAAAGCGTCATGTCAAGGCTCGTCTACAGTTTGCTCATGATCACTTGGAGGACTCTGAGACAGACTGGTTCAAGGTTCTCTGGTCTGATGAAACCAAGATCGAGATCTTTGGTGCCAACCACACACATGACGTTTGGAGACTGGATGGCACTGCATACGACCCCAAGAATACCATCCCTACAGTCAAGCATGGTGGTGGCAGCATCATGCTGTGGGGCTGTTTCTCAACCAAGGGGCCTGGCCATCTGGTCCGCATCCATGGGAAGATGGATAGCACGGCCTACCTGGAGGTTTTGGCCAAGAACCTCCGCTCCTCCATCAAGGATCTTAAGATGGGTCGTTATTTCATCTTCCAACAAGACAACGACCCAAAGCACACAGCCAAGAAAACCAAGGCCTGGTTCAAGAGGGAAAAAATCAAGGTGTTGCAGTGGCCTAGTCAGTCTCCTGACCTTAACCCAATTGAAAACTTGTGGAAGGAGCTCAAGATTAAAGTCCACATGAGACACCCAAAGAACCTAGATAACTTGGAGAAGATCTGCATGGAGGAGTGGGCCAAGATAACTCCAGAGACCTGTGCCGGCCTGATCAGGTCTTATAAAAGACGATTATTAGCTGTAATTGCAAACAAGGGTTATTCCACAAAATATTAAACCTAGGGGTTGAATAATAATTGACCCACACTTTTATGTTGAGAATTTATTAAAATTTAACTGAGCAACATAACTTGTTGGTTTGTAAGATTTATGCATCTGTTAATAAATCCTGCTCTTGTTTGAAGTTTGCAGGCTCTAACTTATTTGCATCTTATCAAACCTGCTAAATCTGCAGGGGATTGAAGACTACTTGTAGGCACTGTATATGTGAAAATATCAGAAATTTAGCAACATTTTCAAAAATTTAACTATTTTCAAGCTTTGAATTTATATGCCCTTAAACCAGAGTGCTATGTCGCACAAAATAATTAATAAAATAACATTTGCCACATGTTTACTTACATGTTCGTTATTTTTTAAAAGTTTAAAGTTTAGCAGCAATTTCTTATTTTTTTAACAAAATTTACAAAACCATTTTTTTTAGAAACCACATCAAATGTGAAGTGATTATGAGGGGCCTATATGACAGAAAATACCCAAAAGTGAAATAATTTTAAGAACTCAAAGTGCTAATTTTTTTTTAAATAAGTTTATTAACCCTTTAGATGCTTCACAGGATTTAAAGCAATGTGGGAGGAAAAAATGTAAATTTTACTTTTTTCAGCTGAAATTGAAAGCGGACGCCATTCTGAATTTGCAGAGCTCCTAATGGGCCTAAACAGTGGAAACCCTAACAAGTGACCCCATTTTGGAAACTGCACACCTCAAGGAATTTATCTAGAGGTGTGGTGATCACATTGATGCCACATGTGCTTAACAGAATTTTATAATGTTGAGGTATGAAAATAAAAAAATCACATTTATCCCTAAAAAATGCCTCTTTAGCACAACACTTTTTATTTTCCCAAGGATAACAGAAGATAGTACACTATAAACTTTGTTGTGCAACTTCTCTTCAGTACACCTATACCCCATATACTGTTTGGAAGCATGGCACGGTTCGGAAGGGAAAGAGCACCATTACGGCTGTTGAAAAAATTAGATACTTGGTTTACAAATTGACAAATTTGTGTAAGCCCGACAGCCAACTATAAAGCGTACCTCTCTTTGTCGGGACCCTTTCCTGATATGTCTCTATCACCTGTAATAATCCTCAGGAAGTCTTTGACTTTTTTGAGCGGAGGCAGGGAAGTTGATGCAGTTATCCACCGTCCGTCATACCTGTTGCCTCCTAGACAGTATCACCTCTAGCCCCGTACCCATATGGTCCTGCTGGTTGACACTTGGAGTCAATGCATTTTCAGCAAGCAGGAGGGCTGGCACCCAAGGTCAAATTCCCATCATTACTGCATAGACCAAGCATGCATTGATGCCACCAAGACTACCCCCAGCATGTGGGCCAAGTGTCTATGCCCCTCCACAGCCATAGCCATACCATCCCTCGGCTCTCAGCATCTACGTATTTGCCACCTCAACATCCAACTACTGACCGTGAGCTAATATGTCAATCACAGCAGTGGGCTTGCAAGACAACATGGTGCGTGAGTTAATAGTCCAACAAACTCATTAGTTTAGGTAAGAAATAGCTCACACACAGATAAGAGAAGCACAATTGTTTTTTCTTTTCTAACCTTTGAAGCATGCTGTCCTCAGCTTACATTGCAAAATCCTGTTGACCGATTCCCTTTAAGGAAGAATTGAAGATTCGAGAATCTCCAGTTCTTCTCCATAAGACTCAATGTCTACAGTTACAAACCTGTAGTTGCTGTTAGACATGGCTAACAGAATGTTAATGCTAAACGCCATAGCCGTCCTTCTTGTCTGGTCGAAGTCAGAGTGCCACCTGTCTGTCCGTTGCCCAAGACTCATTCTGTGGGTTCTGCTCCGCCTTTTCAAAGTTCTCAGCGTTTGGCTCAATCCTCCACTGTGTTACTGATGACTGTTCAGATGCTAGAGTCTAAGTGTGGAGAGTGGGTGAGTGCACATGCGTGGGCCGAGTCTATTTCAAAGTCTGACTCTTTGGCCAATGCGCATGTGCGTGACATGGCATCTTCAGATTGGCCATTGGATGTCAGCTACACCGATGATGTGGCTTCTATGGATTGGCAATTGGATATCAGCTATGGTGATTAGATGTGAGCTGAGACTAAACGCTGCTTTGGTTATATATGGACGCAACAGATGCCGAATGGCGCTCAGTCTCTTCTTGCTATACAGTATGAGGTTTAGTTAGGCAGGTCTCTTTACCTCTCCACCATTTAATAACTATAGCGGGCTCTCTATACTAATCCCGCTACTGAATAATCTCAGCTGGTAACAGTGCCGACTAGGCGTACAGGTTACCGCAGTCGTATATATATATATATATATATATATTTATATAAAGCACTGATAGTGCTGGGGAAACCACTGCTATCTCTAGCCTGCCTCACCTCTATCTGTGTAACAGTGCAGGTTTAGCGTACTGTTACCCAATTGCTTTTACTTTAACAGGCAGCAGCGCTGGTTAAGCAGACTGCTGTACTGAACTTTATTATTTGTAGCAGGTGCGCATATAGTGGTTCTGCTGCATTTGCATTTCTGTTCGCTAATTGGTGTTACATTGTCTACTGTGGTGTGGTCATCTTGACATCATGGTCATTTACTGTTGTGTTGGTGTGCAAATAACACTGACCGTTTTGCACCTTTCTTTTAAAAACCCAGTAATACTGAAGTCTGAAGTTGTCCGTCCAGCTATTAACAGCTATATCCATAGCACGGTGGACACCGGGTTGTGCTTAGAGTGGTATTTAAGCATCCTCTCTCTCTAAGCCGCCAGCACTTTTCATAACACAGAAATACAGAGAAATATTGCATGTAATTATAGTATTGGGATCCTGAGTTTGGCAGTTTCCTCACACGTATGTGTTTTCCGTTAACAGTCCCAATGCAATTTGGAAACTGTCATCTGTCCTAAATCCCCTGGGAAATGCAGATCCAGTCTTTTGTAGTTGGCAAAGATGTATAGGTGCTGGATTGGCCCTCACTGTCCCTTAACCTCAGCTTGAACACTTGTGGGTAGAGTTTAAGAAAAAGCTATATAGATACCCAAGTGAGTCAACCAGTATAGACCAATATTGGGAACTTGTAGGACATGTAGAAGAGACCTGGAATCAGATTTCAATCAAGACATGATTGAATCTGTTAGAGAGCATGCCCAGAAGGATTCAGGCAATGTTGAAAGCCAATAATAGATTTTCACAATACTAACAAATTATTAAAAATGTACATTTTGATTTTTAGGATCAAAACAGTAACAATAAAGTGACATGACAAGAACCTGCATAACTAATCATATGCTAATAGTTGCAAGTCAAATTTATGTATAAGATAGCCAAGATTATTGTCTAGAAAATGAAGGTAGTCTCATATTCAAAGCTGTAGTGGATGGTGAGATATGGAGTCTGAAAGTCAAAAGTTCAAAACATTGTTACACTTTTGCTCATCAGTGTACATAAGAATATTTTAAGGATTAAGACATAAGGATTTGTCACTTACATCAGTGTCAAGAAAAGTTGCTCTTTAGTAGAATTACATTTCCGAAACTCTGTTTTTTGGAATGTCAGTCCTGGCTGTAGAGTATCCAATAGGCTGTCAAAGGTCTGAATTTGCATTCTGCGATATGCCAATAACTTGTCTGGATTCTTCCATAGCTCCCCATACAGACAAACAAAATGCCCTTTTGTGGGACATTGAAAGAGGAAGGGATATACACAGACTCTTTAATTAATGCCTCTTTGGCTCCACATTGGTTTGGTACCTTGACCCATATTCATGGGAGAGCACCAAGCAAAAAAATAACCTCCACAATTTTGTCAAACCATAACTTAAGCCCGCTTTACACGCTGCAATGTATCTTACAATGTGTCAGCGGGGTCACGTCGTAAGTGACGCACATCCGGCATTGTAAGTTACATTGCAGTGTGTGACAGGTACGTGCGATTGCGGTTGAACGTTAAAACGTTCATCGCATGCACATCGTTCATTTCTCTAGAATTGAACGTCAGATTGTTCAACGTTCCTGGGGTAGCACACATCGCAGTGTGTGACACCCCGGGAACGATGAACAGATCTTACCAGCGTCCTGCGGCTCCCGGCCCACAATGCGGAAGGAAAGAGGTGGGCGGGATGTTTACATCCCGCTCAGCTCCACCCCTCCGCTTCTATTGGCCGGCTGCCGCGTGACGTCGATGTGACGCCGAACGTCCCTCCCACTTTAGGAAGTGGACTTCGCCGCCCACATCGAGGTCGTATGGACGGGTAAGTACGTGTGACGGGGGTTAATCTTTTGTGCGGCACGTTCAACAAATTGAACGTGCCACACATACGATGGGGGCGTTGCAAATCGCATACGATATCGTATGCGAAATTACAACGTGTAAAGCAGGCTTTATAGCTAGTCATGTCTGGTTTTGGAAGATCAAAATAATCCAGCCACAACCAAACCATATGCATGTGCTCCCAACTTTGGCCATTGGGTAGTGTGCTTTTATAGGGCTAGCAATCACTTAGTACCTTGAGTTCTATTGATTTTTTTATTCTAGAAATACGTTGAGAAAATGCATAATATACACATCTCATACGGATGTCATATGAATGCTGGGGGAGACAAAGATTGTACACTCGTATAGTACCCGCATGATATACGCAATAATATACACTTGACACTTGTCCAACTTTTCTGGATGAAAGTCAGAGTGATTTTTGATATGCACATGGAAGCAGATAAAAAAAGTTTTGGTGTGGTGCTTCAATATCATGGGGTGTTTAGTTTTCCTATATAACATAGATACATTTGATGCTAAGGAATACAGAAGAATAAAGAGATGGTACACTATGAGACATGTGAATGTCATTTTAGAGCACTTAGCTATCTTGTAAAATAATATAGTATAGTGCCATGACATACATAAATCAGAAACACTTTTAATACATCCATTCAGCTCTATTTTGTTTGCCCGGCCAGTCAATGTCACTTTAAAGAATTACAAATGCGTTGTTCACTTGTCAGAATATTGCCACAGGGAGGCTTATATTGAAATGATTCATTCTAGGTTCATTGAAATCAAAACACCTCATCAGTGCTCTGGAGTGTATAATTACTCTTGCTTCTATAAGCTATACATATTTCCCAAAGGCATATACTTTTACAGCAATTGGGATTGAATTTTGTTTTGTTCTTTTACAACCTGTGCACAATTTTATATATAAAGTAAAAAGCCAACCTACTCATATTACTTCCTATTCTAATACTTATATCTTAATGACTTATTGCTGATCTAAAATAAAATTCAAAGTATGCTGAGTTGAGGAATGAACTGCATAAAAAATGCAAAATGCTATCTTTAAGTAGGAAATCCTCTTTTTTGAAAACATTTCTCTGATTTCATAAGATTACTGTATAACTTTGTTACATCACTTCATCACTAAAATAATTGCAAAGTAGTTACTCCAAGCAGGATTAAAGTCCAGTTAATATTTTTTTATATATTTATATTGTCCAGTGCCAAAGCAGCTCTACATCTACCTGGTAGGTCGCATCAAGGCCCATCTGGAGCTATGGTGATCCAACAAAACTATGGCTTCCCGAGATGGACTGTGCATAGCTATAACTGTCAATTCCCTACCATAACATGTGACATCAACATCCAGGTTTTATTACTTGTTCTGGATATCCCACGCTTCGCTACCTTCTTTTGGGTTCAGTGCCCTCTGTTGTGCTCCACATAGGGTTTTGTAAGTAGCATGGCATGACTCGATGACACCATTTCCCTAGGCTACTTAAGGCCCACTAAACACACAGCTTTGTGTTAGGATTAAGACTCTAGCGTCATGCGTTTGGTGTGCTCTACTCTTAGTGCTTCAACTTGTGAACCCTCTCTGATCCTGCATACCTTTAGATCAGCAGGTTAACTCTCACCACCTGGATCTCCTGGATTACTCCCCAGTTGCAAGACCTCACAGACTATGTTAGACTTTTCTCATACCATTCACTCAGCCATGCTACTCATCAGTTTTCCTGTAATCTCCATTGTGCTAAGTCCTCTTTCGGCTCGTGGCTTCCTAGCTGCTGCACAAATGTCTCCGTGGATCCACCTTACCAAGTGAGCCGAACACCAGGAACTTTTTAATGGATTAACGACTATTACAGAAATTCTTTGTTTTGACATCAACCGTTATGGTCAATTTCCTCATTATTTCATGACTAGTTGCACGCAAAACCTGCAATGTGGGGACTATTTCTGCCACTGTGATCTCAATATTCTCTAATGTGGGTTTTAAAGGAGAGGAACTGGGGATATCTGACTTTCTGCACATTACATTAGTCAGTGCCAACTCAGTAACAATCTTTAGCAACTAGCCATTTGCCTGTTGCCAAGCTTCTTTATCAGCTATATCTGTCTATCAGTATTTCTTTGAAATTCATCATTCCTGTCCTGAAGTTTTTCAGCCTTTGGCCAGCTGTCATTTTGCTGGGGATAATCAGGCATGTACTTGACTTAAGGGGGCTTTACACGCAGCGACATCGCTAGCGATGTCGCTCGTTTAAGCACCCGCCCCCGTTGTTTGTGCGTCATGGGCAAATCGCTGCCCGTGGCGCACAATATCGTTAGTCCCCATCACACGTACTTACCTGCCTAACAACGTCGCTATGGCTGGCGAACAGCCTCTTTTCTAAGGGGACGGTTCGTGCAGTGTCACAGCGACGTCACACGGCAGCCATCCAATTGAAGCGGAGGGGTGGAGAGCAGCCGCAGGAAAGTGATGCCCACCTCGTTGCCGGAGGACGCAGGTACGGTGTTGTTCATCATTCCTGGGGTGTCACACGTAGCAATGTGTGCTGCCTCAGGAACTACGAACAACCTGCGTCCAGCACCATCAATGATATTTGGGATTTGAACGACGTGTCAACGATCAACGATTAGGTGAGTATTTGTGATCGTTAGCAGTCGTTCATACGTGTCACACGCAACGACATCGCTAACAAGAATGGATGTGCATCACGAATTCTGTGACCCCAATGACATCTCGTTAGCGATGTCGTTGCGTGTAACGGGACCTTAAGAGTACACAATTGGGCCTGATGGTAAAAGTGGGCATTATTATTATTTGGCTAAAAAGCAAACCCCCATCCAAAGCATAAACAATTCTTGATACAAGATAATCCATTCCTTCTGAACCTCAGCAATTTTCTAAAAGCTTGATCAATATAATAAATACGATCGAGAAAAACACTAACATAACAGTATCGAGTGGGTCTAACATAATTTCTCTGACAGGGTTCAAGGCCTACTGAAGACTAAATTCTGAAAATCTGAAGCATTTCAATCTATATGTAATGGAAACCAATCAGCACAAAAGTTTCAGTTCCACAATAATTTCTTGACATTTGGGTCACAAATGAATAATAATGAATAATCACCTCTGCAATGCTCGATTCTAGTAACAATGACTCAAGATATGCTTAACTATATCAGACTCCTCTTCAATACAGAACATATCTCTAATAGTTTTGTCCTGGGTTCCAGTTCTTTAGAGCTGGAGATAATTTCATTACTTACTAACCTTCTAGACTTCTTTGAGGAGCTACTTCACTTCAGCAATGTCAAATCTCCCTTATTCCTTACTACCTTGGAAGTTATTAACTTGTCCAGCAAAATAATATGAATCTCCTCTTTATGCTGTCATTCACATTTTTTTGTTTACAATAATTATGTTCACTGCTTTTTCAGATCCTTTCAAGATAATAGTTCTTCCAGAGATATCTACCAAATGGGAAATAGAAATCATGTCACTAATCTATCTAGGACTGTTATATTGATGGTCTGCCTTTGCATAGGTCATCAGTATCTGATCGGTGGGGGTGTGACACCTGGGACCCTTGCAAATCAGCTGTAATGTAAGCAACTACTTACGGGTAAGAGTAGTCAGGAAAGCTGGGGTCTGGTAACAGGAGGACACGTATGGATATAGGGAGTTCACAGAATAGTCAGGTCACAATCCGGGGTCTGAATTCTAGGAAGGCACGTAATAGATTCAGGGAGTAAACTGAGATGTGGTCAGGGAATGGTCTGAGGTAAAAAGCCAGGAGGTTGCGACAGGAACAGGGAGCGAGCAAAGAGGAATCAAACAACAGTCCGGGGCCAAAACACAAAAATCAGAATTCATGCAGGAACACAGGCCAACTACCAAACCAGAATATACGAATGGCAAGGTTCTGGGGAGCATGCTCAGTAAAGAAGCAGAGCAATAACCAGAAATATGGAACACCTGAGCAATACACCTCCCAGAACAAGCATGGAATCCTGTACAATCAACCTGCCAGCTCAGTAGTCCAGAAAAACACAGCAGAGCATCTCCTAGTGCAAGTTTCAGAGCGGAATTGTGACATCAGCATTTTGTGGTGCCACCGGCAGCCAGATGTGCTAAGTTGTGGAGCTGCACAGCTCCATCAACTGTGTAGTGACCACTTCGGCTACTGCACACCTGTCCCCTATTTGAATCAGTAGGGGGTGAAAGTGCAGTATCTGGCTGTGGTCACTATGCAGTTTACAGAGCTGTATAGTTATGCTCTGCAACTGAGTACATCTGGCTGCTGCTGGCTTCAGGGACAGCTTCTCTTCGGGGGTACTGGGTGACATCGATCAGATATTGATGACCTATCATAAGGGTAGGCCATCAGTATAAAAGTCCCGTACAATCCTTTTAACGTATTCAATAAAGAGAGCGTGGATTCTATTAGTTCTCATGATATCAATGATTGCCCCGATCAATCTTATCCAAGGATCTAAGATTGCCTCAGGCTACATCTATCCCCTGTCCAAACTGAATTTAAAATTCTAATAGACTGCCTGAAAGAAAACCTCAATGAAGGATTCATTTGACCTTCTACTTTCCCTGCTAGAACCAGGATTTTGTTTGTTGCTAAGAACAACCATTCTTTTGTATCGACTATAATGTAAATGTTCCATTTCAACACCCATTGTAATTGATAATTTAGAAGAGTATGAGGAAGACAGCACAGTCTTACATTTCTGCTATCTTCACAAATCTTAACCAGTTGCAATTATTTACTATCCTGAAAAAAATTTATATAATACTTCTGCTGTGTAGTGAGTAGCAAAAGATTTATTTATGAAGGTGCTGTATTGTTATTTTATTTTTTACTTTACATTCCCATTACAGGTGAATTCCAGCATAACGGATGTAACATTTGCATGACACTTTGAATGTCAGCACGATGCATGACATTTTCATGCAACAGCTGAAACTTACAAATGTATTGTTATATACAGGTGACATATGGCTAATATTTACGTGGAAGGATATCAATTTTTTTTTTTTGAGTAACTAAAATATTTAATTGTAACTCCTGCGTAATGGATGCAACATGAAATGGAAGAATGATTTGTTCTACGTAATGAATGTACAAGTTCTTGTGAATCTAAATTGTATTTATTAAAATCATTTTTGGGTACATCGCCATGTATGTCAACAAAAAAAGTATATGTAATCCAAAGGAAGCAGGGGTGGAGAGAAAGCTCACTATCAGTTCTGCAGACACACAGGTGCACGGACGTGGCTGGCTACCACAAGTCAAATAGGAAAAAGGAAAGGTCCAGCACCAAAATTTTCCATAAAAAATTCTGTCTTCTTTTTTGAGAAATCACATACATGATAAAATCAGATAAGTCCCATGATGTGGACCTAATAAGGCCCCCGCCTTACGTGTTTCGCACATGACTTCTTATTCATAGGCATACACAGATAAATAAAAACAAATTCATACATAAAACTAACCTAGTACAAAACACACATGAATGTGATAATCAATTAAGAACATTTCAAACATTAACCCTTTTGGAAAAACACTCCACTACCTAATTCTATAAAGTCGCACTATTTGTATATCTAAAAAGTAGTGTTCAGCGAGTAGTTAACTATTCATACTCGCTATGCTGTTATCGACTACTGTCAGCTGCATGCATATTCACTATGAGTAGTGGGCAAAATGTAAGTCAATGGGAAATACTCGCTAAGTAGCGAGTAACTCGAATGCCGTACTTTACGAGCGAGTAGCAAATAGTATGGCTTTCGGGTTACTCACTTCTTAGTGAGTATTTCCCATTGACTTAACGTGATCCACGGGAGAGCCATTGCAGACACCACTGAATTGGTGTCCGCACCAGAGGTGAATATAGTTATTATTTTACTGGGAAAAATATAAGGATTGAGAAGGGGTTGTCTGAGTAGTGGAAAATCCTCTTAAGAGACACTGACAATCTTATATGACTTACAGTATGCATAATTCCAGAGTATGGAATAGAATAAAAAGTTAATAAACTATCCACATATCTGATACACCATGTTATCACAAAAAAGTCTTTAATCAATGAGCAACGGAATTACATCAGACTAGGTTTGATCTGGGAGTAGGTGCAGTTATTTAAAGCACCACTCCAGCATTTATTTATTTTTAGCACTGTAGTGGCACTTTAAATATAAGTCCCCTACCCACTGTCTTATACCTAAGTTCTGGTGTTTTCACTGCCACTCCGATCCTACAGCATCACATTGTGACTGTAACATCTGACTGGCCAGAAATTACATCAAAAGCTAGTAATACAACTCTATAAGAGCAAGAACAAGGCTCTCAGAGTTGTATTGATTTGTGATCTCCGTCACGCTCTAGCAAACACTGGAGCTGCCTGCAGGTCAAAACTTGGCGGAGCCCGACAGGAGCGGTGGTGAAACTGAAGAAGACAACGGCAGGTGAGTATGGGACAGGGGTCAGGGGACTTAGATTTAAAGCAACACTCCAGCATTGCTGGAGTGGTGCTTTGTCTTTTTTTAGCACAATATACAGTATCAATTTGGGTATAATAATGCTGCAGATTACTTTGAATACTTAAATATTAAATTTCCCCATAGAATTTATCATATTTTACAGCTGTAATTTATTGATTCTCAAGAAAGTGGTTCTGAAAGTGGATAGATCATTGCCTTGTACCGTTGAGAAAAATATAGCAAAAGTATAGAATTTTCACAGAGATAGTATAGTTTGTAAGTTAAAGGAAGACTAGCGACACTAACTGGATGTGTGAGAAAGAATAAACTCCTCCTGTACCTGTCTGTGTCTTGTACTGTTTATGATTACTGTACTTGTCCCTATTATGTATACCCCTTTCACATGTAAAGCGCCATGGAATTGATGGCGCTATAATAATAAATAATAATAATAATAATAATAATAATAATAATAAAAAACTGTTTCCGGCTGCCACCAGATTCTTGAGGAGTCAGATGGTCAAAAACCCTTTAGTGACTTCAATCGAATATTTGGTAGAATTAGTCTAAGATCATTGCCGAACACGTCGTGAATGAGAGTTATGTATCATAGAGGTGCTCATCCTCAGTGATGTAAGCACAGAAGCAAGTTCCAGTACATTTAGTATTAAGTGTGTTAAAGGGCATCACAAAGGCCAGGTTTATGAGCAGTCATAGAGATGGGTGGGACTGGATGCTCACATATCCCCACCCTGGGGAATGGTATGCTGGCCATAAAAAAGTCTAGGGGAATTCATTAGTGTCTGTGTGTGGAGATAAGAATTCCTCTTGTGTGACCTGTCCATGCTTGGACTTGTATGCGGCTCTAATAATGAAGTGCCATTATTAAGATTGTATATCCTGCTTTCCTGCCAAGAAAGGCTGTTTATTTTCATTGTGTGCTTGCTTTATGCACTTTTAATAAAGCAGCATGGATGTTTTGTTTATAGTCACCTCCCATGCCTACCTCCAATGCTGCCAAGTGAGCAGTATCCCTACAGTTGGTGCAGAAGCACGGGAACAAACCTGAGGGGCATGTATCACTGCTGCTGGGGTACCGGATGTCATGGGTAAAAGCGGCGGCAGGAATGAAAACAGATGACATTGAGGAGCTGACAAAGCAGCTGCTGCAGACTAATCTCCAGCAGCAACAGCAATGGCAGCAATAGCAGCAGTATCAGGAACTTCAATGGCAGCAGCAATGGCAACAGCAACAGAAAACTCAGCAGCGAAGCAATAAATTGTTGATGTAACAGTTCCAGCTGTAGCAACAACAGATATGGCAGCAAGAACGAGAGCAGCAGCAGATGACTCTCTTACCTGAGACTCTTCACCCTAGGGAAGCCAAGTCAAGGTGATGAGACGCATCACCCCAGAGTCAAGTTGATGATTCACATGTCCAGAAGATGGTAAGGAGAGCCTTACAAAAAAAGATGACACTGGGTGATGATGTTGAGGTGTTCCTGACACAGGGGGCTTCTGAGTTGTTGGCAGAAGCACCAGCTAAGGATGAGATTTGTTGAAAGTATCACGGTCCAGTTCACATAGCCGCCCGTTGTCTCATGACCTCTGAGCCAATGGACTGCAACTTAGGTTGGTGTTGCTCATATTATGCATATTCAGCCTGCAGTGCTGACTCTCCAACCAATGAGGGTATGTCTTTGACGTGTGGGGGGAAACCGGAGTACCTGGAGGAAACCCACAAAAGCACGGGGAAAACATACAAACTCCTTGCAGATATTATAGGCTCATTGGTTAGCACTGCAGTCTTGTAGCACTGATGTCCTGGAATCAAATCCCACCAAGGACAACATCTGGAAGGAGTTTGTATGTTCTCCCTGTGTTTGCGTGGGTTTTCTTCGGGTACTGCAGTTTTCTCCCACACTCCAAAGACATAATGATAGGGATCTTAGATTTTAAGCCCCAATGGGGATAGTGTTGCTGATGTATGTAAAGCGCTATGGAATTAATAGTGCTTTATAAGTGAATAAATATTATTATAAATATTATTGTCCATGTCCCGTGTCAGTATATGAAGTTGCAACAATCAGTCTGTTGGACTTAGGGAGTTTGGTGACCCTAGTAAGGCCCACATATCCTCACTCCTCACTGGCAGATTCCTGGAAAGATGGTGGGCATCCACTGTATCCACAGGGACGCTAAGGACTACCCTGTGGCTTGGGTGGACATAAAGACAAACTGTGACACTAAATCTCATGAGATCGGTATAGTCAAGGATTTGTTTAACTCTGTTATAATAGGATGGGACTTTGCCATGTTTTGGAACATGTTGGGAAAAGTGAATTGCAGGGTTGCTCTGACAACAATCACTGTAACTCTAAAGCAAACCCGTCAGTCTAAATCTGATGGGTTTCCCTTTTTGTATGTTGTTTAGCAATGAAGGTGAGGCCAACCGCCTTAAAGACAAAATTCCTGAGTTGGAGGTGTCCAGAGGGAATTTTACAACCACCCAACTCGGGGACCGATACCAGGTACCCATATTTTGCCATAAATAGGGAGTTATTATATTGTGTCAGCAAGTAGAGTAATGAAGTTGTAGAGCAGTTGTTGGTAGTGGTGCCCTACAGATTCAGTGTACTAGACATGGCTAATACTCATGTCTTAGATGGTCATCTGGGGGTAAGCAAAACAGAGGAACGGATCCTCTATAGGTTCTACTGCACTGGATGTCAAAGAGCAATTCTGACCTATTGCAGGTTCCTTCCCTCTTGTCAGCTAACCGCCCTGGTTGCTCATTTCCATAGCCCCTTAGCACCCTTACCCATCATAAGGCCTCATTTCTTTTGAGTATAGTGATGGATTTAGTAGGATCCTTGGTCTAGTCAGCCAGAGGACAACAGTATATCCTATTGTTTATGGATTATGCTACATCGTACCTGAAGGCAGTACCATTAAAGCACACCAATCACCTGGAAAGAGACAGACAGAGCACATTAATTGGCCAATTTAGTTAAATCTGTGTGGAATATCTGTGGTGTTGAAATATATGTTGTGAAATGCTTCTATTAGCTTAGTTTTTGCCTTTTAATAATTACATTTCTATTTGTTTTGTGTTTTTTGTGTGCAGAATAAATTTTTGTTAATACATTCTATTTTGTTAACAACAGTTATTGACCCAGAGAGGTAGACAGAAAGACAGACAGACAGGGAAAGAGACAGAGAGATAGAGACAGACAGGGAGAGAGACAGACAGAGACAAACGGTCAAAGAGACAGACAGAGACAGATGGTGAAAGAGACAGACAGAGACTGACTGGGAAAGAGATAGACAGTGACAGACGGGGAAAGAGACAGACCTGGAAACAGACAGACCTGGAAAGAGACAGACAGAGACAGACCTGGAAAGAGACTGATCTGGAAAGAGACAGACCTGGAAAGAGACAGATGGGGAAAGAGACAGACAGACATGCAGACAGGGACAGAGACAGGCAGACAGGGAAGGAGGAGACAGCCAGAGAGACAAACAAAGATAGATGGGGAAAGACACAAACCTTGATAGAGACAGACGGGGAAAGAGACAGAGAAATAGAGACAGACAAGGAAAGAGACAGAGACAGGCAGACAGAGAAAGAGACAGACAGGAAAAGACACAGACAAAGAGATGGGGAGACAGATGGGAAAAGAGACAGACCTAGAAAGAGACAGATGGGGAAAGAAACAGAGAGATAGAGACAGACAAAAAAAAGAGACAGACAGAGACAGGCAGACGGGGAAAGAGACAGACCTGGAAAGAGACTGACCTGGAAAGAGACTGACCTGGAAAGAGACAGACCTGGAAAGATAAAGACGGAGCACATTACTTGGCCAATTTAGTTAAATCTGTGTGGAATATCTGTGGTGTTGAAATATATGTTGTGAAATGCTTCTATTAGCTTAGTTTTTGCCTTTTAATAATTACATTTATATCTATTTGTTTTGTGGTTTTTGTGTGCAGAATACATTTTTGATAATACATTCTATTTTGTTAACCTGGGCAAAGCCAGATAGTACAACTAGTTCTATTATAGAATCAATTTACTTTGTGACTAAAAAGACCTGTGCTGATGTCATACCCATGTGACCAGAAGAGGTGAGGCCTCAGCCAACAGAAAAATGTTGCTTCCTGGTATCAGCTATGTTGGTTAAGGCCCCGCCCCTTCTGGAAACATGGGTATGACATCATCACAGGTCCTTCTAGTCACAAAGTAAATCGGTGCTATAATAGAATTAGCATAAATATCAGGGGGAGGGGATAACTATGAATACTCACCCCATCTATTAGCTGCTGCAGCTGCTGTCGTTCAAAAAGGTGCTGATTTTACAAACTTTACTTGCTTTTGTTTCAAAACCTATACATCTGAGCTGAAAACTTAGGGGTACTTTGCACGCTGCGACATCGCTACTGCGATATCGTCGGGGTCAAATAGAAAGTGACGCACATCCGGCGGCGCTAACGACGTCGCAACGTGTAAAGCCTAGATGCGCCGATAAACGATCGCAAAAGCGTCGAAAATCGGTGATCTGTGTAGCGTTCATTTTCATAATGTCGCACCAATAGGAGATACGATGTTGTTCCTCGCTCCTGCGGCAGCACACATCACTGTGTGTGAAGCCGCAGGAGCGAGGAACATCTCCTTACCTGCCTCCACCAGCTATGCGGAAGGAAGGGAAGGAGGTGGGCGGGATGTTTATGTCCCGGTCATCTCCGCCCCTCCGCTTCTATTGGCCTGCCATGTGATGTCGCTGTAACGCCACATGACCCACCCCCTTAGGAAGGAGGCGGGTCGCTGGCCAGAGCGACATCGCAGGGCAGGTAAGTGCGTGTGAAGCTGCAGTAGCGATAATGTTCGCTACGGCAGCTATCACAAGATATCGCATGTGTGATGGGGGCGGGTACTATCGCGCTCGGTATCACTAGCCGATGCTAGCGATGTCGCAGCGTGCAAAGTACCCCTAAAGGTATGTATAGAATCAGCATGATAGTACCAGTATTGCACTGGCTTTAGGTTATATAAGAAAATCCTGGTGATTGGTGCACTTTAAGAAATTTCTCTGCTAAGAATATAGCCAGAGAACCGAGCCAAGTCTTTTCCCAAATCAGACTGAAACGCCGAAGGTCATGATGGAATTGTGGAAAGTCCTGCTGATCACTAAACTCAGGACCTTGGTACACAACCTGCAGTTGGACAGTGTCGTGGAATTGTTTAATAAAACCTTGAAGAGCATGCTAAAAAAAACTTGTAGAGGAGGACAGCCAAGACTGGGATATTTTAAAATAAAAAAAAAAATAAAAGTTCAAATCACCCACCATTCGCCCCATTGAAAATTGAACGGTTAAAAAAAAATAAATAAAATACTATACACACATTTGGTATTGCCGCGTTCAGAAATGCCTGATCTAGCAAAATGTAAAAAGTAATTTGATCAGTAAATGACATATCGGCCAAGTATTCCAAATGCAAAAATTATGTGTTTTTGGTTACCATAATATTGCATTAAACTGCAATAACAGGTGATCAAAAGATCACATCTACAAAAAAGTCCCATATACTGAAAAATGAGAACGCTACAGGTCTCGAAAAATGGCGACAAAAGCGTAATTCTTATTTATACACACTTCTGAATTTTTTATACCACTTAGATAAAAGTAAAGGTATACATGTTTGGTATGTATGAAGTCGTACCAATCTGAGGCATCACACCGACACATTGGTTTTACCATATACTGAACATGATGAATAAAAAAGAATCGTGCAATCACTCTTTTTTTGCAATTTTTCCACACTTGGAATTTGTTTTGTTATTTTACAGTACAGTACATGGTAAAACTCATGGCTTTATTTAAAAATACAACTCGTCCCGCAAAAAACAAGCCCTCATATGGCAAGATTGATGGAAAAATAAAAAAGTTACGGCTCTTGGAAGAAGGGGAGCAAAAAAACTAAAATGAAAAATAGAAAATTGCCCTGGGGTTATTCCAAATTTGCAATATGGGCTGTATACAGTATATTGCTCTATATTGTTTGGTGCATAATCTATTGGAGTTAAATACCCTGTTACTTTTTAGTTATCAGTAGCTTGTGTAATGCTGATCTGCACGTTGCTCTCTGAAAATAGACGTTTTAAAATTTGCTAATGTAATGCATAAATTTATTTCAGTCAAATCCAGTTTTTCAGGGCTATATATGATATATTCTGAATTAAACATTGCAGTCAGTGCATTTTTGTTGGTCAGCTAGATTAAAGTTGAAAACGCAAGATATGAGCTTTCAGAGAACAGTGTACCATTTTCATATGTGATCAGGGAATATCAAATTGTTTTTTGGCACTGAAGAGCCAATTACTAGCTGTAGTCTTTCAGAAGCACAAAAGGATTAGCCTTCTGATCTGCTTGATTGATCTTCTATAGCCAAAGTAACAAGAACACAAATTTATGTAGCTCACCAAAGAAAAGAAGGTGACATGAGAGGTAAATGTCTAAAGGATATATAATGAGATTTATCTCATAAATGGGGAATATTCATCAGAACAGGTATCAAATTTGAGGACAAGTCAGAAATATAAACCTGCAAGGGCAATATGGCTTATGCTAACCTCATCCTAAAGGGGGAGTTCTTGGAGAATTCCCAGGACAAGGCTTAGAAGTCTTAATTTTTTGTATACAATTTTTATAACCATGCGTAAAGTGCCATCTTAAGACAATTAGCCAGTTGTCCAGAGAATTATAATCCAAGGTGAAATGCACTAGTAAATCTGTAAGTAAAGAGTGGACATGTCCGTATTCATCCACAGCATTACAGCTATAGTGTTAGTACAACAGATGAATAAATACATGTCCACTTTCCACTTGTATGTGTATGTATATATATATATATATATATATATATATATATATATATATATATATATATATATATATAAAACGCACCTTTAAAACTTTTAGAATACATTTATTTTACTATATACTGTATATATATACAGTATATATGTGTATATACAGGATGGTCCGAAAGTAGGTGGACAGTATATGTAATAGGGTTATCAAACATGGTGTTAAGTGAAACTGACTCAGTTGCCCTTAGCAACCAATCAGATTCCACCTTTAATTTTCCAAAGAGTCTGTGAAGAATGAAAAGTGGAATCTGATTGGTTGCTAAGGGCAACTGAGTCAGTTTCACTTTACACCATGTTTGATAACCCTATCACACATACTGTCCACCTACGTTTGGACCACCCTGTATATATATATATATATATATATATATACAGTTAGGTCCAGAAATATTTGGACAGTGACACAAGTTTTGTTATTTTAGCTGTTTACAAAATCATGTTCAGAAATACAATTATATATATAATATGGGCTGAAAGTGCACACTCCCAGCTGCAATATGAGAGTTTTCACATCCAAATTGGAGAAAGGGTTTAGGAATCATAGCTCTGTAATGCATAGCCTCCTCTTTTTCAAGGGACCAAAACTAATTGGACAAGGGACTCTAAGGGCTGCAATTAACTCTGAAGGCGTCTCCCTCGTTAACCTGTAATCTATGAAGTAGTTAAAAGGTCTGGGGTTGATTACAGGTGTGTGGTTTTGCATTTGGAAGTTGTTGCTGTGACCAGACAACATGCAGTCTAAGGAACTCTCAATTGAGGTGAAGCAGAACATCCTGAGGCTGAAAAAAAAGAAAAAATCCATCAGAGAGATAGCAGACATGCTTGGAGTAGCAAAATCAACAGTCGGGTACATTCTGAGAAAAAAGGAATTGACTGGTGAGCTTGGGAACTCAAAAAGGCCTGGGCGTCCACGGATGACAACAGTGGTGGATGATCGCCGCATACTTTCTTTGGTGAAGAAGAACCCGTTCATAACATGAACTGAAGTCCAGAACACTCTCAGTGAAGTAGGTGTATCTGTCTCTAAGTCAACAGTAAAGAGAAGACTCCATGAAAGTAAATACAAAGGGTTCACATCTAGATGCAAACCATTCATCAATTCCAAAAATAGACAGGCCAGAGTTAAATTTGCTGCAAAACACCTCATGAAGCCAGCTCAGTTCTGGAAAAATACTCTATGGACAGATGAGACAAAGATCAACCTGTACCAGAATGATGGGAAGAAAAAAGTTTGGAGAAGAAAGGGAACGGCACATGATCCAAGGCACACCACATCCTCTGTAAAACATGGTGGAGGCAACGTGATGGCATGGGCATGCATGGCTTTCAATGGCACTGGGTCACTTGTGTTTATTGATGACATAACAGCAGACAAGAGTAGCCGGATGAATTCTGAAGTGTACCGGGATATACTTTCAGCCCAGATTCAGCCAAATGTCGCAAAGTTGATCGGACGGCGCTTCATAGTACAGATGGACAATGACCCCAAGCATACAGCCAAAGCTACCCAGGAGTTCATGAGTGCAAAAAAGTGGAACATTCTGCAATGGCCAAGTCAATCACCAGATCTTAACCCAATTGAGCATGCATTTCACTTGCTCAAATCCAGACTTAAGACGGAAAAACCCACAAACAAGCAAGACCTGAAGGCTGCGGCTGTAAAGGCCTGGCAAAGCATTAAGAAGGAGGAAACCCAGCGTTTGGTGATGTCCATGGGTTCCAGACTTAAGGCAGTGATTGCCTCCAAA
This sequence comes from Anomaloglossus baeobatrachus, assembly GCF_048569485.1. NCBI lineage: Eukaryota > Metazoa > Chordata > Amphibia > Anura > Aromobatidae > Anomaloglossus > Anomaloglossus baeobatrachus. The sequence goes on along the minus strand of NC_134353.1, from coordinate 207,108,560 downwards.
GGATTCGCAACAAAATATTGAAAATAAAAACATTTTGTTTGGGTTTGGTTTATTTGTCCAATTACTTTTGACCTCCTAAAATGTAGAGTGTTTGTAAAGAAATGTGTACAATTCCTACAATTTCTATCAGATACTTTTGTTCAAACCTTCAAATTAAACGTTACAATCTGCACTTGAATTCTGTTGTAGAGATTTCATTTCAAATCCAATGTGGTGGCATGCAGAGCCCAACTCGCGAAAATTGTGTCACTGTCCAAATATTTCTGGACCTAACTGTATATATATATATATATATAATATAGACAGATAGGTATACTGTTTATATATATATATATATGTATATATATATATATATATATATACAGTACAGACCAAACGTTTGGACACACCTTCTCATTCAAAGAGTTTTCTTTATTTTCATGACTCTAAAAATTGTAGATTCACATTGAAGGCATCCAAACTATGAATTAAAACATGTGGAATTAAATACTTAAAAAAGAGTGAAGCAACTGAAAATATGTCTTACAGTCAGGGCCAGAAATATTTGGACAGTGACACAAGTTTTGTTATTTTAGCTGTTTACAAAAACACGTTCAGAAATACAATTATATATATAATATGGGCTGAAAGTGCACACTCCCAGCTGCAATATGAGAGTTTTCACATCCAAATCGGAGAAAGGGTTTAGGAATCATAGCTCTGTAATGCATAGCCTCCTCTTTTTCAAGGGACCAAAAGTAATTGGACAAGGGACTCTAAGGGCTGCAATTAACTCTGAAGGCGTCTCCCTCGTTAACCTGTAATCAATGAAGTAGTTAAAAGGTCTGGGGTTGATTACAGGTGTGTGGTTTTGCATTTGGAAGCAGTTGCTGTGACCAGACAACATGCGGTCTAAGGAACTCTCAATTGAGGTGAAGCAGAACATCCTGAGGCTGAAAAAAAAGAAAAAATCCATCAGAGAGATAGCAGACATGCTTGGAGTAGCAAAATCAACAGTCGGGTACATTCTGAGAAAAAAGGAATTGACTGGTGAGCTTGGGAACTCAAAAAGGCCTGGGCATCCACGGATGACAACAGTGGTGGATGATCGCCGCATACTTTCTTTGGTGAAGAAGAACCCATTCACAACATCAACTGAAGTCCAGAACACTCTCAGTGAAGTAGGTGTATCTGTCTCTAAGTCAACAGTAAAGAGAAGACTCCATGAAATTAAATACAAAGGGTTCACATCTAGATGCAAACCATTCATCAATTCCAAAAATAGACAGGCCAGAGTTAAATTTGCTGAAAAACACCTCATGAAGCCAGCTCAGTTCTGGAAAAGTATTCTATGGACAGATGAGACAAAGATCAACCTGTACCAGAATGATGGGAAGAAAAAAGTATGGAGAAGAAAGGGAACGGCACATGATCCAAGGCACACCACATCCTCTGTAAAACATGGTGGAGGCAACGTGATGGCATGGGCATGCATGGCTTTCAATGGCACTGGGTCACTTGTGTTTATTGATGACATAACAGCAGACAAGAGTAGCCGGATGAATTCTGAAGTGTACCGGGATATACTTTCAGCCCAGATTCAGCCAAATGCCGCAAAGTTGATCGGACGGCGCTTCATAGTACAGATGGACAATGACCCCAAGCATACAGCCAAAGCTACCCAGGAGTTCATGAGTGCTAAAAAGTAGAACATTCTGCAATGGCCAAGTCAATCACCAGATCTTAACCCAATTGAGCATGCATTTCACTTGCTCAAATCCAGACTTAAGACGGAAAGACCGACAAACAAGCAAGACCTGAAGGCTGCGGCTGTAAAGGCCTGGCAAAGCATTAAGAAGGAGGAAACCCAGCGTTTGGTGATGTCCATGGGTTCCAGACTTAAGGCAGTGATTGCCTCCAAAGGATTCACAACAAAATATTGAAAATAAAAATATTTTGTTTGGGTTTGGTTTATTTGTCCAATTACTTTTGACCTCCTAAAATGTGGAGTGTTTGTAAAGAAATGTGTACAATTCCTACAATTTCTATCAGATATTTTTGTTCAAACCTTCAAATTAAACGTTACAATCTGCACTTGAATTCTGTTGTAGAGGTTTCATTTCAAATCCAATGTGGTGGCATGCAGAGCCCAACTCGCGAAAATTGTGTCACTGTCCAAATATTTCTGGACCTAACTGTATATTCTAGATTCTTCAAAGTAGCCACCTTTTGCTTTGATTACTGCTTTGCACACTCTTGGCATTCTCTTGATGAGCTTCAAGAGTAAGTAGTCACCGGAAATGGTTTTCCAACAGTCTTGAAGGAGTTCCCAGAGATGCTTAGCACTTGTTGGCCCTTTTGCCTTCACTCTGCGGTCCAGCTCACCCCAAACCATCTCTATTGGGTTCAGGTCTGGTGACTGTGGAGGCCAGGTCATCTGGTGTAGCACCCCGTCACTCTCCTTCTTAGTCAAATAGCCCTTACACAGCCTGGAGGTGTGTTTGGTGTCATTGTCCTGTTGAAAAATAAATGATTGTCCAACTAAACGCAAAGCGGATGGAATAGCATGCCGCTGTAAGATGCTGTGGTAGGCATGCTAGTTCAGCATGCCTTCAATTTTGAATAAATAGCCAACAGTGTCACCAGCAAAGCACCCCCACACCATCACACCTCCTCTTCCATGCTTCACGGTGGGAACCAGGCATGTAGAGCCCATCCGTTCACTTTCTCTACAAAGACACAGTGGTTGGATCCAAAGATCTCAAATTTGGACTCATCAGACCAAAGCGCAAAATTCCACTGGTCTAATGTCCATTCCTTGTGTTTTTTAACCCAAATAAATCTCTTCTGCTTGTTGCTTGTCCGTAGCAGTGGTTTCTTAGCAGCTATTGTAACTTAAAGGCCTGCTACACAAAGTCTCCTTTTAATAGTTGATCTAAAGATGAGAAGGTGTGTCCAAACTTTTGGTCTGTACTGTATATATATATATATATATATATATATATATATATATATATATATATTATACTAGAAGGTGGCCCGATTGTAACGTATTGGGTAGTCTAGAATGTGTATGTAGGTTAGTAGATTGAATAATAATATAATGGCTGGTGTCACAATTGATGAAAATTATAATTTTTGCCAGTTGTATGTGAAGAAAGGAGTCGGGGCTGGCCAATGGTGTAGCAACTGCTTTTGCCGCCTGGGGCGATCGTCAAATTTGCCGCCCCCCCTCCGTTGGCCGTCAATAATCCAGAAACCTTCAAAAATCTGGAAAGTCATTTTTTTTTTCATGGAACTACAATCGATCTAATTGTAGACTGCTGCTATTAGTCCTAGCCTTTCACCTTTTTACACAAATATTTAGGCCTATTACACACACACACACAGCTCTGCTGCATACATACAGAGACACACACAACTCTGCTGCATACATACAGACACACACACACACACACACACACACACACAGCTCTACTGCATACATACAGACGCACACACAGCTCTGCTGCATACATACAGACAGACACAAAGCTCTGCTGCATACATACATAGACACACACAGCTCTGCTGCATACATACGCACACACACACACACACACACACAGCTCTAATGCATACATACAGACACACACACAGCTCTACTGCATACATACAGACACACACACAGCTCTGCTGCATACACACAGAAAGACACACACACAGCTTTGCTGCATACATACAGACACACACAGCTCTGCTGCATACATACAGATACACACAGCTCTATTGCATACATACAGACACACACAGCTCTACTGCATACATACAGACTCACACACAGCTCTACTACATACATGCAGACACACACAGCTCTGATGCATACATACAGACAGACAAACACAGCTCTGCTGCATACATACAGACACACACAGCTCTGCTGCATACATACAGACACACACACATCTCTACTGCATACATGTAGACTCACACACAGCTCTACTACATACATGCAGACACACACAGCTTTGATGCATACATACAGACAGACAAACACAGCTCTGCTGCATACATACAGACACACACAGCTCTGCTGCATACATACAGACACACACAGCTCTACTGCATACAGACAGACACACACAGCTCTGCTGCATACATACAGACACACACAGTTCTGCTTCATACATACATACAGACACACACAGCTCTGCTGCATTCAGACAGACACACACAACTCTGCTGCATATAGACACACACACACAACTCTGCTGCATACATAGAGACACACACAACTCTGCTGCATACATACAGACACACAGTACTTTGCTGCATACATACAGACACACACAACCCTGCTGCATACAGACAGACACACACAACTCTGCTGCATACAGACAGACACACACAACTCTGCTCCATAGATAGAGACAGACACACACAACTCGGCTGCATACATACATACAGACAGACACACACAACTCTGCTGCATACATACAAACAGACACACACAACTCTACTGCATACGTACATACAGACACAGCTCTGCTGCATACATTCATACAGACAGACACACACACAGCTCTGCTGCATACATACAGACAGACACAACTCTGCTGCATACATACAGACACACACAACTCTGCTGCATACATATATACATACAGACACACACAACTCTGCTGCATACACACAGACAGACACACATAACTCTGCTGCATACATACAGACAGAAAGACACACAACTCTGCTGCATACATACAGACAGACACACAACTCTGCTGCATACATACAGACAGACACACACAACTCTGCTGCATACATACAGACAGAAAGACACACAACTCTGCTGCATACATACACAGACAGACACACACAACTCTGCTGCATACGTACAGACACACACAACTCTGCTGCATACATACAGACACAACTCTGCTGTATACATACAGACACACACAACCCTGCTGCATACATACAGACAGAAAGACACACAACTCTGCTGCATACATACAGACATACACACACAACTCTGCTGTATACAGACAGACACACACAACTCTGTTGTATACATACAGACAGACACACACAACTCTGCTGCATACATACACAGACACACACAACTCTGCTGCATACGTACAGACACACACAACTCTTCTGCATACATACAGACACAACTCTGCTGTATACCTTCAGACACACACAACTCTGCTGCATACATACAGACACAATTCTGCTGCACATACATACAGACACACACAACTCTGCTGCATACAGACAGAAAGACATACATACACAACTCTGCTGCATACAGACAGATACAAACAACTCTGCTGCATAGATACAGACACACACAATTCTGCTGCATACATACATAGAGACACAGACAACTCTGCTGCATACATACATACAGACACACACAACTCTGCTGCATACATACAAACAGACACACACAACTCTGCTGCATACAGTACAGACCAAAAGTTTGTACACACCTTCTCATTCAAAGAGTTTTCTTTATTTTTAGGGCTCTGAAAATTGTAGATTCACATTGAAGGCATCAAAACTATTAATTAAAACATGTGAAATACTGAAAATATGTCTTATATTTTAGGTTCTTCAAAGTAGCTACTTTTTGCTTTCATTACTACTTTGCACACTCTTGGCATGCTCTTGATGAGCTTCAAGAGGTAGTCACCGAAAATGGTTTTCCATCAGTCTTGAAGGAGTTCCCAGAGATTCTTAGCACTTGTTGGCCCTTTTGCCTTCACTCTGCGGTCCAGCTCACCCCAAACCATCTCAAATGGGTTCAGGTCTGGTGACTGTGGAGGCCAGGTCATCTGGCGTAGCTCCCCATCACTCTACTTCTTAGTCAAATAGCCCTTACACAGCCTGGAGATGTGTTTGGGGTCATTGTCCTGTTGAAAAATAAATGATGGTCCAACTTAACGCAAACCGGATGGAATAGCATGCCGCTGTAAGATGCTGTGGTAGGCATGCTGGTTCTGTATGCCTTCAATTTTGAATAAATCCCCAACAGTGTCACCAGCAAAGCACCTCAACACCATCACACCTTCTCCTCCATGCTTCCCGGTAGGAACCAGCCATGTAGAGTCCATCCGTTCACCTTTTCTACAAAGACACGGTGGTTGGATCCAAAGATCTCAAATTTGGACTCATCAGACCAAAGCACAGATTTCCACTGGTCTAATGTCCATTCCTTGTGTTCTTTAGCCCAAACAAGTCTCTTCTGCTTGTTGCCTGTCCTTAGCAGTGGTTTCCTAGCAGCTATTTTACCATGAAGGCCTGCTGCACAAAGTCTCCTCTTAACAGTTGTTCTATCGATGAGAAGGTGTGTCCAAACGTTTGGTCTGTACTGTACATACAGACATACACACAGCTCTGCTACATACATACAGACAGACACACACAACTCTGCTGCATACATACATACAGACACACACAACTCTGCTGCACACATACATACATACAGACACACACAACTCTGCTGCATACATACATACAGACACACAACTCTGCTGCATACATACAGACAGACAGACACACAACTCTGCTGCATACATACAGACACACAACTCTGCTGTATATATACATACAGACACACACAACTCTGCTGCATACATACAGACAGACAAACACACAACTCTGCTGCATACATACAGACGCACAACTGTGCTGTATACATACATACAGACACACACAACTCTGCTGCATACATACATACATACAGACACACAACTCTGCTGCATACATACAGACAGACAGACACACACAACTCTGCTGCATACATACAGACACACAACTCTGCTGCATACATACAGACACACACAACACTGCTGCATACATACATACAGACACACACACACCTCTGCTGCATACATACATTCAGACACACACAACTCTGCTGCATACAGGCATACACACACACACAACTCTGCTGCATACAGACAGACATACACAACTCTGCTGTATACAGACAGACAGACACACACAACTCTGCTGCATACAGACAGACAGACACAAACACACAACTCTACTGGCTGCATACATATAGACACACACGTGGCTCCGGGGGGTTCACACACACGGCTCCAGGGGGCCAGCACACATGGCTCCGGGGGAGGCAGGGCATACACCTGTGGGGGAGAGAAGCCCATACAGCTCACCGGGGCCCATAAACCGGGTGGCTGGGAGGGAACATACAGGTGGAGTGGGGGGAGGTGTGTAGCTCATACCGCTCAGTCACGGAGGAGAGGGGGCCCACACAGCGCCGGAGGGAAGCGGTGTGCTGGGGGTCGCTGGCTAGCTCTGCGCATCCTTCATCTGTTGGACTGAGCGACTCCGCGCAGTAGCTCCACCCACAGATGAAGCTAAAACCAGGAGGGACGGCAGCCACAGTTTCCTGCCGAGGACTGCGGTCCCCGGAACTCGGCCCGGGGCAGCAGAACTGAAGGTGAGTGGCCAAAATGCCGGCCCCCTTATACGTGCCGCCCAGGGTGGACCACCCCCTCCGCCCCCCCTTTCCTACACCCTGGGCTGCAGACAGCGGGAGCAGCTATGGCAGAGCCGGGCGGGGGTCATGTGTACGGGGGGCGGAGCCGAGCGGGGCCATTTTTGCGGGTGGGGTGGAGCCGAGCGGGGAGGAGCTGGGGACGTCAGTGCCGGGGACTACATGGCTGGGGACAGGTGACTATCCAGGTGTGTGTGAGTTCAGTGTATACATAAGGAGGGTGAAGTGCGGGGGGCAGAGCCGAGCAGAGTAATGTGTGCAGGGGTAGAGTTCAGGGGGGTGGAGCCGAGCGGGGCCATAGCGCTGAGGACGTCAGTGCTGGGGACTGCATGGCTGGGGACAGGTGACTATTCGTGTGGGTGTATTCAGTGCATACATGCGGAGGGCAGAGTGCGGGGGGGTGGAGTCGAGTGGGGAAATGTTCGTGGGGGCGAAGTCAAGGGGTGGGTATGTGTCAGCTGGGTTCCCGGTGTGGGCTCCCGGGGGTGCAGCACTCACCGGGAAGTCGGGGCTCCGTGTGGGTGCGGGGAAAAGTGTTGGGCGTTGTCCTGTCGGCTCGTAGTTCGGGCTGTTCAGTTAGCTGAGCTGTTGGTCGCAGGCTCTTTAGCGTGAGATGTGGCGACAGTTGTCACCGTAATGACGTCATTTTGGAGCAAGACAGACAGACAGACAGACAGAATAAGGCAATTATATATATATATATAGATATATATATATATCTATACAGTATATATATTTTTATTTATATATATATATATATATTTATTTAAATGCACCTTTTAATCTTTTAGTGGAATTACTGGAGCTATCTTAACGATCTTAACGTGACTGAAACAGGAGAGGCAACCTTTAATTTCTTATTATTTTAAAGGAAGTAAAATATCATCTCTGGCAAAACACATATTTACGGTTCATTTGTGTAGTTCTCGTTCTTTAGAACACCAGGTTTCCTACTTGAAGTTTAGAACATTGGCAACATGTGTTCGGCAAGAATTATCTCCTCTTCTTCTAAAGCAAAAGCACATTTTATTTCTTCAAAATAATCATGCTACTTTTGTTTTATCAGCGACAAGTAGATATGATTTAACTTTTTACATTTGGACTTCACTAGGCTGGAAATTTTTCCCCCAAAATTTTGATCTGCTTTGAATTGATTCACTATGAATTGCAATACTGCAAAGACTCCAACTTTCCTGAAAAGCCATGAGTAACATTTTCAGATCTCTAAAGACTGTATCAACCTCTTAAAGCCCACTTGACCTCATCATAGAAATGTTTTGTAACCCGGTAGAACAGCCCATTTAATAACACAGCGCACAGACTTACTTTTGAGGGTTTTTTTTAAATTAAAAATTGGCCTTAAAACTATCTCTAAGGCCCCCTTCACACGTCCGTTAAAAACACGCACGTGTTTCACGGACCGTTTTTCATGTCCGTTGTTCGTTTTTTCATCCGTATTCTTGTTCCGTGTAACATCCGTGTTGCCTCCGTATGTCCGTATGATTCATCCGTTTGTCCGTTTTTAGAGTCCGTGTGTGATCCGTGTCACTAGCGTTTGCCATCCGTTTTTCAAGAACGTTTTTCTGTGGATTGTCATCACATTAATGATTTAATGTGTTGATGCTGGTGTTAATTAACATTTTCCAACTTAAATGAGCCACTAATCCGGATTTGGTTTTTTTGGTGTGCTTCCATACTGGGTCTTGTTGAGTTTTTCATAATGTCCATATCAAATGAGGCTCTGTTGTTTCTCGCATGGATGATATCTCGAAGATTTGGGGTTAGGCGTTTTATGATACCGTCTTCGGATATTGCTGATAGAAGAATGTGGGTGCATCCTATTGTCCTCATGCGTCCTACACATGGACATTTTCATTGTCTTTTTCTCGAGTTAAGGCGTTATCCAGCAAAATTCCAGGCATATACTCGTTTATCAGTTGAACAGTTTGATTCAATTTTGGACATACTAAGGCCTCATATTCAGCTCCAGGACACAAGCATGCGCCTATGTATTCCTCCAGAAGAAAGATTGCTTGTTACTTTAAGGTATGGTTTCTTACATTAATATTTTGAAATTTAAAATGTTTAAATTAATATATTTTTAAAAATTTTAAAATTTAAAACACAATATCGATTATTACCTTTTTTAGTAAATTTCTTTTTCATATAGAAAGGATTTTTAAGTTTTTTAAAAAAGAAATTTAATAAAAAATAAGGTAAACCCTAATTATTACAAGATTTATCCTATATGATGACTGTTTAACCTGTTTAGTCTTTAATATTATTAATAGTGTTTCTCTATTACACATTACATAGGTTTCTGGCAACAGACATGTCTTATGGTGCGTTACATTTTGACTTCCTCCTTGGAACATCAACTATAAGTGTGATTATAAAGCAAACCTGTGATGCATTATGGGAACATCTCCGCAATCAAGTAATGCCTCAACCAACATGTGAGAAATGGCTCTCCATAGCCCATGGATTTCATGAACTGACAAAATTTCCACACTGTATTGGGGCTTTGGACGGGAAGCACATTAGGGTACGCAAGCCACCCAATTCAGGGTCACGATTTTTCAATTTTCACAAATATTTTTCCATTGTCATATTAGCCTTAGTAGACACACATTATAATTTTACTTATGTTGATATTGGGGCATATGGTAGTGCATCAGATGCAAGAATATTTAGATCATCACGATTGGCCCGACGTTTGGTTTCTCATGAGTTGAATTTACCTTCTCCATCACCACTGCCTGGTACTTCTACACCTCAAGTTCCTTTTGTTATGGTAGCAGATGAGGGTTTTGCTTTATCGACACATGTCATGAGACCTTTTCCAAGGCGTGGAATTGATGATTTAAAATCTAACTTTAATTCACGTTTAAAGGGAGCACGCTCATATGTTGAATGCACATTTGGTATTCTCGCTTCAAGATGGCGCATATATTTAACAACCATACAACTGAGCCCAACAAATGTTACGTCTGTTGTTAAAGCTACAATTGTTTTACATAATTTTTGTAGAATTCATGAGGTAAACATTACGAGTGACACATCTACATCTCATTATATAAGTAATGTTCCACGTAATGAGAATTCCAGCACACAACCATGTTTGAATGCTTTACAAATTAGAAATAACTATATGCATTATTTTGTGAATAATTAATTTGTTTTTCATTTTTTATTTTTTTTTAATTTAAAATTTGCTATGCTAGCAATGTAAACAGAAACCATTGTCATGGTTAGAGCCTTTGTTTTTGTATACCAAACCTTTATGATCCTGTTAACTTCGTTACATCATCTAATCTGTCTTTATTGATTAATATTCCATTTATTATGCTCTGATAAAATAATTTATTATGATTGCCAAATATTTTTTTACAAATTAAAAAAAACAACAAAAAAAAACTTTATTTTACAAAAAAAAAAAAATTTGGGTAATTATAGATTTGGATTTAAACATAACAATTAAATATCTTGTAAATAAATATGATGTTTATTAAAAAACTGGGAATCCAATTTTTGAAAAAAAAATAACATTTATTGTCATGGAAAAAATGGAAACATTTATGACACTTGAAACAATAGAGCCATATTTGTCATAGTTTAAGTTTCAAAAAACATCAAATCACCACAAACAGTTCAAAAACATATGCCTGTCATTATGTTTATTTGCCAAAAAATCATGGGCCTAGAGGTTGATAAACGTTTAAACCAATTTTTGTTGATATTACCATTCTTTGTATGGTTCATAAACCAAAAATAATATCCATACAAAATAAACAATTTGGATACATTGTAGCAGTTGAATGGCCATTGACGAGTATATATTTTTTAAAAATATAGTTTTTACTTACATTTAAAGTACCATAAGTTTTTCCATTACAAACACACAGAAACTGTTTTATATTCTGTGATATAATTAAAGAAAAATCTTGAAAAAATGTTTGTAAATCAGACATTTGTTAATTTTCACTATTAAGTTAAATTCGCCATGTTTGACCAACATACCAGAAATTATGTTTTTTACCAAAACAATATTTTGAAATAACAACACAAAAACTGAAAGAAGACTTATGTGTAACATAGGCACCTAGTCAATTAAATCATCTAGAGTAGCAACTGACTGTTGTGTTGAAGGGATATTATTTTCGGGGTCAGAGATTGTTTGTGAAACATAGGTTGATGTTTGCGTCTTATTCACGCATGTGGCAACATTTGAATCCTGAGAAGATGATGTTGGTAGCATGTGTGACGATGACGCATACATTGGTTGGGCCAGATTTTGAGAAAACATTATTGGGTTTTGAATGTGTGGTTGTTGTGTGTAAGATATATTTGAGGGAAATTGTTGACCCTGTATGAATGAGTGTGTTGGAGTTTGGCCAAAAAACAATGACTGTTGGTATGATGGAATTTGACTTGGTATTTGTGTTGGTTGAATGTTAGTAGTATTTCTGTAATTTTGTGTTTGTAAAGGATGTTGTAGGTAATTTATTGGAACAATTGGATTAGTAGGTTGAGTCAATTGTGTCAACATATTGCTACTTTGGCCAGACATTATAGTAGAAATAGATGGTATGGGTCTATTAATGATGTTTTGTACTTCTGTATTTTGGGCTGCTTGGTTGCCAAAGTTGGTTATAAGTGAAGTAGTTGGCTGGTTGGAGTGAGTTTGTGGTATTAGTTGAGCAGAAACATCAGGGATAGGTGAATTATAATTAGTGTGCCATTGCTCGATGGCTAATAGGACATGATTTGGTAGGGGATTGGTTTGGCATGCCGATATTAAGGTTAATATGGCAGCCCTTATGCGTTCCTGGTTGTCCGAGTGTACTTTGGACAAATATGGTGCTAAGGAGCGACAAAATCTCTCGGTATCGTTTTCAGGCAAAAGCGAGTTCATTATTGACATGACTCTGGTGTCTATAATTTCTGGGAGGGATCGGAAATCCTCTGGTCGTCTAAGTCTTCTAGCACGATATGTTGATGTTTGTAAGCGTGACCCTGAAATTTGAATAGAGGATGGAGGTATATTTGTTGTAGTGTCTTGTGGTGTGTTTGTTGCCTGATTTGTGGTGCTCTGGGGTCCTGCCTCACTTGAGATATTTTCTGTATTTTGATTTCCCGAGTTTTGGCTTTCTGGGTTGTTTGTATTTGTCTGTTCCACCTCTGAAGCCGAAGTTGCTGGTGCTGACTGTGCGGCGGATGGGTTTTCGTCGGAGTCGTCCAAATTGTCATCAGTTCTATTTTTGACAAAAAATACAAGAAAAAAATTAAAAATTATTTTTAAATTTTTAGAAATTCCATTTACAAGAAGCAACATCGCTGACGATCTTAAAAGTGATGTGACACCCCCCAAAATCGTTGCAATCTGGGTTATGTTATCACTACCATGAGCGTAAGCGATGTTGCAGCGTGTAAATTGTCATTTAGTTATGTTAATTTCATTTTTAAAAAGTGTTAATTGACATATATACTTACTGCGTGACCTCCATTATAGGTCGCAGAAACTCTAACTGTTCAAAATAAACATATCTTCTCTTGCGTGTGTTGGCGGAAGTTGAGGGAATGGGATTAAATTCCCGTCTGTACTGGTCCCGGGCAGATCTCCATCTCCTTCGCACTAATTCCACTTTATCCATGTTTTGAAATTGAATATTTGTACCATAATGAAGTTTTTTTGGTTAAACAAACCAAAAGGACAATTGGATATGTTTGGGGAAAAAAAAATAAAAAAAAAAAATTAGTGCTATCACAGACTCCACGGTCGATTGTACTTGAGGATTTGTATTTTGCGGCAAATCCGCACCTTATTTTTACCGCTGATTATCAGCAAATCTGCAGCAGCGGCATGGCTTTTTGGAAATGCTGTGTCCATGCTGTGGATTTTTCCGTGGCCGATTTGACGCGAATTTTGCTCCGGAAAAATCTGCAGCATGTCAATTATTGTTGCGGATTTTGGTGCGGATTTTGGGTATAGAATGGGGAATACGATATAAAAAATTCCGCATCAAAATCTGCCGCTAATCCTCGGAAAATCCGCGGCAAAAATAAGGTGCGGATTTGCCGCAAAACAAAAATCCACATTTACATTCTACCGTGTACACATAGCCTTAACAATTTTTTAACAATTGGCATCTGTAAGTGTAATTTTAGATAAAATAAAAAAAAATAGGTTAAAACACCTAAAAAAAAAAACTTACCAAATCGAGCTCTTTTACCAGGTGAGCAACGGTCCCATCCATTGTTTGGATAAAGCTCAGCTGCAACCGACTTCCAGGTTCGCTCTACAATTGTTCGGTCACGATACCCATCTGTGCGTGTATCCCATAAATCTGGGTGACCCTCAACTACCGCAATTATGCGTCCAGTATCCACGCGTGGAGCCATGTTTAGTTTTTCAAGCACTAAACCAAAAACAAGCTGGAGAAACGCTCAAATGAAGCCTCACACTCCTTCCTTAATGCCTGCAGGCTGCAAAATGACATTAAATACAGCTCAAAGCAAATTGAAGACACCTGGCAATAAAGAGATACATTAATTACAAGAAAAGTTGAAAAAACGGACACGGACCACACGTAGATGCATCCGTGTCACGTACGTGTTTTCACGCACCCATAGACTATCATTGGATGCGCGTGTGCGTGTTCCGTGCCAAAAACGGACAAGCATCCGTGAGGCACGGATACACATACGTGTCACGCACACGGACACACGGAGCGTATGGAAAAACGTACGTGTATCCACAGACATTGAATAACAATGGTCCACGTTTGTCCATGTCTCTGGTACATACGGACACGGACCAAACACGCACGTGTTTCACGGACGTGTGAAGGGGGCCTTAAGTAGAGTTGAGCGCGGTTCGCGGTTCGAGGTTCTCCAGTTCGCGGCTCGAGTGATTTTGGGGGCTGTTCTAGATCAAACTAGAACTCGAGCTTTTTGCTAAAGCTCGATAGTTCTAGATACGCTCGAGAACGGTTCTAGCAGCAAAAAGACAAGCTAATTACTAGCTGGCTTTCCGCTGTAATAGTGTAAGTCACTCTGTGACTCACACTATCATGAAATTTCAGCGTATAGTGTGCGGGAACAGCGCATTCAGATCACTGCTGTTTGGATAATGGCGATCGCCATTTTTTTTTTCTCCTTGTCTTCCTTCCCTAAGTTTGCGCGTGTAGTGGGGCGGGCCAGCATGTCAGCCAATCCCAGACACACACACAGCTAAGTGGACTTTTAGCCAGAGAAGCAACGGCATGTGTGATAGGATGTCCATGTCACATGTCCATGCATTGTAAAAACAGACATTTTCCTCCAGCACGCCATTATCTGCCTTCTGCGTCTTGGTGTCAGTCACCGCTGGCGTAGCTCTTGTCTCCAATACTGCTGTGTACGCTCTATACACAGTGCTATGCAGAATAGGGATAGAAGTTTCTATTAGTCCTTGTAAGGGCTAATACCGGCAGGGTCAGAGCCATAGGTGACAGTAAGGTCCGTGGAAACAGATTTTAACAGCTACACAAGATAACAGCGTCTGTGTAGCTAAGGTCAGGGATTTCCTCGCTGCATTTCCCCATTAGGAGGGATAGAAAGGGAGGCTTCCTTTCCTCTACCCAGACCCACAACCCTGCCACTGTACCCTCCTGCCCTTTGCACACTCAAACTCATTGTTACTAAGCCATTATACTAGCAAACACTGAGTAAACTTAGTGGCATCCTAAAAGTGACTGTTGGACTTCCATTAGTGTCCCACTGGTGCAAACCTATGTGCAGCACCTCTGCATTGCACACTCAAACTCATTGTTACTAAGCCATTATACTAGCAAACACTGAGTAAACTTAGTGGCATCCTAAAAGTGGCTGTTGGACTTCCATTAGTGTCCCACTGGTGCAAACCTATGTGCAGCACTTCTGCATTGCACACTCAAACTCATTGTTACTAAGCCATTATACTAACAAACAATGAGTAAACTTAGTGGCATCCTAAAAGTGGCTGTTGGACTTCCATTAGTGTCCCACTGGTGCAAACCTATGTGCAGCATCTCTGCATTGCACACTCAAACTCATTGTTACTAAGCCATTATACTAGCAAACACTGAGTACACTTAGTGGCATCCTAAAAGTGGCTGTTGGACTTCCATTAGTGTCCCACTGGTGCAAAGATATTTGCAGCACCACTGCATTGCACACTCAAACTCATTGTTACTAAGCCATTATACTAGCAAACTATGCTGCAAATTTAAGGGCCGTAGTTGCATTGTCAGGGATAGTTATTGTTGTTTATTCTGCTGTTAATAAAGATAGACCACCGCTGCAATCTACACCACCTCTCAATTTTTACTACCACATTTTAAGTGCACAATCTTGTCGCAATCAAAATGAGTGGCAAAATGACAGATGCTGGTGGAAAGGGGAATAGGCGTGTTGGAAAAGGAAAAAAAGGGTTTGTCCGTGGGGAAGGTGGCAAAGCTCCATTAACATCTGCTGAAGATAGACCATCTTCCAGCAAAAGTAAGATGTCTACTACTTACCGTGGACAATCCGATGTGCTCCCTTTTTTACGGACACGAACAACTGGAACAAAGGTAGATGATGGCCAAAAAAAGAAAATGCTTGAATGGATCTCAAGTGGTCCAACAAGTGCCCTCTCCTCCACCTCAACTACTGCAACCAAAAAACACCAGTCCTCTGAGTTATCATCCCAATCACACTTGCTTTCTCCCAGCTCTGAAGTCTCCATCCGCCCTGGAACTGAGATGGCTGAGTCTGCAGAGCTGTTCAGTCACACTATAGCCTGGGAATCAGAGGTCTGCTCCCAAGCTACAGTGAGTACAGACCAGGAAATGGTCTGCAGTGATGCCCAGAACCTTTGTGACTCAGATTCAGGCCGTGATGACCAAGTTTCTGAGCATAATGTTGACCCTTATTCACAAACTGAAACACCTGTTGTAATAGACAATGAGGAACATACTGATGACGATGAGACGCAGATACCAGATTGGGATGACAACTTAAATATTCGGTCAGGGCAAGAAGAGGCTCGGTCTGAGGGTGAGGGGAGTGCAAACACAACAATTGATGAGGAAGTTCTAGATCCCACCTACTGTCAACCCACAGTCAGGCCCTCGAGGAGGTCAACAGAGACGGTGGAGGAGGATGCAACTGATGACGAAGTTACCTTGCGCCTTCCTGGACAGAGTCGGAGTACTGATAGCACGTCTACAACTGCATCCTCAGCCACCACTGTGCCTCTGAGCACTAGTCGGGGTGGATCAGCAGGTCGCATGCGCTCTAAGCCTTGCCTAGCCTGGTCCTTTTTTGACATAGCAAAAGATCGCCCAAATTATGTGATCTGTAAAATTTGTCGTGATTCTGTTAGTAGAGGGCAAAACCTCAGCAGTTTGACAACTTCTTCCATGAATCGTCACATGAATAAATATCATATGTCCCAGTGGGAAGCTCACCATGCTGCAATGCGGCCTAGCAGAGCGAACCATCCACCGCCTGCCCCTTCCAGTGCATCCGCGCGCTCTTCATCTTCTAGGAATGTGGGGACAGCTGTCACACCTGGTTTTCCACGCACAACTTCCACCACTGTAACCGCAACAGGCAGTTTGCTTGGTAGGTCGTCAGTTGGTTTGGAAGGGGAAACAAGTGCGTGTGTACAGCTCTCTCAGACATCGATAGCACCAACGTTGGATGAAGGCAACATCATGTCTACGCCTGCACTTTCCTCACAAACCTGCATTTTTCCAGGGACACCCTACTCAACACCGTCTACACACAGCAGCCAGATCTCTGCCCCTCAGATGTGGACAAATAAAAGGCCATTTCCTGCGACCCATGAGAAAGCTAAGAGGTTGACTTTATCCCTCATTAAGCTCTTGGCTACCGAAATGCTGCCTTTCCGCCTGGTGGACACACAGGATTTTAGAGACCTTATGTCTGTTGCTGTGCCCCAGTACCAGATGCCCAGTCGCCACTACTTCTCTAAGAAAGGTGTGCCCGCGCTACACCAGCATGTCGCACACAACATCACCGCTTCCTTGAGAAACTCTGTGTGTGAACAGGTGCATTTCACCACCGACACTTGGACCAGTAAGCATGGACAGGGACGTTACATGTCGCTGAAGGGGCACTGGGTAACTATGGTGATAGATGGTGAAGGGTCTGCTGCACAAGTCTTGCCGTCCCCACGACTTGTGTGTCAATCCTCTGTCTGTCCAAGTTCCGCCACTGCTTCTGCCTCCTCCACCTCATCTGGGTCCTCCACCTCCGCCCCAAGCCTGCCTCGTCAGGCCACCAGCGTTCTCACTGCGCAGAAGGAATCACGCACCCCTCATTACTATGCTGGCAGCAGAGCGCAACGGCATCAGGCGGTCTTTAGCTTGACATGTCTTGGAAATAGGAGTCACACAGCGGCTGAGTTGTGGGCAGCTCTGGAGACTGAGTTTAATAAATGGTTGTCTCCACTCAACCTGCAGCCTGGTAAGGCCATGTGCGACAATGCTGCAAACCTGGGTGTGGCCCTTCGCCTGGGCAAGGTTACACACGTGCCTTGTATGGCTCACGTGTTGAACCTTGTTGTCCAGCAATTTTTAACACACTATCCCGGTCTAGATGGCCTTCTGAACAGAGCACGAAAACTGTCTGCTCACTTCCACCGTTCAACCACCGCTGCTGAGCGACTTGCATCGCTCCAGACGTCTTTCGGCCTGCCGGTTCATCGCCTGAAATGCGATGTGGCGACACGCTGGAATTCGACTCTCCACATGTTACAGCGACTGTGGCAGCACCGCCGAGCCCTGGTGCAATACGTCATGACGTATAGCCTGGGCCAACGAGATATAGAGGTGGGGCAGATCACCCTGATGGAGTGGTCTCAGATCAAGGACCTATGCACCCTTCTGCACAGTTTCGACATGGCGACGAATATGTTTAGCGCTGACAATGCCATTATCAGCATGACAATTCCAGTCATTTACATGCTGGAGCATACGCTAAACACTATTCGGAGTCAGGGGGTGGGACAACAGGAAGGGGAGGAACTACAGGAGGATTCATATGCGCAAGACACAACAACATCACCAAGGTCCAGACATTCATCATCACCAACGCGGCAGGCATGGGACCATGGGGTCAGGGATCAACAAGGGCGTATGGTAGCAGGCGAAATGTTGAGGAAGGTGCAGGAGAACATGAAGAAATGGAGGACGAACTGTCCATGGACATGGAAGACTCAGCGGATGAGGGAGACCTTGGTCAAATTTCAGTTGAAAGAGGTTGGGGGGAGATGTCAGAGGAAGAAAGAACGGTTAGCACCTCTATGCCACAAACACAGCGTGGACTTGGTCTGCATGGCTGCGCAAGACACATTAGTGCCTTCTTGCTGCACTACCTCCAACATGACCCTCGTATTGTCAAAATTAGAAGTGATGATGACTACTGGCTTGCCACACTATTAGATCCCCAGTACAAGTCCAAATTTTGTGACATAATTCCAGCCATAGAAAGGGACGCACGTATGCAGGAGTATCAGCAGAAGCTGTTACTCGATCTTAGCTCGGCTTTTCCACCAAACAACCGTGCAGGTGCAGGGAGTGAATCTCCCAGTTGTAACTTGACAAACATGGGACGGTCTTGTCATCTTCAACAGTCTACCTGTACCAGTAGCACCGTATCTGGTGCCGGTAACAGCAATTTTATTGAATCTTTTCATAATTTTTTTAGACCCTCCTTTGCAAGGCCACCAGAGATAACAAGTCTGACACATAGTCAATGGCTGGAGAGGATGATACAGGAGTATCTCCAAATGAACATCGATGCCATTACTTTGCAAATGGAGCCTTGCTCATTTTGGCCTTCAAATCTTGAAAAATGGCCAGAGCTCTCCATTTACGCCTTGGAGATTTTGTCGTGTCCAGCTGCCAGCGTTGTCTCTGAACGTGTCTTCAGTGCTGCTGGGTGTGTGCTGACAGATAAGCGCACGCGTCTGTCCAGTGACAATGTGGACAGACTAACGTTCATCAAAATGAACAAGTCATGGATCCACTAGGAATTTACTACCCCTGTGTCATCCTGGGGAGAGTAAATGCTTGTGTATTTTGAATGTGCTTGATGCAAATCTAGCTGTGAAGTGTACAACTAGGGCACAAGTGCTGCCACTGATGGGGTGTCTGTGTGGCCCAATTTTTGGAAAAAAGGGAGACTCATCTTGGAGTAACCCTTGCTGTGTTTTTAAAAATGATCCAAGATGCACAGCGCTGGGATCAGTAAAGACTTTGCTACCTACCCCGGTGTCATCCTGGGGACGGTTAAGTATGGCGTATTTTTGAATGTGCTTGATGCAAATCTAGCTGTTAAGTGTACAACTGGGGCACAAGTGCTGCCACTGAAGGGGTGGGTGTGTGTGTGGCCCAATTTTTGGAAAAAAGGGAGACTCCGCTTCTAGTAACCCTTGCTTACATTGTTTTTAAAAATGATCCAAGATGCACAGAGCTGGGATCAGGAAAGACTTTGCTACCTACCCCGGTGTCATCCTGGGGACGGTTAAGTATGGCGTATTTTTGAATGTGCTTGATGCAAATCTAGCTGTGAAGTGTACAACTGGGGCACAACTGCTGCCACTGAAGGGGTGGGTGTGTGTGGGGCCCAATTTTTCGGAAAAAAGGGAGACTCCTTGGAGCTTGGAGTCACCTTGCGGTGTTTTACACGCTGCGACATCGCTAGCAATTTCTATTGATGTTGAGCGCCATAGCACCCGCCCCCGTCATTGTAACGATATGTGGTGATCGCTGCCGTAGCGAACATTATCGCTACGGCAGCGTCACACGCACATACCTGCTCTGCGACGTCGCTGTGACCGGCGAACCGCCTACTTTCTAAGGGGGGCGGTTCGTTCAGGGTCACAGCGACGTCACAGCAGCGTCAGTGAACCGCCGCCCAATAGAAAAGGAGGGGAGGAGATGAGCGGCTGGAACATGCCGCCCATCTCCTTCCTCCTTTTCCGGTGAACGCTGGTAAGGAGTTGTTTGTCGTTCCAGCGGCATCACACATGCGTGCTGCCACAGGAACGATAAACAACATCGTTACTGCAGCAGCAACGATATTTGGGAAAAGTGGGGCATGTCACCGATGAGCGATTTTGAACGTTTTTGCGACGATTCAAAATCGCTCATAGGTGTCACACACAACGACATCGCTAAAGCGGCCGGATGTGCATCACAAATTCCGTGACCCTAACGAGATCGCTTTTGCGATCTCGTAGTGTGTAAAGCCACCTTAAGTCATTTGTAATCAGGCAGATCATTGCAAAACACTGACTTAGGCTGGACTCAAACGAATGTATGAAAAAACTGTCTCATTCTCGTCCAGGAGAGTAGGACGATTTTTTTTTCACTTGTCATCTGTGTTCTCTCAGTGTGCTTTCCATGTGCAATCCGTTTTTTTCGCAGCAGCTATTATTCATTTACAGTCATTTACAGGACCATTTACAGTGTTCTGTGCTACATGATAGAATTGTATCCATAAAAACGGACGTCACTAGGATGGTCCGTCTGCTGTCCGTTTGATGATCATTTTGTCCTCGCACCCATTGACTTGAATTGGCGAGTCTCAGACATATTCTGGATCAAATTGCAGCATGTTGCGACCTTTCTCGCATCCAGATTCTGTATGTGAGAATAGCTGACCAACTGTTCTCTCTCATTGACTAACATTGGTTTGAGTGCAATGCGAGATTTTCTCGCATTGCACTTGTGACGCCGTGGCCGGGCCAAGTAGTTACAAATAGGGCCCCGCATTATACCCATCCTGCACAGGTAACACACAGCCAACCACAAAACCCTAGTCACCCCCTCAGGGCTTGATAGACACGCCAGGGGGTGGAACCAGGCGGTTGGAAGACGCCCACCTAGGAGTACAGACAGCCCGGGGTGGGGAAAAGTCAGTGCAGTTTGAGTTAAGAGTTCAAGTTGGAGAGGTGTGTGGGCTGGAGCTGTGTGCAGCTCCAGCAGAGGCGAGAACCCAAACTGACAGGTACCAGGGTAGGAGCCCTGGTGCCTTTGGCTAGGACGCAGATGGCAGTCTCCGTCTACAGGAGCCAGGAAGACGGCTCGGTGGAACCGAGGTGGACTGGAACAGGGTAATGGCCCGCCGGTACTGACCCGGGGAACCGACTCAGAAACTGGAGCACAAAGGGGGGCACTCAAACTCAAACCCTGAAGCTAGGTTTAGACGCGACTGGGTGCTAGCTAATTAACTGATTGCGGCCAGCACTAGAGGTCCTGTCCCACCCAAAATCCCGACTGAAGGCAACAGCCCACCAAGGGGGATAAAAAGCCACCGCCACGGCTCAGAGATCCCACGGGCCAGCGTCTGCAAAGGGCTCCTTAGGCGACCACAAGCCGGGAGCGGACTCCTGAAGTTGAAAGCACAGGCAGTCCACCTTCTTACACAGGTGCAGGAGAAAGACAGAGACCACCAGCCGGGTGGGGGAACCCGAACGCAGCTAGCTGTGGGCACCGACCACCATCACCTTGGTTTACCAGAGACTCGTGTGTGTTTCTAATAGTGAGTACATCAGCACCCTGCGGTCGCCCATCTCCCTGCATCGCCAACCCCCAATGGGTCCCGGGGCCACCATCCCTGCCCACGGAGGGGTTAACAACTTGCTGCACAACATCTCCCCCGGGTGCCCCGTAACTGCAGCGGTGGTGTCCAATATCACCACACACCGTGGGTGGAGTCACGAACGCTGTACGGCTCAGCCCGTACATATACATCCTAAATCCACCATCCCATCACTACCCCTTTTCATTTGAAGTGACCGTGAGGCCCCTGGGTCCGGAGACCCTCGAACCACCCACAGAAGGGCCAGATCCGAGCAGCTCGGCTGCATAGAGCGGGGCGGTACACACACGTCTGTTTTTTATACTCATGTGAGCGTACCCTAAAACTGATGATCTTGCTTTTGGAGGTAACGGCATCTTGCTGTGAACTGACACTATTGATGAGCCATATATTCCATAATGGCCTTTGCTTTCTCTCAACTAATATGCTTTGCTAGAGGCAAAGGAGGCCAATTGTGACCTTTTTTGGTAGCACTTTTGCCTCAATGGCTGAGGCAAGGGGTTATTGTACATCTGCTGCTGCTACCAGCTCCCACGTTCTTAGCCATAGTATTTACACTTCCCTTCCATTGTCATTGTGGTTATTTTTTAGCATATATTTTTTACAACACTAAAATTAAATTTTGACAATGGTTTCAACCCCAATTTTTAACCCTTGCCAAAAAGAATGTAATTAGAAATGATAATTAGGTAGGTACTCATACAGAGAGCAATATGGAAATATAGACATGGAGAATTGATTGTCTACATTTGGTAAATTTTTTTTATTTCATTTTTGTTTATTTTTTTGCTTATCAAAATTCAACTCCTACAAAAATGACCAGAAAATAAATGATAGTAAGTACCTATGATAAGCGAACTGCGCTGTGCTTAGTAAACATAATGAGCATTTTGATGCTTGGGTGCTCGACACTCATTTATAGAACTAAAGCATTTTTCTGGAAAATCTTCAAGAAAAATGCTTGAGTTCTTAATTGACTTGCATTATACTCTGTAAACAAGTAACAAGCACCCGGGCATCAAAATGCTTGTTACACTTACTGAGCACCCAAGCGCCGAGCAGTTTGTTCACCACTAGTAGGTACAGATCCAAAAAGCCAGCACCTATAACAAGAAACTGTATTTTTGTGGTTTGTACACACATAAAATTTGACTAGTAAAAGAGATATGCAGAAAAACATTTTTTTGGCAACGTTGATCACTTTGTGAGGTAGAAAGTCACTGTTAATTGTCTATGTTTTGGGGAATTTTCTTTACCATTTTTTTTTTAAAAAAAATATTTCCCTCTTGACAAAATGGATAGTGACAGAAATGCAAAAACTCAATACCGTTACTTCTTAAAAGCAAACACTCCGTCTCTGATTCTAATTCACTTCAGTTTTTTTTTCTTTAAGAAATATTGTGCTGGCTTGCTGCTGCTCTCTTGTGCATTAAGAATTAAGAAATATATTAAAAATATGTAATTATAATTGAAATAGAGCTACACCATGTCATTGAGCAATCACACCGAGTATGGCACTGCTGCTACCACCTTCCTATCTCTTTCTCCCCAATCATTTGAACCTCAGTATTATTCACAGACCATACTCATTTTCTTCATTGCTGCATTTACTCAACACATTACTGTATGGAGTATTAGTCCAATAATTTAGGAGTCTCGCACCATATCTCTATCTGTTACATTCTCTCACTAACTTTAAACAACCTAAAATGAATGCTGCATTCTCTGCCTAGGCTATATTTCAGGCTATATCTACAGGCTATTGTCCCTCCACATTAGCTGAGCTTTATCATGCGGTGTGGTAGCTGCAAGGCCTTTTGGAAAACCCGTGTGGTTGTCTCTGAGGTCAACTCAGCCTTCTGTGGCTGATGCTATTTTCTGCAATGTAGGAAAAGATGGCTGCTTTTCTTTAGTGTTCAGTTCAAATTGAATCACAAGTTGTTCAAATCCATCAGGACCTGCAAATTTCATGTAATCATACTGCAACTCAATTCACATCAAATCTCTAGCAATAAGAAATTATTCCTCAGGGTAATTTTATATAATCCATTGATCCATTATGTAAAGATGTGTTATTTTACAGATATGTTGTTATCTGTGTAATAAAGTGCGGAGGGTTAATCTGAAAACCTAAAAAATTGTTTTGAAGTCACATTGGTGCAATAAAGATTTAAAATGTTGACATACAGCTTGCTGTCCTGTACATTTTTATTAACATTCCATTTATAATAAAATAGTCATCTTATTACATGTCTGATTGCTGTTCAATATAAGGTCTCCTTCATACTCCTAAAAATATTTTTTTCCTCTTTATCTTATCTCTTCTCCCCTTTAAAGTAAAGCTCTGTCAATGTGAAGTTTTTTTTCTTAAACTTAAGCAAAGAAGGTTGTAGAAGTTAATGCAATGTTGACCCATGCTGGATTGAAAATTGCCTTTTTCACAGCAGAATGCCTATTTTGCTAAGAAGATTGCAACTGTAATTTACTTAAGTTATTTTAAGTGTAATATGTTTTATTCTTCCTTTATATGTAGTGAATATTCATTTTAAGGGAAAATTTAAATTTAAGAGAATATATTCTCTAATCTTTAATATACAAAATCACTCAAACTTTTTGGTGAGTTAGAAAACTTCCATCGTTATGGAAGAACACTCTAAATGTGGAGGAGGTAATTCTAAATATCAGTGTTAATAAAAACCTATAGATCCATAAAAACCATGAACAAAGCATTAGCCACAACTAGTCAATATAAATGTTCTTCTCTTAGAGAAATATGTTTGGAGTATTTCAGTGTATGAATGAGTCCTATTTATGCATCTGTGCAGGCATCTCCAGAATGTCCTTGTATTGGATTTGTAGTTAAATTAATGATGTTTTTCTACATTTATAAAAGGTATACAAACACTTATTGGCCTATTGTGCCTTTTGAAGCAGAAAAATCAGTGTATATATATATATATATATATATACATATATATATATATATATATATATATACTTTTGTCATTTATGCCTTTTAATTCTTTTAAATCCATAGCTTGAGTCTACCTCTTTAGTCATTGAGACATGCAGTATATCACTAAAGTAAGTACACCCTTCACATTTTTGTAAATAACTTCTTATATCTTTTCATGGGACAACACTGAGGATCTGACACTTTAATACAATGTATAGTAATCAATGTATAGCTTATATAACAGTGTAAATTTAATATGCCCTCTAAATAACTCAACACACAGATACTAATGTCTAAACTACTGGCAACAAAAGTGAGTACACCCTAAGTGAAAATGGTCAATTTGTGCCCAATTAGCCACTTTCCCTCCTCGGTGTTATATGACTCATTAGTGTTACAAGGTCTCAGCTATGAATGGGGAGCGGATGTGTTAAATTTGGTGTTATCGCTCACACACTCTTGCATACTGATTACTGGAAGTTCAACATGACACCTCATGGGAAAGAATTCTCTAAGAATCTGAAAAAAAATAATTGTTGCTCTACATAAAGATGTACTAGGCTACAAGAAGATTTCCAACAACCTGAAACTGAGCTTCAGCATGGTGTCCATGAGCATATAGCAGTTAAACAAGACAAGACAGGTTCCGCTTAGAAAAGGCCTTGCCATGATCGACCAAAGAAGTTGAGTGCACATGCTCAGAGTCATATCCAGAGGTTGTTTATTTAAAATAGATGCATGAGTGCTGCCAGCATTGCTGCATAGGTTAAAGGGGTAGGAGGGGGGGGGGTCAGCCTGTCAGTGCTCAGACCATATGCTGCACAAGGCATCAAATTGGTCTTCATGGCTGTCATCCCAGAAGGAAGCCTCTTCTAAAAATGATGCACAAGAAAGCCCACAAAGAGTTTGATGAAGACAAACAGACTAAGGACACGGATTACTGGAGCCATGTCCTGTGTTTTGATGAGCCCAAGATAAATTTGTTTGGTTCAGATAATATCAAGCGTGTGTGATGACAACCAGGTGAGGAGTACAAAGACAAATGTGGCTGCTCTACAGTCAAACATGATAGTGGGAGTGTCATGGTTTGGTGTTTTATGACTGCTGCTGGCTGTTGGAAGCTCCCTAAATGCGAACATGTACAGTGATCCTCTTCTTTCAAAAACTGGGCAATAGGGCAGTATTCCAACAACCCCCGAAAACACATCCAAGACAACCACTGCCTTGCTAAATAAAACAAGGGTTAAGTCTCTGGATTGGCCAAGTATGTCTCCAGACCTAAACCCTTTTGAGCATCTGTGGGGCACCCTGAAATGGAATGTGGAGGAGCGCAAGATCTCTAACATCCACCAGCTCCATAATGTTGTCAAGGAAGATGGAAGAGGTTTCCAGTAGCTCCTGTGAAACTTTGGTGAATTCCATGCCCAAGAGAGTTATGGCAGTGTTTGAAAATAATAGTGTCCACATAAAATCTTGGCATTTTGGGCACAATTTGGACATTTTCACTTTTCTTGCCAGTGGCTTAGACATTAATGTCTGTGTGTTGGGTTATTTAGAGAGCATACCAAATTTACACTGTTACATAAGCTGTAGTGTACATTGACTATTTTACCAAAATGTCATATCTTCAGTGTTGTCCCATGAAAAGATATAATAAAATATTTACAAAAATTACCTCAAGTATTGTTAACTTTTATCATATATTACACAGAGGATCAGTAGCGATTCAAGACCAATAAGATTACTTATTTGAACTAAAATATTTAACAAGATGCATTGCTTGTGTTATACATGAAATATTTCTAGAATTCAGAAAGCAGACAAGCTGGAGAATGTAAAATAAAGGACAGCATAGATATAAAAGGATTAACTACTCAATCTACTCATAATCTCTAAATAGTTCTCAAAAGCTGACAACCTGAAGATGGTATTAGTCATACTTGATTTTCAGGATGCTGTTTTGATTCTAAGGGGTGCTTTACACGCTGCAACATCGCTGACGACATATCGTCGGGATCACGTCGTTAGTGACGCACATCCGGCGCCGGTAGCGACATCGCAGTGTGTAAAACAAATGAGCGACGATCAACGAACACAAAAACGTGAAAAATCGTTGCTCGTTGACACGTCGTTCATTTCCATAATATCGGTGCTGCTGCAGGTACGATGTTGTTTGTCATTCCTGCGGCAGCACACATCGCTATGTGTGACGCCACTGGAACGACAAACATCTCCTTACCTGCGTCCACCGGAAAAGGAGGAAGGAAGGAGGTGGGCGGAATGTTCCAGCCGCTCATCTCCTCCTCTCCCTTTCTATTAGGCGGCGGTTCAGTGACGCTGCTGTGACGTCACTGTGACGCTGAAAAAACCGCCCCCTTAGAAAGGAGGTGGTTCGCCGGTCACAGCGACGTCGCTGCACAGGTATGTGCGTGTGAAGCTGCCATAGCGATAATTTTTGCTACGGCAGCGATCACCACATATTGGCCGTGCGACGCGGGCGGGTGCAATCGCGCTCGACATCGCTAGGAAATGCTAGCGATATCGCAGCTTGTAAAGTACCCCTTAATGTTTTCAAACAATCCTCCGAGACCTTCACAAAACAGCTGTAGTAATCTGATGCAGACATTTCACTGCCAAATTTGCACTTCTTGCCAGAAAATCACACCAAAACGGCGTCAAAACCGTTTGTGTGCAATTTTTGGCCAAGAGATGCAGATTTGGTGCTGAAATTTTTACACTATATTCCTGTACCAAATCTACACCTCCTGGCAAAAACATCAAATCACAATTGCATCAAAACTGCATGGTGTTTTGATGCGTTTCTTTGCCAGGAGGTATAGATTAGGTGCAGGAATATAGTATAAAAATGTCAGCACCAATTCTGCATCTCTTGGCAAAAAATGTGGTTTTCTGTCAGGAGATGCTGATATGTCAACTCAGAGAGGTCACTCAATTCAATGAGGTCACAATAAGTCATGTTACCTGCAGTCACAGGTGGTTGACCGTGGGAACCTCCAGCTGTTACCACAAATAACCTTAGCGATGTCACCGCTCATCGCTGTGGCTCAATCTCTGCTGGAAATCCACAGTGGGTGGTGATATTCTATACCCACGTGTTTTGCCTTCAGTGATGTAGCAGAGCTGGAATCATTATGGAACGTGGATTACATCAGACCTGGTTTTTTGGGGGGGTGAATAAAGGGGTGAAAGAAGGGTTTTTTTGTATTTTTTTTCAAATAAAGTTTTTGTTAGGTGTTTATTTTTTTCACTTACATATTAGTAATGAGGGGGGTCTGATAGATTCCTCACATTACTAATCTAGGGCTTAGTGGTGGCTGTAAGCAGCTTAACTCCTTATTACCCCGATTGATACCACACCAGGGCAATCGGGATGAGCTGGGTAAATTGTCAGGATTTTTGCATCTAATGGATGCGCAATCCTGGGTGGCTGCAGGCTGATATTTTTAGGCTGGGGGGCCCAATAAGCATGGATCTCCCCAGCCTGAAAATACCAGCCCCCAGCTGTCAGCTGTTTAGTGGTTGGGTATCAAAATTGTGGGAGGACCTCAGAAATATGTTTTTAAAATTCTTTATTTAAATATTTTTTTAAAAATGCTGCATATGGTCCCTCTTATTTTGATATACAGCCAAGATAAACGCACTGCTGGAGGCTGCAGCCTGTAGCTGTATGCTTTATCTTTGCTGGGTATCATAATATGGGGGACCATACACCAATTTTTTTATTTATTTATTTTTACATCAATATTGACACACAGTATCTATGATTGCAAGCAGTCAGACACTCTGTCATACAAGGTGGGGGCGCTTCTGACTGCAACCAATCAGACACGGGGACTGCTAGTAGTAGGAAAAGTGGTACATATACGAGGATGATGAGTGGTCCCAGAAGTAGCTTTCCAGCTGCACAGAGACTGGTAAGTATAAATCTCTTGCTCCAATCCCCCTATCCCTTCTACCACCATTTTAAAGAGACTGATTCGGGTCTCCATAGACTTAAATGGTGACCAGCCTTTGGCCAAAAGTCTGGGATCAATTTCTAGCCCAAACAAGGTTTGGTTTTTAAACTCAGTTGGACCCACTGATTTCGGGTATCTGCGAATCTACCCATGACCAATTACTAACAAAGCAAACTTTATTGTTGTATTTATAAATAACCTTCAATACATGCCTTTATATTATAAAAATATATTGAAGTATACAGCATCTGCAGGCTTGTGTTGTATAGAAACTGTGTTAGGCCTCCTTTACACATCTTTGTTTTTTATATGTGTGGTGTGCGTTTTCACACGTAGTGGAGAAATGTTCATACGAATAATTAAAATCTATGGGGATCTTCACACCTCCTTGTTTTCACATGAAATGTGTGTTCATGTGCACCACATGCATGTTCGTCTGACCCTCACAGAGACATGTCCATTTTTTTCCTGAAGCACGGATCAAATACATACAGCACACGGATGGCATCCGTGTGAGATCTCTGTCACACGTAGCAGACAAAAACGCATGACCACAGCTGTCTGCTTTAACTTTGCTGGTTATCAAAAATCGGGGGAAGTCCACACCATTTTTTTCATTGTCTGTCTACTATGTCTCTATCCATCCATCCACCTGTCTATATCCATCTATCTATCTATCTTTGTACATCTTTAACATATAAAAAAACATTAGTTTCAGTGTCATTCATTTTTTTATGGTACATGTCACATGGATGTCACATGAATGGCAAACAAAAAGCTCAAGAATGACACACGGATAACACACGCCAACACACAGAAGGCCAGACGGATGGACAAAATGGACAGTGCAACACATGCGTTTTTTCAACATATGTTTGAAGGGGGCTTTAAAGAGGTTGTCCCTATTTTACATTGATGGCCTAAACTTAGGATATGTAATTAATTTCTGGAGATGGGCGGTCTGGATGCACCGATGATTGAATTGATTATGGAATTACTTTCATTTATTTTGACTCACAATTATTTTTTGTTTAAAGATCATTTTTTCTACAGGAGTGCGGCACTGCGATGGGCGCGGCGTGCGCGCCTTCGTACGCGCCTTCGTACGCTAACCTCTTCCTAGGCTTCTGGAAGAGGGAGGTGCTCGGAGAGGGCGTGCCCGCCGCGTCCCAAGCGCAGTGCTGGCTCCATTTTATTGATGATATTTTGATTTTTTGGAAGGGCACTTTTTCTGAGTTTTCTCAGTTTATTTCTGATTTGAATTTGAATAACTATAATATTAAGTTGACCTTCAAATGTCATGCTACTCTTATTGATTTTTTGGATATTCATATCTCGGTGCGTTCCGGCTGCTCTGTCCAAACTACGATCTACCGGAAGGAGACGTCAGTAAACAGTCTTCTCCACGCATCGTCTGCTCACACCCCTTCCACAGTCTCTGCAATCCTGATTGGCCAGTATTTAAGAGCCAAAAGAGTCTGCTCTAATAATTATCTTTTTGAGGAGCAGGCTCAAGATCTTCGGGAGAGATTTTTATCAAGGGGTTACAGTGGAAGGAGTTTACGAAGGGAATACCATCGGGCTCAGAGGACATCACGTGATGAACTATTAGTCCCTAAACGAAAGGAGGAGTCTGCTCCAGTTGCCCGTTTTATTTCCACCTACAACGACAAGTGGTGTGAGATGAGAGCAATCCTTAAATGCCACTAGATGGTACTCAAAACTGAGCCATCCATTGGACCGAATTTACCAGACTACCCACCAATGACAGCGAGAAGGGTCTTTAATTTGCGTGATACCCTGGTCCGTAGTCACTACGTGGCCAGGGTGCCACGCATATTTGGGAGTGGAGAACCACATTGGGGGTTTTTCCCTTGCGGCACGTGTATTGCCTGCCGCAATATGACAAGGGCAACCTCATTCTCCTCTGCCGATGGTGGTCGAGAGTTCCAGATCCGTCACCACATTACTTGTCGTACAAGTAATGTGGTTTACTATGCCACATGTGGGTGCAGCCTTATATATGTGGAACTCACAACGCGTGAGTTAAGGGTGCGCACACGTGAACACGTGAGGAACATTCAAGCGGCAGCATCTGATCTGGACCTGGATGACCCGCGTTTGACCACACTACCCCGTCATCACAAGGTGAAACATGGCTGGGACCCTACCCAATTTAGGGTGAGGGGCATTGACGTGGTGCACCTTGGGATGAGGGGAGGTTGTTATAGCAAGGCCCTTGCTCAAAGGGAATGTAGTTGGATAGTTCGTTTGGGGACCATGACGCTGAATGGTCTCAATGAGAAACTCAGCTTCTCGCCATTTTTGTAAATCTATGGAATATAACTAAATAATTGGTTCTGATTTATTCTCTTCTGTCTCTCTGGGGGCAACCCATGTGTGTATTTTACATATATGTGTTGTTTTTAATTGATTTTAATTATTCTTCTGTTCCCTTTCTCTTTTTTCTTTTTTTCTGTCTTCTGTTGTGGTCCTTTAATTTAGGTACCTTTAATGGTGTGTTTTTTCTTGCACAACTCCTGAGCTACGGAACATTCATGTATTCCATCTGTGGAATATCCATTTGGTTCTTTCTGGGATGTTTATCTTTCACTTGGACCTGAATGAATATATATACTGGACTGATCCTTATACTACCCAAAATGGGGGTGAAAGAGGAGAGAAAAAAAGAAGGAAGAAATATGTGGAAATGATGTTCCATTTAATTTCCTGTATTCAGATGTCTCTCCTTTTCTATATATGTGATCTTATTATGTATATATATTGCCCTTGTGGAATTTACATTCCATTTTCCCATCGTTTCCATGGTTGTGTTTATATGTCCCCAAAGTGTGTATGTGTCACTATGGTCCGCTTTATTATACAGTCCTATTTATTGGGGGGGTTTGAATTGGACCACACACTATGTCTTAAACAGCATGTTTAGGTCCGCCCCGTTACTTTATTCTGATATCTAAATGCGGCCCAATGGTAACGCTCCTCACGCCATGTCTAATATGGTCCTGTGAAGCTGGGAACGCCCACTTCCTTGCCCATACCTGGGATGTCCGCGGCGCGCGCCTCCCGTCTCTCTCCATTCCGCCCGCACTGAGGATCTCTCTAGCGGTGGGAGGTGACGTCACGCTAGAGTTACTTCCGCGGGTGGGACCCGTAAGTGGTGGGCGGAGGGATGATACAAGCCGGGACGCGCGCGGCGCAGGTGGTGACAATCCCTGTTATACTTGGGGGTATATATAGACCCACCTGGGGGTACCTTGGCCACACACTGCCCCCCGAAGAAGCTAACGCAGCGAAACGCGTTGGGGCTTCCTTCTCCTGCACTGGACCCCTGCCTTGGCATTTGCCTAGCACTGTTGCACTTTTTTTCTGATGGGTAAGCGGCAATATATTTATGCATTTATAATGAATTAATTCTTTAAATTGCTGACCCAGTGATTTGTACCTATTATGGCAGGGGCCCATAGTCGGGGAACTCTCTCTGGAACCATTTTCCTGCACCTATGCACTTTTTCTAATAATTATAATGTTGTTTCCTTGTCTATTGTGATTTTGAAATAAACTCGTTATTATTCTTATTACAAGGAGTCTTTATATTTACTCTTACTATTATGTATGGCCCTTTAATACTCCTATCTTGCTCTTTGATTGATATGTAATTAATGTCTGATCATCCAGGGTCCGACACCCCGCACCCCCACCAATCAGCTGTTCTCGGTCTCGGCAGCAGGCAGCCGGAACTGCTCAGTTCCGAAGCTGCTCTGTCTTCTGACAGTAGCCATGTCCAGGTACTGCACATCTGCCTCTTATTCAGATCAATAGAAGGTGAACATGTAGTACTCGGCAGCGGCCACTATCAGAACATGGAGCAGCTCCGGAACTGCGCATTTCCGTCTGCCTGCTGCCTTTGCCGGGACCAAGAACAGCTGATCGGCGGAGGCGCAGGGTGTCGGACCTAGGGCGATCAGATATTGATGATTGATCATTGATGATCCTAAGGATAGGCCATCAATGTAAAAGTAGTGAACAGCACCTTTAAGGAAAGAGCAGAGAGTTCTGTGTTCTAACCCATATTGAATGATCTCAAGGATTTGCTGTTGTCCAGTTCTGTCTTTAATTCTCCTTGTTGTGATAATGTAGATAGAGTTAATTATCTCACAATGTCTTAGGCTATGTACGCACGTTGCGTACAGTCACTGCAGAAATTTCTGCAGCGATCTGAAGAGCACACGTGCGCTTCAAATTGCTACAGAAAATGTCCGTAGTGAAAAAAAAAGCCGATTCCATGCGCTCTGCCTGCAGCTCCTGCCATAGACAGAGCAGGGGCTGCCGGCAAAGCGCCCGGAAGTGACATGTCACTTCTTAGAACGCGCGCTTCGGGCAGCAGCCGAAGCGCTGCGCTCTAAGACGCCACATGCGCACGGCTCCTGCATAATCTTCATAGATTATGCAGGGGACGCAGGACGCATGCAGTTACGCTGCGCTACAAAGCGCAGCGTAACTGCATGTAATTACGCAACGTGCGCACATAGCCTTAGTCTCCAGTCACACTAAGCAACTTACCAGCGATCCCAACAACGATAGGGATCGCTGGTAAGTTGCTAGGAGGTTGCTGGTGAGATGTCACACTACGACGCTCCAGCGATCCCACCAGCAACCTGACCTGGCAGGGATCGCTGGAGCGTCGCTACACAAGTTGCTGGTGAGCTCACCAGCAACCAATGACAAGCCCCCAGCGCAGCGTGGAAGATGCTGCGCTTGGTAACTAAGGTAAATATCGGGTAACCAACCCGATATTTACCTTGGTTACCACCGCACGGAGCTACACGTGCAGAGAGCAGGGAGCAGCGCACACTGAGCGCTGGCTCCCTGCTCTCCTAGTTGCAGCACACATCGGGTTAATTACCCGATGTGTGCTGCAGCTAAATGTGCACAGAGCAGGGAGCAGCGCACAATGCTTAGCGCTGGCTCCTTGCTCTCCTAGTTACAGCACACATCGGGTTAATTAACCCGATGTGTGCTGCAGCTAAATGTGCACAGAGCAGGGAGCAGCGCACAATGCTTAGCGCTGGCTCCTTGCTCTCCTAGTTACAGCACACATCGGGTTAATTAACCCGATGTGTGCTGCAGCTACATGTGCACAGAGCAGGAGCCGGCACTGACAGTGAGAGTGGAGGAGGCTGGTATCGAAGGTAAATATCGGGTAACCAAGGACAGGGCTTCTTGGTTACCCGATGTTTACATTGGTTACCAGCCTCCGCAGAAGCTGGCTCCTGCTGCCTGCACATTTAGTTGTTGCTGTCTCGCTGTCACACACAGCGATCTGTGCTTCACAGCAGGACAGCAACAACTAAAAAATGGCCCAGGACATTCAGCAACAACCAACGACCTCACAGCAGGGGCCAGGTTGTTGCTGGATGTCACACACAGCAACATCGCTAGCAACGTCACAAAAGTTGTTCGTTAGCAGCGATGTTGCTAGCGATGTTGCTTAGTGTGACGGGGCCTTTAGTGCTGAAAGACTTTGCTGAAGGCTGATATCTGCAATAACCTGGAGATTACATTTTAATGGTAGGTTATTTAAGGACATTGTCACTTAAAGAATATATCATTTTGTGGCTTGGATCCTAAAGCAGGTTGTTTTAAAATTCCAACTTTTCAGCAGGGAACCTTATAAAGAACGACTGACATCAGTTTCTGCAGTTTTCGTCTGCCAAGTTTTTTTTCTCAGTAGTGTTGAATTTAGGATGAGTTGTATAAAGCAGGTAAAAGAAACTCAACCTTTAGCGGAAGAATATTGTGTATGTGAAAGGAGCGACATGCGATGGGATCTGCAGTGGAAAGAGATCACATGGGATGAGATCTGTTGAAGAAAAGGAGCCACATGGGACGAGATCTGCAGGGGAAAGAAGGCCACATAAGATGGGAACTTTATGGGAAAAGGAGCCACATGGCACAGGATCTGCAGGGGAAAATGAGCACATGGGATGAGATCTCCTGGGGAAAGAGGCCATGATGGGATCTGCAGGGGAAAGAGGCCATAATGGGATGGGATCTGCAGGGGAAGGAGGCAAGAATGGGATGGGATCTGCAGGGGAAGGAGGCCATAATGGAATGGGATCTGCAGGGGAAGGAGGCCATAATGGGATGGGATCTGCAGGGGAAAGAGGCCATAATGGGATGGGATCTGCTGGGTAAAAAGGCCATGATTGGAACTGCAGGGGAAAGAAGCCATGATAGGATGGGATGGGTTCTGCAGGGGAAGGAGGCCATAATGGGATGGGATCTTCAGGGGAAAGAGGCCATAATGGGATAGGATCTGTAGGGGGAAAGGAGCCACATGGGATGGGATCTGCACTTGAAAAGCAGCCACATGGGATAAGATCTGTATGGGGAAGGTCGTCCATTCCAATTTTAGGAGGACTCCTTTAGTAATAATTTTTTAGTGTAGAAAAACAGTTTAATACAATATGATTGACTGTGACTGGAACAACTGGTACTAGACAGGAGAGTGAAGTTATAGGAGGGTAAGAAGGGGAAAGAGATTTTACTTTAAATTACTTGTATTTTTTGAGGAAAGTGCGTGAAAATAGGTGTGGTTACAGAATGGGTGTGGTTTTCAAATGGGCGGGGTTTACAGAGAACCTGTTGTTAAAAATTTGAATCCCACCCCTGGTTATGAGTATTGAGAATTATATGAAGATATCCAAAAACAGGACTCAAAATGGCATTCGAACTGTACTCAAATATGGGACTTTCTGGTCATAAGTGATTCATGCTGACTTAGCTTAATATAAAATGATGAAACACATACATATATATCTCAGAATAAGCTCTTTTTGCCGTTTACCCAATAGGAGACGTGTTACATTACATATTCTTGGCTCCTAACCAACTGATTTCCTTAATTGTATCTGAACTGTAATTAAAGCAGTTATATTTCCTACGCGGATCCATGATCATCTCTGATCTGTGTGGATGAGTAGCATGCATGCAACTGACAAATGACTCATGATTTGGAATGCAGACGGGTTTAGACGCGGATGCATAACTTGGATTGTATTACCCTAAATTATGCCCCCCATCAATGTCCTGCACCAGAGCAGAAAAGAAAGTACTGATCCGGCCATGTGATGACAGTGGAAGTTGTTGAATTACTGGAAAGGGCGATCTGTGACCTGTCTGTGCTGACAGAGATCGCCACCAACAGGCAGCAACTATCTGCTTGTTCGTGCTTAGGCACATTGTGAAAAAAGAAAATTCCTTTAATGATTTTTTATTTGAAAAAGCTGTGCAAGTTTATCAATTTTCCTTTAAAAGCTCAAAACCCTAATTATTTTTACCCTCAAGATCTGGCTGGTGGGTTTGTGTTGTTTGGGCTTCTTGTGCTTTGAATCTCCCCTTCATCTCTAAACTTTTGGAGCGCCTGGTCTACCCTCGCCTCACCCGCTACCTTTCCACTCACTCTCTTCTAGATCCTTTACAGTCTGGCTTCCGCCCTTTACACTCAACAGAAACTGCCCTTGTCAAAGTGACCAATGACCTATTGACAGAAAAACGTAACGGTGACCACTCTCTGCTTATTCTTCTTGACCTTTCTGCTGCCTTCGACACTGTTGACCACAGTCTCCTTCTCTCTATGCTCCATTCTATTGGCCTAAAGGACACTGTGCTCTCCTGGTTCTCTTCCTATCTTTCTGGCCATTCATTCAGTGTATCATTTGCTGGCTCCACATCTTCTACTCTCTCTCTCACTGTTGGGGTCCCTCAAGGTTCAGTCCTTGGCCCTCTTCTTTTCTCCCTCTACACTGCCCCAACTGGACAGACCATCAGCAGATTTGGCTTTCAGTACCATCTTTTTGCTGATGACACACAGCTATACACCTCATCCCCTGAGCTCACCCCCGCTGTACTACAGAACACCAGTGACTGCCTGACTGCAGTTTGCAATGTCATGTCTGCTCTCTATCTGAAACTTAACCTTTCCAAAACTGAACTTATTCTTTTTCCTCCATCCTTCAACCTTCCTAAATCTGACATCTCCCTCTCTGTGTGTGGCACGACGATAAGTCCTAGGCAGCAGGCCCGCTGTCTGGGTGTTATACTTGACACTGATCTCTCCTTCACCTCCCACATACAATCTCTTGCCCGCTCCTGCCGCTTGCACCTCAAGAACATCTCTAGAATCCGCCCCTTTCTCACAATGGAAACAACAAAAATCCTCACCGTGGCCCTGATCCACTCTCGCCTTGACTACTGTAACTCTCTATTAATTGATCTCCCCCTAACTAGACTCTCTCCTTTACAGTCCATCCTTAATGCAGCAGCCAGGGTCACCTATCTGGCTAACCGCTACTCGGATGCCTCTGCTCTCTGCCAGTCATTGGACTGGCTGCCCATATTATCACAGGATCCAATTCAAACTGCTTGTTCTCACCCACATAGCTCTCCACAGTGCGGCACCCCCCTACATCTCCACCCTCCTCTCTGTCTATCACCCCACCCGTTCTCTACGCTCTGCAAGCGACTTTCGACTAACATCCACACTAATTCGAACCTCCCACTCCCGGATCCAAGACTTCTTCTGAGCTGCACCAACCCTCTGGAACGCTCTACCCCAAGAAGTTAGGACAAATCACAACTTACTCAGCTTCAGACGCACCCTAAAGATGCATCTTTTTAGGGCGGCCTATCACACTCCCTAATCAGATTTGATTCACATAGTCCCTCTACAACTTCTCACAACATAACTCCACATCAAACTCCATGGCACCCAAAGGCATCTCAAGGCTCGGGCCCACTGGTCCAGGAAACCACTATCTAGCCCCCATTTCTGTGAGATGGCTGGATTGTCATTGTAAATAAGCACTTGTACCTTGCCCCTCCCCCCCATCTCATTGTAGATTGTAAGCTCTCACGAGCAGGGTTGTGTTTTTTCTTTTTTTTCCTCTAAATATTGTATTTCTATAACTGTTACTTGTTTGTATATGATCCTCCTGAATTGTAAAGCGCTGCGGAATATGTTGGCGCTATAGAAATAAAGATTATTATTATTATTATATGACATAGTCATTGGAGTATTTGAATTTGCTGTGCTGGTTCCTGTCATGTCATTTCAGTGTTCAGCAGCAGATGCTGCTGTACCAGGGTATGATCTAACCTCCACCCTAAAAGCTGTCCCCATAGGTTGGACTTGTGTACTGTCTGTGGAGCACTGTGTCCATGTAAGCCCACCCCATTATTACCTGTCCTGAATGTAGATTGCACGTGCCATGACCCTCCCTCTTCGGCCTCTTCGGACGCCATTTTGGCCAACACCTAGTTCCTCTTGATCTAAGTGTGCCTGCGCAGGACCTCACTGTCGGCTAGTGTGGATGACGTAGAACGCGTCATCCACACTAGCTTCAGAAGGAGGACAAAGATGGCCGAAAGAGGAGGCGCGAGAGCCGGAGAACGAAGACGCCTCATCCGACCCATCTGCTCCACGCCGACCGTTAGGTAAGTATTATAAACATCCGGTTACAGGTTCCCTTTAACCCATATAGTATACATTGACAACTAGCAATAATGTAAATTTATAGCTCCAGACTACATCCAACACTGGAATAATTGTGACTGACAATAATAAGATCTGTAGCTGCAGACTACATAAAACACAGAAATATGGGTAACTAGCAATAGTGTAGCTTTATAGCTACAGACTCCACCTATATTTTTTTATTCTGTCTGTCACAGTTGAAGTGTACCTATGATACAAATTACAGACCTCTCCATTCTTTGTAGGTGGGAAAACTTGCAAAATCAGCAGTGTATCAAATACTTATTTTCCCAACATTGTGTGATTTTCTTTACTATGCGGCTTTCTTTTTTACGCTGTTCAGACACTGTTTTTATGCATATATGGATGTATTCTGTAGCTATAAATGTATGCTATTGCTACCATGTTTCCCCCAAAATTAGACACTGTCTTATATTTTTTTTTTGCCCCGAAAAAAGCGCTAGGGTAGGGGTTGGCAACCTATGGCTTGCGAACCAGATGTGGCTCTTTTGACGGCTGCATCTGAATCGCAGACAAATCTTCCGGTTTGTAAGACGCACTTCTTTCTCCCCAAAAATGGGGGAAAAATGGGGGTGCATCTTACAAACTGCGTATGGCAGTAGTGGCGCAGGGTTGGCGATAGTGCGGGCTCGTGGGGTGTTACGGCGGCAGACGCTATTGATCGGTGGGCTGCTTTGAATCTCCCAAAGTTGACGAGATCAACTTAAATAAAATGGCCGCGGAGATGGCACATGCGCAGATAGGACTCCGGGGCCATTTTCTTGAAGTCCATGGCGTTGATCTGTGGGAGATTTAAAGCCGCACGCTGGTAGATCAATAGCTCTCCGCCGCCGTGACACTGCATGAGCCCACAGCACTATTCGCGACCCTCCACACTGACCCTCCTGAGTCGCGACACCCTCTCCTCTGTGCCCCTAGTATCACCTAGCCTGCCTCCTGGGACCTTCTGAGCCGCTCCACTAACACTGCTTTTTCCTGGTTAGCATGGCTCTCACGGAATTACATTTTAAAATATGTGACGTTCATGGCTCTCTCAGCTAAAAAGGTTACTGACCCCTGCGATAGGGTTTTTTTTTTCATGGTAGGGCTTATTCTTGGGGAAACATGGTTGGGTGAAAGATTACCCCCCCCTGCATTTTTTTTTTTTTTGGGGGGGAATGCAGATCCCCCTTCCCAGGATCATCATACTTACCAGACCCCAGGCATCTGTGTGGCTCCCAGTTCCTTCTGCAATCCTCAGGGGTTCTCCCAGCAGCTATGCTGCATGCCGTGCTCCCTCCTTGTGGAACACACTCACAGTTCATTATGCACACATACTCATGCACTCATACATACACTCTCTCACACACACACGAGATCGCACATATAATTGCACGTGAACACACTCATCACATTTGGTGATACCACTTGGATCCAGCCAGCAGGGGATGCTCTGCTATCTTGTCTCTATGATGTGTTCCACCACTGGGTCCTCCATGCATTCCACCCCCAGGTCTTGGAGCTCCACTGCACAGTATTCAAGGTCCTTATGCAGGCCAGAAGCAATCAATATCGCTGGATGTGGGTGTGGGTGTGTGGGTGTGGGTTTGTGGGTGTTGATGTGCGCGATCTCATAT
This sequence comes from Anomaloglossus baeobatrachus, assembly GCF_048569485.1. NCBI lineage: Eukaryota > Metazoa > Chordata > Amphibia > Anura > Aromobatidae > Anomaloglossus > Anomaloglossus baeobatrachus. The sequence continues at coordinate 207,068,305 of NC_134353.1, read as the reverse complement.
GTGTGTGTGATCTGATGTGTGTGGGTGTGTGATCTGATGTGTGTGGGTGTGCATTCCGCCGCAGGTCCTTGATGCATTTCACTGCTCCCAGTCGCCGTCTCATGAACATGATCCCAGGGTCTTCTCTCTTCTTTCTTCTTTCTTTTGGGGAGTGTATGCTTTCTAGAATGAAGTGTTCTGCACTATTCTTTAACTTTTTTGCTGCATGGACACTTCATTATCGAACCGTGACTAGGGCCTATTTTCAGGATAGGTCTTATATTTAAGCCCTGCTGAAAACTCCTGCTAAGGCTTATTTTCAGGGTAGGGCTTATTTTCATTGAAACACGGTAGTTATCCATATTTCTGTGTTGTGTGTAGTCTGCAGCTCTAGATCTAATTATCGGCAGTCACAATTATCCCATTGTTGTGTAGGAGGTTGTTGTGTTTTCCCTCCACTCCTAATGTGTTTTAAGTGTGTTTTATATAAGCCGAATGGCGCTGCTATAGGAGGATACGGTTTCCGCAAATCTAGCAGAGCTGGAGCTATGCAGTGGTGGCGCCACCTAGCGCTGAGGCCTCAAAAGGTCAACTGTATGCTTATGTGATGTTACTGTGTTGTAAACGTATTAAAAATGTATATGGCAATGTAGAGTGTAATATGTTATGTGTTATAAATATGTTAGCAATGCATCGTAAATTGTATTAGACAGATACGTTTTAGGGAAAAAAAGGAGCCAGCACGATCAGAAATTGGCATGCATCATATAAAAAGTGAAAATTCACAGATTTATTCCAACTGTATTATAATAAAAAAATGAGATTTTTAGCAAATAATTGATCAATTTTTTGAGCCACCCCTGCCAACGTCACGGCAAATCTCAATAGGGGGGTCCTACTCTATATTCTGTATTTCATGTGCCATGCGGCCTCCTAGATAAAGTTAAAAGCAGAACCATAATGGAGCACACATACCTGTAACCTGTATATAGCCACTTCCATGTTGCAAAAGAGGCAATTGTGGATAGAGACCAGCCCAGGTCCCAGCATGTGGAGCAAGCTCTACACATACCAGGACTATATCACAACTGATCCTCCCAGTGCCAAACAGCAACCATTGATAAAGGCGGACCAGATCCAAGAATGGTGCTTAATTAGCATTGCCTGTGGAAAGGGGTGAGGTAACTGAATCTGAACAGCTACCAACAGGAGGAATACATTGCAAACCAAAATCAGGCGTGCATGGTATAGTGATGGTAAGTCACCAGAATTGTAGCATAATTACGGTCAAAACAGAGAAAAAAAGGAGCCAACACGATCAGAAATTGGCATGCATCATATAAAAAGTGAAAATTCACAGATTTATTCCAACTGTACTATAATAAAAAAATGAGATTTTTAGCAAATAATTGATCAATTTTTTGAGCCACCCCTGCCATTCTGTATTTCATGTGCCATGCGGCCTCCTAGATAAAGTTAAAAGCAGAACCATAATGGAGCACACATACCTGTAACCTGCAACATAGAAGCGGTTATATATACAGGTTACAGGTATGTGTGCTCCATTATGGTTCTGCTTTTAACTTTATCTAGGAGGCCGCATGGCACATGAAATACAGACTATAGAGTAGGACCCCCCTATTGAGATTTGCCGTGACGTTGGCAGGGGTGGCTCAAAGAATTGATCAATTATTTACTAAAAATCTCATTTATATTACAGTACAGTTGGAATAAATCTGTGAATTTGCACTTTTTATATGATGCATCCCATTTTCAGATCGTGCTAGCTCCCCTCTCTCTCTGTTTGGTTGTAGTTATGCTACAAATGTCTGGTGGCTGGTCACCACCATGCTATGCACGCCTGATCTTGGTTTGCAATATATTCCTCCTGTTGGTAGCTGTACACATTCAGTTGCCTCACCCTTTCCACAGGCATTGCTAATTAAGCACTATACTTGGATCTGGTCCGCCTTTATCATTGGTTGCTCTCTGGCACTGGGAGGGTCAGTTCTGATATAGTCCTGGTATGTGTAGAGCTTGCTCCACATGCTGGGACCTGGGCTGGCCTCTATCCACAGTTGCCTCTTTTGCAACATAGAAGCGGTTATATATACAGGTTACAGGTATGTGTGCTCCATTATGGTTCTGCTTTTAACTTTATCTAGGAGGCCGCATGGCACATGAAATACAGAATATAGAGTAGGACCCCCCTATTGAGATTTGCCGTGACGTTGGCAGGGGTGGCTCAAAGAATTGATCAATTATTTGCTAAAAATCTCATTTATATTACAGTACAGTTGGAATAAATCTGTGAATTTGCACTTTTTATATGATGCATGCCATTTTCAGATCGTGCTAGCTCCCCTCTCTCCCAGATACGTTTTAGGGTAGAATATAGGTTGTAATAGAAGTAGCAGAGTGGAGAATGTTAATGATAAGGCCGTAATTTAGGTTGATGCAATCTAATCATGCATCCCTCTTAAACTGTCTGCAGTCCAAATTATGAGTCACTCGTGGTAGCATGCATTACCCTCTCTTTCGCTCACACCAGAGAGACGTACTCAGATATGAATAGAAAGTAAGACTGATTTATTTCCGGAAGTGTTACAAATATATATAACCTTATTGGCTAGGTGCCAAGAATACGTAACACCTCTCCTATTGGATAAAGTAGAACAGCTTATTCTGTGATATACAATTTACTGTAATGTGCTTGGTTCCTCATTTATATTAAGCAATGTCAGCATTATTCACTTGTCACAAGAATAGCCCAGACTGTCTGTCTGAGTCCTAAGCCAAGAGATATGTGGGGTACAGTTCAAACAACATCTTAAATCTTGTTCTTTATGGATATCTCCATGTAACTCCTATATACTCATAATAATGATAATCACATCCCTAACAGTCCCCCCTTTGGAGATAGCCAAAAAGTCTTTCCTTACGTTTCCAGGTCTATTGATCTGTCCTAATGCTGATGGTTACCTCACTCACATACGAGATACCCCATCCCTTGTGGATGAATCTCCCCACCCAACAGACTATGCATAGGAAGCCAGATCCTGACCGTGTTCTCTAGACTGTCCTCATGGCTATGTTCCCCTGGCCCACGTTATTCAGGAAGGGGGAACGTGGCACTAGTCCTTTAATTGGCTAATATTTATCAGGGTTGGGTTCACTCAGAGTCTCATGCTCCTCAGTCCTCAGGCGGTAATGGTGGGACATCAAAGGTGGGATGTAGAGTCGTCTTCCAGTCCACATGCTTAGATATCATCATCCAGGCACAAAGTATCGGGTAGAAGAGGGAAGACAGCCATCTCCTGGTCTCAGGCAGGTCCGACATCTCTTTGTAGTGGAATGCATGGATCTTCGTCCGAAAGAAAAAGAGTGAGGGAAGAGAGAGAGAAAGAGAGAGAGAAAGATTGAGAAGAGAGGGAGAGAGAGAGAGGAAAAGAGAAAAGAGAGAGGAAAAGAGAGAGGAAAAGAGGAGAGAGAAAAAGAAAAGAGAGAGAAATCTAGATCTGGTTGGATCTGGAGGAGAAAACTTCAAAAACGTGTATTAGGCACATGTTTAAACAAACAACAAGCTTAGTTGAAGTATCTGGGGGTACTTCTAAACAGGATTTCATAGGGTCTCAACCTAGTGATCCCTGCTGAGGTGTGTCTGACACTGAACAATTCAAGGGGAAGACTCTCATGCCCTTGCCTTCTACACTGCCCCATCCTCCCAACCTTCCCTCTATTCTGTGGCTGGTATGGGGTGTGTAGAGTCAGTTCTGTGTCTAAGGCCTGCCATATCTCTTTGGCTGGCAGTAAAAGCAGGTCACTAGCCACTTTCCATGGTCTCCGGGAGCCCACAGCCGCACCCTATATCAGTCCTCTTCTTCTGGGACTTGCTCTTGTAGGGTCAGGACAACGTTTTCTCAAGACTTTCCATCCTTCCTTTCTTCTTCACATCTGGGTCATTCGAAAAGCACAGATTGACTGACTGTTTCTCTCGTAAGTGGTCTTGGGGCTTCTTTGGATGTTCTGTCAGTGAGGGCACTTCTTACTGCTTCCCTTGACTCCTCCAATGTAGGCCTCAACCCTGCTCACCGCGACTCTGTCTGGCAATAGCAAAGCTTCCATCCGTTCTTCTATGGCCTCATGGCGGCGTACAGTTCCATTGTCAGTGATCAAGTCTCTTATCCTCCACAGAGTAGATGCTGGCTGCCATCTTGCAGGCTTCAGCAAGAGCACATACATCTGCTTCTTCACAGACAGGCATGCGGGTAGCGACTGCTCTATCAGCACAGCGTCTTCTGCTACCAGCACCATACCCATGTGGAACCGTCTTCTTGATGCACATCTTGATCCATCCGCAAAGATGTTAAGTCAGGGTCCAAAGGTGTATCCGTCACGGTATCGAATCCAGAGTTTCAGCTATGCCAGAGTCGACTACCTCTTCCACCAAGGTGTCAGAGGTGGGACACTCCCCCCTTGGAAGAGGGAGAAGTTCAGCAGGATTAAGGACCGCACACCGGGAGTTGGTGACTTTGTCAGGGAGCAGTGATGTCATACGGGCACTGATCTTCAACTGGTGCTTTAGGTAGGTGTTCAATCTGGCTGAGTAGTGTTCAAAGGACTGCTATCTTCCTCCATTGCAAACATGTAGAATGACTTCTGGGCTGGAGATGACATGATGATACTCTTCAGGTGACTGTAACTGTAACTCAGGTGACTGTGACTGTAGCTCAGATGACTGACTGTAACTCAGGTGTTACCAGCTGTAGTTGTTTGCATATGGGCTCTCGGAGACCTGATACAAAGGACTATACCCAGGTTTGTAAGAAAGAGCAATGAGTGTAACTTTGGGGTCAGGAGAACACTGAAATTCTAAAAACTAAGATCCCCTAAAACCCCGGGGAAAGAGAAAAGAGCACAAGAGGGTTTGGAAACTACCAAGCAGCACCCCCTGACTACATATACACAACTAGGAAAAAGCAGTGGAGCATATCTACTCTACCTCTCCTGTGCTGACCCTGTAACTCGGGGCCCTGCACTCTCCCTCATCCCGACGGTAGACCTGATGGTGGTCAGGGCCGAGCCTCCAGCGTATCCCTCTCTCCTGTCAGACCCTGTAAACTAAGACACAAAGGATTACTGGGTGCTGCCAACGAAAAACTCTAATATATGTCAACTCCTGATGATCAATGTCCCCTTGGGACCACATGAACCTCCACCCTCTCTATCAGGGAACTCTTGTGCAAGACACCAGGCAGGATAACATACAAGTGAAAATATCTCAAAACTAGGCTAAGTAACAACTGCCATAGGCAGAAAAATATTCACCGTCCACCAGGACTAATAGTGAGCAGTCTATATGGTCTACTAAATTGTATAACATACAGAAAAAACAAACATGCAAAAGTGAAGGGAAAAGGTTTCCACAGGACTATCAGCAATGTCCTCTGCTAAGGTTCATTAGTGGGAAAAACTGCATATATGACCAAAAATGGAAGGTGTGTGTGTTCCAGGTCCCTGTCTCCCCCCTCTGCAGTCCCTGCTATGTCAGCAATAAACAGAGCAGTGACTGTGGCTGCATAAACAAAAATGGGGAACTGGGTGTCGGCTGGACTAAAATGGCGTCTAAAGATGAACTATGTAGTGTCTGAGTTAAAACGTCCACTAAAGATAATTACCGATAAGAAACAGCCGCTAAAAGAGGAAGTAGGTGTTGGCCAAAAATGGCGTCTGAAGAGTCCTGGGAGGGAGTGAAAAGAAAGATGTCATGTATTGTGACATCTACATTCAGGAGGTATTCAATCTGTCACCGGGAATATGGATTATATAGGGACCCCTGGGCTGACCCTGTAACTAGGGACCCTGTACTCGCCCTCATCTCGACGATAGACCTGATGGTGGTCAGGGCCGAGCCTCCAGCGTATCCCTATCTCCTGTCAGCCCCTGACAACTATCCCCATACCATACCCCACCCAGGGCTGAGTAAAACACTGAGTGACAGAAAGAAATCTACATTCAGAACAGAAAATAATGGGGTGGGCTTACGTGGACACAGTGCTCCACAGACAGGTAAAATACACATAGTGTATTCAGTGTCATCTAACCTCCCCCCTTTTGGGAGAATTCTCCATTTCAACATACGTACATTCACAGGACACTGAAATAGAAACTAACACTTCCCTGTTTTTTTTTTTTTTGTTTTTTTTTCTTTCCTTTCAACTCTCCTACGGTGTTTCACACCAAAAACTGCGTACATTATACATAAAACATCTTCCAGTGTCACTTGGGTGATAAGGTACATGCACCCTCACTGCAAACCTGGCTCCATTACTGGCCAGAAAGAATCCCCAGCTTTAATCTGGGTGAAAACATCTTTCAGGGAAAACTATATATGAGATATTATGTCAGAGAGAGAATTCACGATATACATACACCTCCATGAGAACGGTCTATCGACTACTCAATAATTCCGATTAAGACCAAAGTTTAGGGGTCTTCCCCAATGTATTCAATTCTAGGTAAGAATACATTGACATCCACTAAAACAAGACCAGTGAATACGCATACAACGTTCAACTCACTGCTTAGCAGGAAAACCGTACCAGGTAACAGTCTAACAGTCAGGGCTCTTTCACCCACTTTTTCCTTAACACTGCACCTGTACATCAGGTCCAAGGTATCAAACATCAATTATTGATGACACGTCACTCATAGGTGTATATATCTCAGTGTTCCTTCACAAGGACTGCAGCCTCTTGAGGCTTCCATGTCACATATTTAGGGCGTTCTTGTCTGGGACTATCGGAATAATGGTGTGATGCCATGTGTGGCCTGACGTCCTCAAATAAGGACAGCACCTGTGGTTTACCTCTACTAGGGACAGTGTTGGTGGTGGGGTGGATCATTGTTAAATCATTGTCATCTTCCTGACACCCCTCGGTGTCTTCTGTTGCCCCAGCAACAAATAGGCCAGTGGCCTTGGGACTGAAGATGGCTGGAAAAGGGAACTAGGTGCGGCCCAACCTGAAATGACGTCTGGGCAGGCTAGGGAGGGCGTTTGGTGGGCAGGGGGAGCAAGAGGTAGTAAGGGGGGACAAACTACACAAGTCCAACCCTCTGGGGACGACTTATAAGGAGGGGGGGCGTTGTTTCCTAATGGGCTTGGCCACTTCCTGAGATGCCATTTTCTGATCTCATTTTCTGATCTGGTGCAATATAGAAATATCTACTATGCCAATTTTCTATCATCTTTTGACGTTCTATACCATGCCTCAGCATCCATAAGGAGATCTTTATCTTTCAAGATCCCTCGCTTATTTAACAAAACTTGACAGGTGTGGACTGATTAGACCCCATGCTTCAAGGGTATACAACCCAAAACTAACACGTCAATCTGGATGTCTGCTATGCCGTAATCCACTTCCTCTTTTGGACCAGCGACTATACACATCCACAGAATACACAGAATTTCTACCTCAGTCCACACACCACAAAAACAACGGGCTGTCCTACCAGGAAGAGGTGTCACGTGGGTGATCGATACTAAATTCACCCTCACTATCTCTTACTTCATGTACTAGTAACCTCTGTTCACACTATATACACCTTATTCTAACGGTCCGTCCAGAACATCAATAATACTGTTTAAAACCAAAGTCACGGGATTCTGCCAATGTTCCTCCTACCTAGGATCGTAGAGAACATCAAATTCCACCGGATACAGTCAGGGTCTCACCATGACGCTGTACCGGCCAAAACCAATCCCCCTATCGTCTCCTCTCTGTGGAAGACGCACCAGGATTCTGCCAATGTTCCTCCTACCTAGGATCGCGGAGAGAACATCAAATTCCACCAAATACAGTCAGGATCTCACCATGACGCTGTATTGGACAAAACCAATCCCCCTATCGTCTCCTCTCTGTGGAAGACCACCAGGATACAGTCAGGACTCTTACCATGACACCTGTACCTGCCCTTCAGTCTTATCAATTACTGACTATCAACCGGACACGTTACGTTACACACCCGTGTATACTCTATATACTCAAACAGAATACTTCAAAGGTACATTTTTCCTTTTTTTTTTTCTTCACTCAAAGACAGCTCTCACTACATTACGTGACACTTCCTCTTTTTCCCGTAAACCAGCAAGTACTCCACCTGCTGCAAATAGACAGACATTTCAACAGGTAGACACAGGTCAACACAATGACATAACAATAAGGACACTATATACACCATCCAGGTGGCTGATCTCACCTGCAGATATAACCATATATATTCATATATGCAGTGTATATAACAACTTCCTCATTTTCCCTTGCCGTTAAGTCAGAGAAAAATAAAACACAGAACTTCTGCTTTTCTCCTAGAGCAGACAAAAACCACATTACATTTCATGTGATTTACAATTACATTACATAAATTACAGACAGCTTAAGGTGAACCTGACCACCTTGGTGTGAGATCTCTTAGGACGGCTTATCTCATGCGAGATGGCGGTCATTAGGTGTCTAGACTGGGACAGCCCAACCCCCCCTTCGAAATGCAAGTACACGCATGAGGTTTGCAAGGTGAGATCATACAAATTTTCTCACCTGCGTTTGGAGTGTGCACCTCCACCTCCCGTGTAGTTGCCTATCGACTGAAGGTGTCAGCATGGCTGTCCGCCATCCAGAGCTCCGTCCTAAGGTACGTTGGGCGCCAAATGATAAGGCCGTAATTTAGGTTGATGCAATCTAATCATGCATCCCTCTTAAACTGTCTGCAGTCCAAATTATGAGTCACTCGTGGTAGCATGCATTACCCTCTCTTTCGCTCACACCAGAGAGACGTACTCAGATATGAATAGAAAGTAAGACTGATTTATTTCCGGAAGTGTTACAAATATATATAACCTTATTGGCTAGGTGCCAAGAATACGTAACACCTCTCCTATTGGATAAAGTAGAACAGCTTATTCTGTGATATACAATTTACTGTAATGTGCTTGGTTCCTCATTTATATTAAGCAATGTCAGCATTATTCACTTGTCACAAGAATAGCCCAGACTGTCTGTCTGAGTCCTAAGCCAAGAGATATGTGGGGTACAGTTCAAACAACATCTTAAATCTTGTTCTTTATGGATATCTCCATGTAACTCCTATATACTCATAATAATGATAATCACATCCCTAACATGAGTGGAGAGTGGAGAATGTTAAGTAGAATGTAGAGTAAGGTAAAGTATAATAATGTTATGTAGATAGATTTTGTTAGTAATAGATATAGCAGTATCAGGTGGGTGGAGTGACAGATGGCCAGAGGGTTAGCTAGTGAGATGGGTCTCTAGGGAGTCAGTACTACAGTGGGGATCCTGGATTAAAGATGTCACCTTGCAACTTGGGTCTGTTGGGGATCCCGGAAGTATTCTTCAGGATTCCTGAGCCCATGGCTCCCCTCAGGATAGGCTTAGATGAGGCCAGGGACTAGACAGATGTCCAGAGCAAGAGTTTCTCTGGACTGACCTAAGGAAGTTGAGTGTCTAGAAGCCATTCGAGGCAGTGAGAGGATCATGGGAAGCCGCGGAAAGAAGAAGAGGATATAAGCGGGCATAGGTCCAGCATCAGGAGGACTAGGTCCCAGTCAGCGGGATAGGTCAGACGGATTAACCTAGGAAACAGCGGCAGCAAAACTGTATAAGTGTGGCCATATCTGTCATGAAGGTGGAAGAAGTAATAAACGACTTAAAGTTATTTTGCCCAGAGTTCTCCAGTGTCCTTTGTCTATCCACTGCATCTATGATGGCGACGGGCTGTGTGGTGGTGGATGTGTGTTGCCCAGGGCTATGGGGTACTCGGTCCCGGGCCGTATATGTATGAGGATGCTGTGTGACAGTTGTGTAATGGCAATTGCTCGGTTCCGTGACCCTGGGGACGCTTTTTAAAAAAGATTATATACAGGAGATTTGAAAGAGTTTGTATTGTGATGCCACTTGCGGGTTGCAGTTATGGTGATGGAACTGCCACTGCACAGTCTGCTACCTCTGGGGCTGATGGTGGTGGCCACCTGGATGGTAGGCCCTTCACAATTAGGGCTGGGCTCCATGGAGTGAATGGAGGGGTCCGTTGCAGAAAGAAGGGAGACCACATGATGGGGATGCAATGCAACTTCTTTTTACTCACAGTGTTGTTGAGCTGTGGCCCTGGGGACGGCTGGTTCAGACCCATGATATCTTTTGTCCCAGTGCCGGTGTGGTGATCTGGTAGTCTCTTTCCCCAGCACCTATCACTGGTTGGTGGGACCTTGTAGCCTGGAGCGTTTGTGATTCCCTTACTGTCTGTCAGCAGTCTCTCGTCCGTACGGCAGGCAGTGTGAACCCTGTAGGGTCGGTGTTCTGTTCCAGTCCCTGGCTCAATCTGTACTGCTGGTGCCCCCGGATTCTTGGGTTAATGATGTCCGTGAAGGTCCCCTCACTGTGCAGGTGTTTGTCAGGTTGCCTGAAGCTGTCGACTGACTTATGGCCCTGTGCCCCGTCGGTGCTCTGGTTCCAGATGTACCTCGCTGTACCCTCCCTGGCAACCACTCTCTAAGACACCTAGGTCACTGTTAAACGACCCCGTCTGGAGACATGTCCGTCCCCTTCAACTGTCACTACCGGACTACCTGTCTGAGTGTCTGTCTGTGTCTGTTTGTCCCCTCTCACAGGGCTGTCGGCTAGTGGACTGGACTGAACTGGCTCCACCTCTGGGCAGCCATCCTTTAGGCCCCAGACTAGTCAGTCATCCCTAATGTAGAGTGAGAAACTAGGGATGTTATGTGTTTTGGTGGTACCGGCACTGGTCTTCCAGGTCCCTGGGGGTAGGCCCTGCATCTTAGTCAGGATGCAGTACCTAGTAGTGCCCTGAGGGGTTCAGGGGAGCTACAGATGCTGCCCTGAAGAGTATAGTAAGTGTTGCACAACCCGCGCAAAGTGATCTACAAGCACTGTGTCTCTCATGGCCCGGCATTTGCAACTCCCTTGAGTTGTATGTAGTCTGCAGCTATAGATTTACATTATTGCTAGTTATCAATAATTTCATGTTGTTATTATTTGTTACTTGCATTATTTTTCTTGTTATGCATTTTCTGCCATATTTATATCCAGGTAAACATTGTATGATACCTCTTTATATAGTGATGGAAATAAGTATTTGATCCTTTGCTGATTTTGTAAGTTTGCTCACTGACAAAGACATGAATAGTCTATAATTTAAAGGGTAGGTTTATTTTATCAGTGAGAGATACACTCCCTGAAAGAAGTTCTGTCGCTTATCCATGTTATGTAAATAAAAGCTTATAACCTGACTTTAAATTCATCCATCGGTTTTATAAATTACTCTTTTGACAGCTGAAACCCTCCCAAATTTGGTTTAGGTTATGAAAATAAAGTTGCTGCAAAGCTGAAATATTGATCCTTTAATGAACACAGAAAGGTCAGATTTTGGCATTCACTTCGGCCAATTTTGGTTGCATTGAATACATGTACTTGTTGTTCTGCTGTTACCAATTATGATCTTAAAGAGGATTATCCATGTTCTGCATTAATATTATTTTGAAAATGTTTAATAACTTAAAAATGAGCTATTAGTTTGCATACAACTGATACATTTTTAAACATAATTTTATCCCACACTGACAATGCAATTGCTAATTATCCTGAATAGAAGTTCTTCCTAACTTTCGATAATAACCTACATGTGCACTTTGGAAATGTCACTAATTTTGCCACCTTGCAGAACATGTTTTTTAACAACTTTGAAAATTGAAGCTGAGAACCATTACAGCAACAATTTATTCTGCATGATTGGCAGGGCAGCAATCTACCATGCAAAAAGTGACAAGAATCTCTAAACACACTTATCTTATCTTATTGCTACTGCTGACAGCCCATATGGTTTAATGCACATTGTTTCAGGCAAATGGAAGATTCTTGTCCTTAGAACAGGACTGCCTGAAGCTCCACATTTACTGAGGCCTGAAATAAAATAATATTAATATGCTGATTACACAGAATTACTACACAGAGGTGTTCCAGTCAGGTTAAGGGCAACCTGTGAGATCCAATATGCACCCATAACCACGAGCAGTTCTGCGTGCATATTGCTAATCCCTGCCTAACCGTCCCTGTATACACTAGCATAGATAAAGAGATCTTTGGAAAAATATTTCTAAAGATCTTTTATCATATGCTAATGAGCGTGGGGACTAGTCCACTGGGCGTTAGTTTTCCTGGCTAGTCGGCTCCATTAGCATTTTAGTATGCCCCTGTGTGTGCTAGCATGCTAATGAATGTGCAGCATCAAAGGATGATCTCACTCACCTATCCACTGCCATTATGTCAGACGCTGGATTTCGGCTTAGTGCGAATGACCCCCGAGTTCCCTTTAAGCATTTTTTTTCCCCATCTGTCAGCGCTTGGCTAAATTAATTATAAAGGCTGCTACTCACCCCCCCCTGAGTCAGGTGCTGCATCTCCACTGCTTTTGTGGTGTATGTTTAGGATACAACCATATAACGTCTTTCTCAAGCAGGAGAACCAACTGACTAATTGAAGAGAAAGATGTTTTTTTTAAATCCTCAATAAACATTTGTAATGTTTTTTTTTGTTGTTTCCTGGTGCTTTTTTAAAAAAATTTCACTGTGGAGTTTCTGTGCATCTTTTCAGCATTTGTGTGCTGTCTTATTTGCTGCCGTTTTCTGGGTATTTTGTTTTTTAACTCCATTTAAGGCCCCCTTCATACATCAGTGATTCTGGCACATATGTTACTGTTTTTATGTGTACAAAAAATCAAAGATCTATGCAGACCCATAAAATCAATGGGTCTGTGCACACATCAGTGATTTCTTACTGAACGTGTTTCCGTGCTGCGTACACACGCGTCCGTGTTCTCTGTATGGAAACAAGTTTGTTTTTCTCTGGCATCACTGATGTCACACAGACCACGCAGTGGTGTGATTTGTGTTACATGTACCAGTAAAAACACGTACAGTATATCTGAAATAAAATTATTTTTTATAGTCACCTGTCTCCAGCGATGCTGTCTTCAGGTGCTGCTCTCTGCTGCTTCAGGCCGGCTAATTATGCTCATGAATATTAACTGCATCGCGACCCGGAAGAAACAGCAGAGGGGAGACAGCGGTGGTTGGAGACAGCAGTGCGGGAGATATCAACACCACGGAGAGCAGCGGCTTGGACAGGTGAGTATAGGAGTGCCTGATCTCCATGTGCTATCACAGATCGCACACGGAAAACACACGTGTGCCAAAGTCAAGACACACGGAGGTCCATATGCATCTTTAACACGTCAGTGAAAAATGTGTGTGTTTTTCACTGACGTGTGAAAGAGGCCTAACAATGAAAAATGCTGGCAAAATACTCAGTGAATTACAGGCATCTTCCAGACTTCTTTTGAGCCTTCCCTTGACATGCAAAATATAGAGCATCTTCAGATTGGAATCCACCTGGAACATGGTACGCTCAATTATTTTAACCATTAGGCATCTTTGTTAATCTGAAACGGTTAAAAGATGAACATAAAGACAGCAAGCTGCCTTCATATGTTCATTTTTCTGAGTGCTTTTTAGATGGGATTCAGAGCATATATGGTTGAAAAAGATATTCTGTGCACATACCCTTATAGACTGCAGCAGAGATGTTACAACTACAGTGCCCATCATTGATGCGGCCGATCTGGACAGAAAACCAGGGATGACCTTTTGATATGTACCATTGACCTACACATGGATTTAGCCCCATTCAATGAGATTTATTCACGTGTTGCTACATGGGACAGAGTCTGGACAGATTCCTGATCAGTATGTAAATTTATTATTTCTACAATGCAGACGTCATATTCACATGCAAAAAATTCGCACCATGTAACATTCATCTCAGATCGTTGCTTCAATGTGCCTTATCATTACTTATTAACTGTATGGAACTATAATCTGTAATGTGGGATCTGAATACTGACAGGTGTATGAAGCATAGGAATGCAGCATATTCTGCTTAAGAGTTTTCTTCATCCATAGCACAACTTTTACAAGGGGTTGACAGAGGACACCAAATCTTTGTAACTTCTAGATCACAATTTTGACCACGCAAAATTTCATGACAATAATATATCTACAAATCAGTAACTAAACTATAATAAACTTGATATATGTTGTACTTCTAAAGGATAAAGGGGTATACCCATGTTCAAGATAGTAATATTAGCAAATACCTATCGATGAGCAGACCCAAACTGCAAAGTTCGGGGTTCATACCGAACACAAACTTTTACCTATACATCCGGGTCCTATTCATTTTGTCATCCGAATAAAGCTTGTTGAAAGGCTGCAGAACAGGTAGAGCAGGTGGAGGACCGTGGGAACCTTTCAGCTAACCTGAGTGACATCATCGCTGATTGCGACTCAGTCTCTGCTTGCAGCTACGGCATGCGGACATGTTCCATGATCACGCCCTGTAATTTAATAATTAAATTTAATTTAATTAAATATAATAATTATTTATTTTTATGCCTTTTTGCTTTGGCGGAATGTCATAGCTAGGGGACCCTATGCTATCCCTAATCTCAGGGATACTCCTAATGATAGAGATGCCTGAGTCTCCTTGCTGGCGCTCCTCCTGACCAGTCCTGATCTCATTCGCCCTCCACCTCCCTTCAGGGAGAGATGGGCAAGGAGTGTGTAGAAACCCACAGATAAAGACAGACAAGGGAAAACCAAAATTCTGTCACAAAGGTAAAGGTAAGAAGACATTTAGGAGGAAAAACAAGACCAGGAAGGAAGCTACAAAATAACAGGGGTAAACTCCACAACTGCTCTGAGCAATAAGCACAATATAAGTACAACTGTCACCAGAGAGTCTGGGACACCACACCTCACAAACCAACATAGAACACCTATAGCTGACATGGGTAGAAGAATTCCACCAGCAAAAATAGGGAGGCTGATGTGATAGGTATTCACTACAGTAGTGATAAGCACGCCTGCTTATCACTACTATATATATATAATATATATATATATATATATATATATATATAGTATATATATATATATATATATATATATATATATATAAAAAAATATAAATAAATTATAAATATTTATGACATTTTTAAGATGAAAAGTTTTCTTCTAGCTATGTGATTAAGAATGATCTTCACTAACACGCCTTTTCTTTAGTTTTATTTTTGCTATACATTAAGGCAACATAAAGACTACCTTATAAATAATGAAAGACAAAGATATGATAGCTATCTATATATTTCTAAGGTACAAATATACTTCCCAATGAATACTTGAGTTTAATCATTCGTGATGAGTGAACAGACTTGGTACTATTCATTGCTCAATCGAGCATTGGAGTGCTGGATCGAGCAACGAGCAGTGCGGAATATTGCAAGATGCTTGAGTGCTCAGGTTTCAGTGAAATAAATTTTTTGAATAATTGTAGCTGCTACACTGAAGCGAAATTTCCCCCGCAGAGTGCAGAGACTCCTCGCTCAGCTGGACACTATTAGAACTGAAAAGCTGCAGAACTCCTAGGTTAGTTCTTCTACTTTTTCTATCTATCCCTCTCTTTCTCTCTTTCACTCTCTCACTTCTGACTGAAATGGTCAAATGTAGTAGCGCAGTGAAGGTCAGAAGCGCTATATCTGATTTAACGTCTCTCTCTGTCTTTGCTCTGGTACATCTCACCGTCTCTGCTTTACTACATCTGACTGTCTCAGCTCCACTACATTGGAGTGAGAAAGTCAGATGTAGCAGTGCAGACAAATGCACAGTCTCTGACCATCTTTACTATATGGTTATATTATGCTTGATTTATATAATGCAATCTCATTACTATATGGTTGTGTGAGAATAGAATGTATTTTCCTATGTGCTTTTGTACTGTGCGAATATAATATATATTTTTCTATGTACTTTTCTATAACTAAGTTTTTTTCTATATGAGTAAGAAGATAGAGCCTGTAAGCACGTGTACTCCAAGGTTAGCAGCTGATGTCATGAGACAAGGGAACATAATGAAGATTGTTATGATCCGGAACCATGGAAGACCACCATAAATCATTGGTAAAAGGTGACAAGAGCATTGCCAACTAATCTGGCCGCCATCCCCTTACTAACCATCAACACTAGAAGTAGCCGAGGGGTGAACTAATATCCTGTGCACCGCGGACCCAGCCGGAGAACTAGCTATCCTAAAGGAAGGAAAGATAAATAACTCTCTGCCTCAGAAAATAGATAAAGAATAGCTAGCCCCCCACATTCAAAGACTGCAGTGATATAGTAAAACACAATACACAGATAGATGATAGGATTATCAAACGGTGAGGCCCTACTGACTAAATAGGACAGGATAGGAAAGGGACTGATGGTGGCCAGAGAAAAACCTTGCAAAAATCCAAAAACCTGATAGTACAAAAAGCCCTCAGATCGCTGGATCTGAACTCCATCCTATACCAGGCGCTCTTGTCATACCAATGAACAGAAAGCAGGAACCATTACAAATTCAAGAAGCAACAAACACATGGACTAATAGGAGCAATACTCCAAACATAGCTGCAGGGAGCTTCCCAGCTAAGCAACTGAGAGGGAGGATCCCTGCATGCAAATAAACTGAAAACAGCCACAGCAAATGACAAACTCAGATAAGAGCAAAAAGAACAAAACAACAAATAAAGAGCCAAACACTTATCTGGGGTAGATGTGGTCTGGAGCAGGAAGAAGCAGGCTGGTGTACAAAGAACAACTGACATCCGGCATAGCCTGCTATCAGACCAGGGTTTAAATAGGCAGAAAGTTAGCAATGGAAACGCCCATTGCTCAACACACCTGTTCTCTGACCAAACCATTCCTGGCCACAAGAGGGAGCCTCACAGCAGCAAAAGCATAACTGACATTCACAACAGAAGATGCTGAAACAATGACTGGCTGTATCTACCCAAGTCCAAATTTTTGACTGTGAGTTACGTTACAGGGACCCTGCAAGTTATGGTGAGTCGGAAAACAGGAGGGGCTAGAGAAGAAATCCCAAAATTGGACAAACATCATAGGCTTTGTGCATATGCTTTTAATATAACCAATGGCATACTTAGGAATTTTGCTAAAAGATTAAACCATTACTGTTCTATAAAAAGGCTTGTAATAATAAAGTATGTCACATGTGCACCTTACTGAGAAAGGAATTTATATCAGCTATCTTGTGTGGTCTGAATTTCTCTGCCTGCTCTCAGTGACCTTCAATTTGAGTTTCAGCAGACATCCACTAGGAGATTTCCCGAAACTGTGGAATTTCTCCTTAACAGTGGTATTATGCTTGGTCTGTACAATGCAATCTCATTACTATAGGTCAGTATTATGCTGAGTATATACAATGCAATGTAGTTACTATATGTGGTATTATGCTGGGCCTATACAATGCAAAGTAATGTGGTTAATATATGGTGGTATTAAGCTGGGTCTATACAATGCAGTCTCATTACTAAATGGCGATATTATACTGGATCCATACAATGCTATCTTGTTACTATATGGTGGTATTATACTAGATCTGTACAAGGGGTGTAATAAAGTGGGGTATCCCAGCAGCACAAAGCATTTCAGCAGAGAAGTGTACCAACCTTTGTGTAGGTCACAGACTGAGAGTGTAAGAGTGGAAGAAGAAGGGTCTTTCAACTTCACAGAGCAATTCAGTAGAGGAACATTACATTCTTATAGAGGGTCAGAGGCACAGAATATTTCAGGAAAGTAGTAAGCTGAAGTTGTGTTAGGTCACAGATAGTGTGTTACACTGAATGATTCAGTGTCCCCTGTCAGCACAGAGGATTTCAGTATAGGAATGTTGTGATATTGTGGTAGGTCACAAACTGGAAAGTGCAGGTTCCAACCACAGCACAGAGTTTTTCAAGGTTATAATAATCTTGTGGTGGGTCACATACTGAGAGTTACACAATGTAAAGAGAATTGTCTTTCAGCAGCAGAGAGTATTTAAGGAGATGAATGTCAAGATATTGTAGTAGGTCACAAGCTGGAAAGTGCAGGTTCCACCAATAGCACAGACTATTCAGGAGTATGATAATCTTGTGGTGAGTCACTGACTGAGTTACATAGAGGAAGGAGAATTGTCTTTTAGCAGCACAGAGTATTTCAAGAAATGAATGTCAGGATATTGTAGCAGTTCACAAGTTGAAAGGTGAAAGTTCTACCTGCAGCACAGACAATTTCAGGGGTATGATATTTTTGTGGTAGGTCAGAGACTGAGAGTTACACAGTAGAAAGAGAAATGTCTTCCAGTAGCACAATATATTTCAGGAAATTAATGTTGAGATATTGTAGTAGGTCCCAAGCTAGATAGTGCAGATTGCACTCGCAGCACAGATTATTTCAGGGGTTTGATATCTCTCTTCTACACAAGAAAAACATGTAAAGAAGGGCACCAGTAATAAATGAGGGATCAAGCCTAAGCATACAAAAAAATAAGTGAATTAATAGAGAGAAGAAAGGGGTATGGCATAATAAAATGATTACCAAAAATACATGAAAATATATATATATAAATTTTATTCAATTACTCACAGAGCCAAAAAAACATACACAAAGTGAATAAAAACAACTAACACAACTCAAGGCTTGCAAATGTCAGCTGTGGAAGACAGCTGGAACACCCCAGACCAATGAGGCCTAACAGATAAATAATGAGAATACACCCAAATGTTAAATAGATGTACAGCTGTAAATAAAAATGTAGCCAGCAGGTAACACAACACTACACAGCCTGAGTAATGTGTGAAAAGCTCAGTACCATGTAAATGGTGTGTAGAATAAGCAGTACAGACAGCACCAATATACCGAAATATCAAGCAGAAGAATACCTGCAAATACACACACCAAATATCTGTGAGCAGGGCCGGCGTCAGCACGCGGCAAACCCGGGCAAATGCCGGGGCCCTGGACAGCCGGGGGGGCCATCTCGCGAGTGCCGGGGACCGCAGTCCTCGGCAGGAAACTGAGGCTGCCATCCCTTTAAGGCTAGGTTCACACTTCCGTTGTTTTGCATCAGTCACAATCTGTCGCCTTGAGGAATTACGGTATCCTGCAAAATATTTTGCAGGAATCCAGTTTTTCCCCATAGACTTCTATTAGTGATGGATTGCGACTGATGATGCTGCGTTGCATCCGCTGCATCGCGGTCAGTCGTTTTTTAACTGACCGCCAGGCGGGAGCATTGCAGCCTGTATCGTTTTTGAGCAGCGCAATCCATAGGCTCTCTCTGGCTCCCTGCATCCGTAACCAGGATACACATCGGGTAACCAAGCAATGCGCTTTGGTTAGCTACCCGATATTTACACTCGTTACGTGTGCAGGGAGCCAGCACTAAGCGGTGTACGCTAGTATCCAAATAAAAATCGGGTAACCAAGCAAAAAGTGCTTTGCTTTTAATTACCCGATATTTACCCTGGATACGTGTGCAAGGAGGCCGACACTTCCCCGCTCCGCTCCGCCCCCTCCCGCACTCCGCATGTGTACACACACACACACATACACACTCACACTCACACACACTCACTTCTCCCCAGCCCTGCAGTCCACGCGGCACTGACGTCCTCAGCACAACGGCCCCGCTCGGCTCTGCCCCCTCGCGCTCCACCATCCTCGCGCTCCGCCCCCCGCACACAACGGAGTCCGACAATGATTTCTGTTCTTTGTCATCCGTTGTACAACGCATCAGTCACATGCGTCAAGCAACGCATGTGACTGATGCAAAACAACGGAAATGTGAACCTAGCCTAAGGTGATGCATCCTCCTGGTGTGAACTTAATGTGTGGGCGGAGCTACGGCGCAACATCCTGCTCCAGTCCCACAGCACAGATGAAGGAGGACCCCAGTGAGTTGTATGGGTTTCCCCCCCTCCGAGAGGTATGTCCTGGCTCCCCCTCCGGAGATGTTTGTCCTGGCCCCTAGAGCTGTGTGGCTGTGTGTTCGGGCCCCCCATAGCTGTGTTTGTGGGGGCCCCAGAGCTGTGTGGCTGTGTGTTTGGGCTCCTCAGAGCCGTGTGTGCACATTTCTCAGATGTTCCATCATAAGCTACAACCCCTGCATTGTAAGGAGATAACTAGAACAGTATGTGTGTGTGTGTCTGTCTGGGTGGAGCAGAGCTGAGTGCGTGTCTGTGCGGAGCAGAGCCGAGTGCGTGTCTGTGTGGAGCCGAGTGCGTGTCTGTGTGGAGCAGAGCCGAGTGCGTGTCTGTGTGGAGCAGAGCCACGTGCGTGCCTGCGTGGAGCAGAGCCGAGTGCTTGCCTGTGTGGAGCAGAGCCGAGTGCGTGCCTGTGTGGAACAGTACCTAATTGCGTGTCTGTGTGGAGCAGAGCCAAGTGCGTGCCTGTGTAGAGCAGAGCCGAGTGCGTGCCTGGGTGGAGCAGACCCGAGTGCGTGTCTGTGTGGAGCAGAGTCGAGTGCGTGCCTGTGTGGAGCAGAGCCGAGTGCGTGCCTGTGTAGAGCAGAGCCGAGTGCGTGCCTGTGTAGAGCAGAGCCGAGTGCGTGCCTGTGTGGAGCAGAGCCGAGTGCGTGCCTGTGTGGAGCAGATCCTAATTGTGTGTCTGTGTGGAGCAGAGCCGAGTGCGTGCCTGTGTAGAGCAGAGTCGAGTGCGTGCCTGGGTGGAGCAGACCCGAGTGCGTGTCTGTGTGGAGCAGAGCCGAGTGCGTGCCTGTGTGGAGCAGAGCCGAGTGCGTGCCTGTGTAGAGCAGAGCCGAGTGCGTGCCTGGGTGGAGCAGACCCGAGTGCGTGCCTGCGTGGAACAGAGCCGAGTGCGTGCCTGTGTGGAGCAGAGCCGAGTGCGTGCCTGTGTGGAGCAGAGCCGAGTGCGTGTCTGTGTGGAGCAGAGCCAAGTGCGTGCCTGCGTGGAGCAGAGCCGAGTGCTTGCCTGTGTGGAGCAGAGCCGAGTGCGTGCCTGTGTGGAACAGTACCTAATTGCGTGTCTGTGTGGAGCAGAGCCAAGTGCGTGCCTGTGTAGAGCAGAGCCGAGTGCGTGCCTGGGTGGAGCAGACCCGAGTGCGTGTCTGTGTGGAGCAGAGTCGAGTGCGTGCCTGTGTGGAGCAGAGCCGAGTGCGTGCCTGTGTAGAGCAGAGCCGAGTGCGTGCCTGTGTAGAGCAGAGCCGAGTGCGTGCCTGTGTGGAGCAGAGCCGAGTGCGTGCCTGTGTGGAGCAGATCCTAATTGCGTGTCTGTGTGGAGCAGAGCCGAGTGCGTGCCTGTGTGGAGCAGAGCCGAGTGCGTGCCTGTGTAGAGCAGAGCCGAGTGCGTGCCTGGGTGGAGCAGACCCGAGTGCGTGCCTGCGTGGAACAGAGCCGAGTGCGTGCCTGTGTGGAGCAGAGCCGAGTGCGTGCCTGTGTGGAGCAGAGCCGAGTGCGTGCCTGTGTGGAGCAGAGCCGAGTGCGTGCCTGTGTGGAGCAGATCCTAATTGTGTGTCTGTGTGGAGCAGAGCCGAGTGCGTGCCTGTGTAGAGCAGAGCCGAGTACGTGCCTGGGTGGAGCAGACCCGAGTGCGTGTCTGTGTGGAGCAGAGCCGAGTGCGTGCCTGTGTGGAGCAGAGCCGAGTGCGTGCCTGTGTAGAGCAGAGCCGAGTGCGTGCCTGGGTGGAGCAGACCCGAGTGCGTGCCTGGGTGGAGCAGAGCCGAGTGCATGCCTGGGTGGAGCAAAGCTGAGTGCGTGCCTGGGTGGAGCAGAGCCGAGTGCATGCCTGGGTGGAGCAGAGCCGAGTGCGTGCCTGGGTGCAGCAGAGCCGAGTGCGTGTCTGGGTGCAGCAGAGCTTTGTGTGTCTGCAGCAGAGCTGTGTGTATGTGTGCAGTAGAGATGTGTGATATATACTCTGGACAGCAGAGCTTTGTAAATATGTGCTGTTAGGGCAGTGCAGCAGAGATGTGTGTGCAGCAAAGCTGTGTGTATATATAGTCTTTGGACAGCAGAGATGTGTATGTGTGCAGCAGAGCTGTGTGTGTGTGTATATATATATATATATATATATGCAGCAGAGCTGTGTGTGTGTGTGTTTGTGTCTGTACATATGCAGCAGAGATGTGTGCAACAGTGCTATCAGGGTGTGTGTGTGTGTGTGTATCTGTGTAGCAGAGCTGTGTAAGTGTGTATGTATGGAGCAGAGCTGGGAGTGTGGCCCCCATAGCCATCTGTGCGGCCCCCCCAGAGCCGTATGTGCAGCCCCCGAGAGCACTATGCAACCCACCCCAGTAATGTGTATACCCCCAGAGCTGTTTGCTACTCCAGTAACATCTATGCCCTCCAGTAATGTCTATGCCCCCCTGCCCCTCCTGTGATGTATATATTGTAGCCCCCAGCCCCACTTGTGATGTATATACAGCAGTGTCAGTATGCACTGTACGCAGCCATGTCTGATAGTGACGACCATCATGCAGCACAGCCACATGCCCAGGAGGAGCTGGATGGAGACAAGCGGGAATGTGTCTATATGCATGTATGATGTGTATCTATGTATGTCAGTGTATATGACTCTGTATAGATTTGTCTGTTTATATGTATTTTTGTGAGTTTGTCTTTAAATATATATATGTACATATGCCTGTATGTGTACATATCTGTGTATGTGCGTGTCTGCGTGTGGATGGGGCCCACTTAGACTCTTCCACCCAGGGCCCACAAAAACCTGGAGCCGGCCCTGTCTGTGAGCACCAGGGACAAAACAGATGTACCGCAAGAATAAAGCAGGCAAGAAAAAGAAAGGGTAAACAGCTGCACAAGTCTGTGAGGCAAGGAGGTCGGGGTGTGGAGAAACCCAGTGTGTGGTTTCTCCTCTCTCTTGTCATTTTCTCTCTTGTCTCTCTCTCTTCTCTCTTTCTCTTCTTTCTCACTTTACTGCTCCCCCGACCTCCTGGGAAGGTCTGCGCAAAACAGGGTCTACTTTCACATTGACTTTTATTATGTTCATTACTTCAGATGGGCACGTAAACATTACAAATTGCTCGACTTGAGTAATGAGCACTCTGGCATTTAAGTGTGCCTATCACTATTAGGCTATGTGCCCACGGGAGATTAAATCTGCGGATTTTGCCACGGAAAACATGCGGATTTATCTGGATTTTCCAGATAAATCCGCAGGTTTTAGCATGTACAGTCACTCCCCATGTTATCCTATGGGACATGGGGAGTGCTGTGTCCACGCTGCGGAAAGTGCGGCTGCCAAACATGCTGCGGATGTCGGCATCCGCAGGTATAATTTCATGTCAATTATTCATGCGGAATTACCTGCGGATGTCCCGGCCCTCTGCTATGGAGATAGAGGCCGGGACGTCCGCAGGTAATTCTCATGAATGTCCGCATGTTTCCCGCAGCTATTCCGCTGTAATCTCGCAGCTAAAAATAGCTGCGGACGCCGGCGGGCAGCTGCGGGAAACATGCGCTCGTACCTGCGGATACATCCGCAGGTACGAGCGCCCGTGGGCACATAGCCTTAAGGCCCCGTCACACTAAGCAACATCACTAGCAACATCGCTGCTAACGAACAACTTTTGTGACGTAGCAGCGATGTTGCTAGTGATGTTGCTGTGTGTGACATCCAGCAACAACCTGGCCCCTGCTGTGAGGTCGTTGGTTGTTGCTGAATGTCCTGGGACATTTTTTAGTTGTTGCTGTCCCGCTGTGAAGCACAGATCGCTGTGTGTGACAGCGAGACAGCAACAACTAAATGTGCAGGCAGCAGGAGCCGGCTTCTGCGGAGGCTGGTAACCACAGTAAACATCGGGTAACCAAGAAGCCCTGTCCTTGGTTACCCGATATTTACCTTTGTTACCAGCCTCCGCCGTTCTCACTGTCAGTGCCGGCTCCTGCTCTGTGCACATGTAGCTGCAGGACACATCGGGTTAATTAACCCGATGTGTGCTGTAGCTAGGAGAGCAGGGAGCCAGTGCTAAGCATTGTGCGCTGCTCCCTGCTCTGTGCACATGTAGCTGCAGGACACATCGGGTTAATTAACCCGATATGTGCTGTAACTAGGAGAGCAAGGAGCCAGCGCTAAGCGGTGTGCGCTGCTCCCTGCTCTGTGCACATTTAGCTGCAGCACACATCGGGTAATTAACCCGATGTGTGCTGTAACTAGGAGAGCAGGGAGCCAGCGCTCAGTGTGCGCTGCTCCCTGCTCTCTGCACGTGTAGCTGCGTGCGCTGGTAACCAAGGTAAATATCGGGTTGGTTACCCGATATTTACCTTAGTTACCAAGCACAGCATCTTCCACGCGGCGCTGGGGGCTGGTCACTGGTTGCTGGTGAGTTCACCAGCCACTCGTGTAGCTGCGCTCCAGCGATCCCTGCCAGGTCAGGTTGCTGGTGGGATCGTTGGAGCGTCGCAGTGTGACATCTCACCAGCAACCTCCTAGCAACTTACCAGCGATCCCTATCGTTGTTGGGATCGCTGGTAAGTTGTTTAGTGTGACTGGACCTTTAATCCTCATTTTTTATAAAAAAAATATATATTTTTTTGTTATGTTTACCACAATATACTCTTATGAATCAGAAGAATGTTTGTTGCTAATGGCCTTGACATTCAATAGAAGTAAAAAAGAGTTAGAATCAGACCACCCACTCAAAATTTCTAGAAATATTACATGTACGTGAGTTATTTTATGTGATGATGAATCACTTTAAAGAAATAATCTCAATATATGATACATGTGAAATGCTATTGTATACCAGTAAAGAATGATTTTCAAATATGTAAAATGGAGTTGTATTCATCTCTTGTGTTTTATTTTCATTCAATCACATATATACCGGTAGTTTTTCTATTGCTATTTTTACAGGGGTTTTTTCTATTGTTGTCAGAACTCAACTATTAAACAGGTTGTCCAGTACCGTAAGTGATTTTTTTTCAGAAATCTTGCTATTATGTACCTCTAAAACATCCATTATTTTAGTTTAGCAATATTACCATTAATCATGCTCTAGCAGCACATCCTCATTGCTGGATACAGCACTGATGGGGTTAATCAACAGCTTCCTCTCTCCTAACTTCCTGTGTTCTATTACTATAAGTTTCATCATGCACTGTAGTTGCCTTTAAGCCAGCCCCTATCACACCAACTTAAACCTCCAACAAAACCAGATGTAGCAGAAATAGATCCCAAGATTTCTTCAGTTTACATAGTCTGTCTGACAGAGGAGTCCTTGCATTTTTAGCAAGGGAAGGGAATACCCGGGTTCAGTGCAACACACGTGTGAGAATATTCAAAGATTATCTCACTGCTACATATGAGCATCACAACTCGTCTACATCTGTCTCAGCTCTGCCACATCTGAGCATCTCTGCTCTGCTACATCTGACCATCTCAGCTCTGCTACATCTGAGTCAGGCAGTCAGATGTAACAGAGCAGAGACTTATGTAGCAGAGCAGAGATGCTCAGATGTAGCAGAGCTGAGACAGATATAGCAGAGCTTAGACGATCAAATGAAGCACAACTGAGACACATGTTGCAGAGACAAAACGTGCACATGTAGCAGAGCTGTGATGCTCAATTTTAGCAGAACTGGGACAGATGTAGCAGAGCTGAAACTTTCCGATGTAGCAGAGCTGACATGCTCAGATGTAGCAGTGCTGAAACTGATATAGGAGAACTGTGATGCTCAGATGAAGCTGAACTGATACATATGTAGCAGAACTGGGACAGATGTAGCAGAGCTTAGACAGATGTAGCAGAGCTGAGCCGCTCAGATGCAGCAGTGATGAGACAGATGTAGCACAGCTGTGATGCTCAGATTTAGCTATAACATACTGAAGCCAGGTATTCCCCTGCTGGGAGTAAAGGCACTCCTCTGTCATACGGACTCTTTCTTAAAGTCTATTCAGTGCGTGCTTGGTACTAGACTGTGCCATGTGGTGAAACACCGACAACAGTCCAGTCAATCACGGTGAGTGGCCGCATGAGGTGGTGTTGTAACGTTAACTTCCAGAGCCCAGAAATTGACTTAAAATCACCGGATATCAGAGGCCACGACAGCGGGGGGGTCACATGATTGTCAATAAATGAGAAGAGATAGTGGCACTCAGTGCCAACATTGAACAACTAAGGTATATGAAAAGACAATTGATTTATTTATCTAAATTGATGTGAAAAAGATAATAAGCAGTGGACAACCTCTTCAAACGATTGCCTAACACCACTGGCTGTACCCTGTAATACTTGAACATTGAATGCATGGGCACAAAATCATTACAATGTTCAGCTATAAAACAAATACACTATGTGGTAGGGTTTTTTTTTACTAAAAATTCCAGTTAATTTTCTCAGTTTAATATTTATTTAGAATTGAACTTTATTGTTATTTTATACTGTATGGCTATAGCAGCATTCAAAGGGTTATTCTCATGTTAGGATGTCCAAACATGCGTAGTAGCTACATTCAAGGCTGGGGTCTGATAACTCATGAAATCCAAGTCACCTTTTTGCAGCCTATTAATTTTTATATACATTTCAATGTTCTTTAACCAGTTTGAGAGCTATTGTTATTTGTCCAACAAAATCACATTATAGTGTTCCTCACCTATTGGTTGTTCAAACAGTTCTCATAATCACTGCTCACCTTACACAAGAGTTGTTGAGACATGCAGTTGTTCACAGGCATTGTTATTTTTTTTATGTACAGTTAGGTCCAGAAATATTTGGACAGTGAAACAAATTTTGGCATTTTACCTCTTTACCAAAACATACAGTATTCAATATACAGTTATGTAATCAATATGCAGTTTTAAGTGCATATTCTCAGCTTTAATTTGAGGGTATTCACATCCTAATTGGGGTAAGGGTTTGGGAATTACAGCTCTTTAACCTTAAGGGACCAAAAGTAATTGGCCGATTATCTCAAAATCTTTTTAATGGGCTGCATAGGCTATTCCCTCATTAATTCTTAATTAATTAAGCAGGTAAAAGGTCTTGAGCTGATTCCAGGTGTGACATTTGCATTTGGAAGCTGTTGTTGTGAAGACACAACATGCAGTCAAAGGAGTTTTCAATTGAGGAGAATCAGACCATCATTGGGCTGAAAAAAAAGAAAAAAAAACATCAGAGCAGTAATATTAATAATGGGCAAATCAAGAGTTTGGTATACTCTGGAAAAAAAAATGAGCACACTGGAGAGCATGGGTACTCAAAAAGCCTAGATGTCCAAGGGAGATAATAGTGGTGGATGATCACAAATTCTTTCCTTAATGAAGGAAAACCCCTTCACAACTTTCACCCAAGTAAAGAACACTGTCCAGGAAGTGGGTGTTTCAGTATCTAAGTCTACCATAAAGAGAAGACTTCATAAGAGAAAATACAAAGGTTTCACCACAAAGTGCAAACCATTAATCAGCCTTAAAAATAGAAAGGCCAAATTAGACTTTGTCAAAAAGCATCTAAAGAAGCCAGCCCAGTTTTGGAAACACATTTTAAGGACAGATGAAACTAAAAGCACCAGATCTGAAGCCCATCGAGCATGCATTTCACATGCTTAAAACAAAATTTAAGGCAGAAAGACCCACAAACAAGCAGCAACTGAAGTCAGCTACAGTGATGGGCAGGGAGAGGATGGTTTTTGCTATCCGAACATTTACCGATCCTTGGCAAGATCACAAACGTTTGCTATAAATGTTCGTATGTCCGATGTGGCGAAAGAGCATACAATTTTAACATTTTCCAATCTTTGCCAATCAGGATCACTCATCTCTAATAGCCACCTGTGCTTTGTTATTCCAACCCAATTCAGAGTACAGGGTGCTGAAACAGAAAGTATATTGGACTAAATCTACGGCCAAAGAAACACGACCCGGCTCGTCGAACACCTTTCAGAATGTCTCCAAGTAGATTGGCAGGTTCCGAATAATTTAATCATTCCTCTCCCAAAGTGGGTTGATCCAAGAAAGGGCTTTGCCACTCATTTGTTATCATAAAGGCTATTTTGGCCTGGTCTGAGATGAGCAGATGTGGCAAAAGTTTGAAGTGCAGGGAGCACTAGTTTATGAAGCCCCTGCATAGTTTGGAATCACCAGTCCTTGCTAAAACTACAGGTGGGAGAGATAGGCAACATGTTGGTAGGTAGCCAACCAGGGCAGGCCTAGGGGATTATGGTACCTTGGCAGCTGGCACCACAGTCTCTGATAATAAGAGCAGCAGCCAGTATTGTAGCTTCACCCGAGATGGATGAACGTAGCAGAAACAGTGGCCAGTAACATTAGAGCGACCGGTCTGGATGGTTTGCGGCAGGAGTAGTCAGTATAGATAGTTGCAGCAGCAGCGGACTTGGCAAACAGTGGAACACAGATATGAATCTGAGATATAGCACATTAACAGCAGCAGCACAAAGGAAACTGGGAACTAGCAACGTATAGACCATGTTGTCTAGGCACTTCCCTTAACACTAGATGTCCCAGGAATTTCGAGCTCCATAGGGTTTCAATGGTAAAAATGTCAAATGACCCCTCTCTGGGACTTCTAGTGTTAACACTAAATGCCTGATGGCTCTTAGCGATACTCTGAGAGGTACTTCCGAGTAAGGGAGTATTGGCCCTTTAAGAAAATGGATGTGTACATATGCATGCACTAAGGACACTTGCAGGAGGCCTGTGCGGCATGTGCAGGCCCGGGAGACCGCACCAGGGACCAGAGAAGGAGCAGGGTGGCCAGGAAAGTGAGAGTGCTCGCGTCCCCGCTAGGAGAGTTGGCCAGGACAGGGACGGGACACTGGTAAGGGCTTTAAAGTATGCAGTATGTGTAAGGGCTGCAAAAAATTATATGGAGGAACTCCATTACACCCTGAAACACACGTACATTAGGGCCTCAGAAAAGATTTATATTTAGAAAGAGTGGGACTTCTTTGGCCAACAACAAGGAGTCCCAAAGGCCACTAATCAAAGTACAAGTGGAACAACAAAGGCCTTCAGACATTCTACTTTGATTTTGCTCCAGCTAAGGTGGGAAGCAGTTTCTCCTCTGCCAGTTCAGGGCATCAGGGAGCCCTAAGGCTTCAAACAGATTGAATCAGGGGTTTCCAAACTTTGTTTTATTTCCTTCGAGACCTTTGCCAATTCAAATACATGAACCATGTGGGCAGAGCGTCCCCAAGTTATCTTGGGGAAAGAACACCCCAAGTCCTTTGTCCATTTATTCACACAAGAGGTGCATGTGGCCATTTCTCCCATTGTATAAATGCATCTTTATTTTTTTCAGCACACAGTTGAGGTAAATCTTAGGCTCGCAGCCCACAGTCACAGATCTCTCCCTGCTTTAGTTGATTCCATGGGTTTTTAATTTTAATGCCAACGGGGCATAATAACTAATAGGTGCATCTGCCTGTCAAATTATAATGCTGAGAGGCTGACTGTTCTCAAAATGTCCAAGGCCTTGATTGACTCAAACTTCTCAAGGAACTACCCGAAGGATGACAATAGGGGGACATAAAACCAATTCAAATGTTTTTTTCTTTCTGTTGTATCCCATGCATCCTTTCCCACCCCCAAAAGATATATAGTTTATGGTTTATAATATTTCTTCTCCTGCTACACCATGTCAACAGGGTTATCACGTGGTCCTCGCTTCTAATTTTTACAGATCCATCAGGCGGGTGATATGCATAATTTTACTTGCCACAGACTTTTACTTGCCAAATCAGTCTCGCAGGCCACATTCACAGCTCCCTCCATGCTTAAATTGATTTTGTGTGTTTTTAGTGCCCCTGGAGGCATAACAACTGCTAGGCTCATCTGCTTGTCAACTAAAAATGCTGACAGGCTAACTGTTCTCAAAATGAACAAGGCTTTGATTGGCCCTGACATCTCAACCTCAGAGGATGACAGCAGCAGAACATAAAGCCAATTCAAATGTTCTTTTTTTTCTGGTATATTCCTATACACCAGGTCAAACCCAAAGAAATGGTTCATGGTTTTTTATTTTTCTTATTCTCCTCCTCATGCTATTCCACCATATCCATAGATTCATCAAGCGACACTAGCTCATAATTTTTAGAGGGCCAGCAGGCAGGACTCAATCAATTTTTAGAGGACCAGCAGCAAGCCCTTAATCATAGTCTTTAGAGGGCCAACATGTGTCCCTCATTCAACTTTTAGAGGGTCAGCAGCCTACCGTCACTCATGATTTTTTAGAAGGCTAGCAGGTGGACTTCATTCAATATTTAGAAGGCCAGTAGGCGGCCTTTACTCAATTTTTAGAGGGCCATCAAGAAGCCCTCACTCATACATTTTGGAGGGCCATCAGGCGGTCATCCCTCAAACTGACAAAACTTTGAGGAGTCAACCAAGACGGTGAGTGGCGATAACATCACAATCAGTATAACCATCCTGCTTCTGTGCCTGCTCAAAAGCTTGTATCTCACAAATAAAGAGGAAGCTTTGCATTTGGATTTTGTTGAGAAAGTACACATGGTGCTACGTGCTTGCAATATTGCCGTAGCCTTGTGGACTCTGAGGCTTTGAGCAACCTGATGGCAGTGGCTATCCTGCGGTACTCATTCCCCAGCCGGCAATATATTTCCTGATGTACCATCCCCACATTACACCTGCACGTGTCCCATAACATCACCCAGGCCCTGAGAAACGCGGTTAAGTTGCAGAAGCAGTATACATATAGAAGGACTATAAAGCATTATACCCTGACTATATGCCTCTAATTAAAAATTAACACTCCACCAGCAGCTATCCCTATACTGAATGCAGCTAAAAGCCGTATTATTAAAGGGAACCTGTTAGATCCCCTATGCACTCAGAACCACAAGCAGTGCTGGGTGCATATTTCTCATCCCTGCCTAACAGTCCCAGCATTTACTAGCATATATAAAGTGATCTTTAGGAAAAATATTTCTAAAGATCCTTTATGAGATGTCAATGAGCGCATGGACTAGTCCAAAGAGCATTATTTCCCCAACGAGTCTGCTTTCTTAGCATGTTAGCACACCCCTGCTAACATGGTATTTAATGCCCAACATTATTGGCATGGACGCCCGTACTGTACCTGTCCGTTGTCACCGCCTCTGATGCCAGATTTAGGTTAAGTGCACATGATCAGAAGTTCCAGCACTTCCGGTCTTGCACACTAGATCTCTCTGAAGCCGGGACATGTAAACCCAGCTTCATTGTGCACATGACTGGAAATGCCGGGACTTCTGATCATGCGCACTGAGTCTAAACCCGGCGTCAGAGGTGGTGACAATGGAGAGGTACATGTGTCTGTCCATGATGCTGTGGATGATGATGTTGAATAGCATGTTAGCACGCCCACAGGGGTAAGCTAACATGCTAACAAGGCAGACTAGTCTTGAGGAAATAACGCCCTTGCAACTACTCCCTGTGCTCATTTGCATCTCATAAAGGATCTTTAGAAATACTTTTATTAAAGATCTCTTTATGTATGCTTGTATATGCTAGGACAGTTAGGCAGGGATTTGAAATATGCAACCTAGGATTGCTTATGGTTCTGGGTGCATAGGGGACCTGACAGGTTCCCTTTAAGGAATAGAATATATGTAGGCCAGAAGAGGACTTTTGCTTTTAGGTTGCAGAAACAAGGTCTAGAATACCTGCCTACATGTCTCTAATACACTAATTCTTCTCCAGCAGCTTGCCCTACACTAAATGCAGCTAACAACAGTATTATTATAGAATGGAATTGATTTTTTACATATAAGGAGCAAGGTCTGTAAGGCTAGAGTCTTTGGCTACATGCCTCTAATACACAAACTCTTCTCCAGCAGCTTTCTCTAAATAAAAATGCAGCCAAAAATGGTATTTTTAAAGAATAGAATAGAATTTTTTATGTAGCAGCAGCAAGGTCTGTAAGACTAGAATCCCTGCCCACATGCCTCTAATACACTATCCTTTCTCCAACAGTTTGCTCTACACTAAATATAGCTAACAAGTGGTATTATTATAGAATTAGTCCTGAAAAAGACTGTTGGTTTAATGTTGCCAGCTATAGCATACTGTTCCTTCTCCAGCAGAAACTCTCTCTAGACTATTTCCATGTACAGTGCACTGAGCATGGCATCACCGAGTCTTATATAGACCCGATAGCTAATCACAGTAATGCCTATAGCCAATATGACTACAACATTAGTGTTTTCGTCAAACAATCCCCGCATGTTTAGTGGCTTAATAAAAGCCACAAATCATGCGTGGAAAGTACTCAAGCATGGCGCCCGAGTACCAGGATACTTGATCAAGCATTGAGCATCTCAAGCACCCCGATGCTCGATCGAGTATTGAGCAGTGCTGAGCATGATAGCCCTTTACTCCTTGTATTGCTTTATTCTTCCACATTGCTTGTACTGTACCCCTACAATCTATTCTAAACTATGCTGCCCGGCTAATCCACCTTTCCCCCCGCAACCCCACGACCTCTCCTCTCTGCCAATCCCTTCACTGGCTTCCCATTGCCCAATGACTCCAGTTCAAAACCCTAACCATGACCTACAAAGCCATCCACAACCTATCTCCTCCCTACATCTCTGGCCTAGTCTCCCGGTACTTACCTGCACGTATCCTTACAAGATCTCCTTCTCTACTCCCCTCTCATCTCCTCTTCCCACCATCACATCCAAGATTTTTCCCGTGCCTTCCCCATACTCTGGAATTCTCTGCCTCAACACATCAGACTCTTGCCTACCTTGACAAGCTTCAAAAGGAACTTGAAGACCCACCTCTTCCGACAAGCCTACAACCTTCCGTAACCCTCAGTCTGATATAACGCCGCACAACCAGCTCTTACCTAACCTACTGTATCCTCACCTATCCCTTGTAGACTGTGAGCCTTCTCGGGCAGGGACCTCTATCCTCCTGTACCTGTCTGTGTCTTGTATTGTTTGATTACTGTACTTGTCCCTATTATGTATACCCCTTTCACATGTAAAGCACCATGGAATTGATGGCGCTATAATAATAATAATAATAATAATAATACTGTGCCTGGTTTTATATTTGAAACTTTTTCAAATTTCACTTTTTATCACTCCCTATGTGAGATTCATCTGTTTTATTTTGGTTAAATATTTAGTCAACCCTTAATACATGCTATTTTAATGTATTTTTAATTTTAGAAAATACAGAACTTTATCTTTTCTACATATTGAATAGTGCAAGTACATCTTGTCACCATAAACATTGAGTAGGGTTGCTCTGGGCGCCTCATGGGGCTGTTAATCTCTAACTATTGGCTTAAACATCTTTTTTATTTCACACTGTGCAAGTCAAGCTTATGCACAGTTACCTTAATCATTTAAACAAGTATCTTACTTTGCCATGATGGGGTCAATTAATATATAATGAGTACAGCAGGAATTGAAACAGGCTTCTCTTTGTTTTAATGCATTGGCTGCTTATTTAAAAGTATCTGAATCGACGAAAAGCCAGCAAAAACCTCTGATGTTGGTAAAAAGGGAACAGTATGAATAATTTATTCTAAGCGTGTTTGCTATGTTGTATTGGACAGACCGAGACAGGAGAAGAGGCCGAGCAGAGAGAAAATAGAGGAGATTTAATTTTGGATAAATCTAGGCTTCCCTTTGAAGTGAACAGTTAAACATGCATTTTCAATTTCCTGCCAGTAAGTCTTTCTGCTATTCATAGTTATTAAATCATATTAAGGGAAAAGATTGATTCTTGCTGCAAAAGTAATGGCGCTTAATAAAAACATTCCTTTTATTTTCGCTTCTCTATGCCTTTCTTTTTGACTATATAAAGAATAGTTTATCAAAAGGTTACTATTTGCCACATTTTGCAATATGTTAATTAATAGTAATTTGTGTTACTGTCGGCTTTCACATGAATTTATTTCAGGTTGTTAAATAGACGTATGCACAGACACACTCATTTGCTAGTGTCTGCTAAGTACTAAATTGAGCATTGATTAAAGTTATTTATTATGGATGGCTTGAAAATTGAAAGGAACATGTTCTTGATTAAAATATTATAAATGACTATAAATTATGAAATATGCAACCTCCAAATATTAAGGTGTACCTAAATTGACCAAGTTGATATACTGTATAGTTGTATTTAATTGTTGATACGGTAAAGAATTGTTTGATCAGTAAATCTTTTTTACTAAGTCCATTCATTCTACGGTTTCTTAATAATATAACTTTCTAACGCATGGAAGATACAGAAATATGAGTCTATTGTTAAGAAATTAGAAAATAAGACAAATAAATACACCAGAAAAAATATAATCCTGTAATGGGGTTGAAAAAGTGATACACCATCCTTTTTACAAAAAAAATACTGTTTTATGGATGCCACTTTTATATTTTGAACTGTTGTATTTCCATTTGTTTGGATAGGACACTTTGTGCAGCCACATTTTTATATCTATACCTATCAAGTGCCCAATTGAGCTAAGTAACTAAGTAACTTTTCTTTTTTTTGTCTTGTTTTATTTGTTGATGTTTTTTACACCAAATTCTTTAGAGTGGCTCATGACGTTTACCCACTATCAACAATGCACTTTAGTTTTACCTTCTTTTCCAACTTTTAGGGCAAAAAGCCACATGTTCCACTAAAATGTCTTAAAATTTGTGAAAAACAATTTCAATCATACATACAATCACTCCAGGAAGGTTGAGGTGTTTGGGGATGGACTGGAGTGGAGTAGTGCAAAAATATTGCAAGTTTTTCAAAAATAAATTAGCTCCAAACTTCTAGAAACGTCATACACAGAGCACAATGATGAACACAAAGCAAAAAAAAAACCAACAGGCAAATGTATAAATTAGTCTAAAAAATGCATAAATTAAATGAAGAATAAGGTGAAAAACACCCAAACTAAACAAAAAAGGTGGAAATGCAATAATTAATCAGGCTCCAAATCTCTTTAATGTATTCATATATCTATCATGCCATGCCAAGTGTGTAAATACTCCCCTTGGGTTATTTAAGGAATGCTATAATAATGTATGACTATTGTAATGTTACTTTTTCTGTGATTTTGCATGTATGTGACAAATGCACAACTGATGGATGTTGCTGATGACATTAAAGCTAACTTTAGGGCATATAGTAGGGCATATAGTTAATGAATTCTTGTTTTCCAGTATTCGACTTGTATAAATAGGGTAACAATCACCTCAACTTGTTCTTCAGGTGAGATTATTTTTCAGCAATCCTAAAAATCATCGATCCCAGCAGCATAGTATCCATCACATGTTCTGCCGAAACAGAATAGTTGTGCTAAGGATTGCTCTTTGCACATGGAAATGCAATCAGCCTGTCTAAACAGGCTATTAAACAATAGGTTTGCAATTAGCCAATCGTTTTACAGCTGAAATCGGCCTGGCTAAATGGACCCTTAGCAAGAAAGCTATGCCCTAATCTCAAGACTTGCCTTATGCTGTGTACTGCTGGATAAGAGGTAGAGTAAAGGCCGCTTTACACACTGCGATATCGGTACCGATATCGCCATCGTGCGTACCCGCCCCCATTGGTTGTGCGACACGGGCAAATCTCTGCCCATGTCGCACAACATCACCCGGACCATCACACTACTTACCTTACCTGCGACGTCGCTGTGACCGGCGAACCGCCTCCTTCCTAAGGGGGCTGTTTGTTCAGCATCACAGCAACGTCACAGCAGCGTCACTGAACCGCTGCCCGATAGAAGTGGAGGGGCGGAGATGAGCGGGACGTAACATCCCGCCCACCTCCTTCCTTCCACATTGTGGCCGGGAGGCAGGTAAGGAGAGGTTCCTCGTTCCTGCGGTGTCACACGGAGCGATGTGTGCTGCCGCAGGAACGAGGAACAACTTCGTTACTGCTGCAGTAACGATATTTGAGAATGGACCCCCATGTCGCTGATGATCGATTTTGCACGTTTTTGCGACGATGCAAAATCGCTCATAGGTCTCACATACAACGGCATCGCTACAGCGGCCAGATGTGCATCACAAAATCCGTGACCCCAACGAGATCGCTGTAGCGATCTTGTAGCGTGTAAAGCCCGCTTTAGGGTACTGTCACACTTTAGCGATGCACCAGTGATCCCACCAGCGATCTGACCTGGTCAGGATCGCTGGTGCGTCGCTACATGGTCGCTGGTGAGCTGTCAGTCAGGCAGATCTCACCAGCGACCAGTGACCAGCCCCCAGCCAGCAGCGACAAAAGGAAGCGACGCTGCACTTGGTAACTAAGATAACTATCGGGTAACCAAGGGCTTGGTTACCCGATATTTACGTTGGTTACCAGCGCACACCGCTTAGCGCTAGCTCCCTACACTCCTAGCCACAGTACACATCGGGTTAATAAGCAAACATTTGCTTATTTACCTGATGTGTAACTCCGGCTACATGTGCAGGGAGCGGGGAGCCAGCACTGGCAGCGTGAGAGCGGCGGACGCTGGTAACGAAGGTAAATATCGGGTAACCAAGGTAAGGGCTTGCCTTGGTTACCCGATATTTATGTTGGTTACAGCTTACCACAGGCTGCCAGACGCCGGCTCCCTGCTCCCTGCACATTCAGATCGTTGCTTTCTCGCTGTCACACACAGCGATGTGTGCTTCACAGCGGGAGAGCAGCATCAAAAAAATAAACCAGAGCTGTGTGTAATGAGCAGCGATCTCACAGCAGGGGCCAGATCGCTGCTCAGTGTCACACAGAGCGAGATCGCTAATGAGGTCACTGCTGCGTCACAAAAACCGTGACTCAGCAGCGATCTCGATAGCGATCTCGATAGCGATCTCGCTATGTGTGAAGCACCCCTAAGTAGAGTCAGGGGTACATCAAGTAGTGGACACAGGTTTTGAATTGTGTCCTTAGATTCAGGTGGAAAGGCTGGGTCACGGATCTTCAAACGGTGCATCTACACACTAACTATAGCATCTAGGAGAACATAAAAGAGGAATCAGCACAAGTTATATTTACAGACAAGTACAGAAGATGTTTGTACCAGAGAAACTTGGCTTCAGTTAGCAAGCAGTTGTAGTGTGTAATCACTCACTCTGAATGCATACCATCAAATGGCTTACATACGGCTACAGAAGAAGAAAAAAGCTCCAGCCTGAGATGCACCATGCCAAGTCTGTCTCATGTGGAGGAGACCAGTCCACTTGCACTAAAAAGAAGCCATCATTAAAGTCCGATAATTACCATAGCTGAGCGGAAGCTGTAAGGCGTGCTTAACCAAAGAGGGTTAAAAGTCCTGATGCCTATTTGTGAGGGACTGTGACAGGGTAGTTGCAAAGGGAATGCATCATGACTGTGAAAAGTGCTAAGACAAAGATATTGTTGAAGGAAGGCACAGATGCGAGGCCGAAACGGCTCCATGCTCCTTCTCCAAGGAGCCCCCATGTGCCTGTATGACTTTCGGCAGGGTGTGCGGCGCTTACTAGGTTGGTGTTCATCACTCCACTGACAGGTCCGTCGTAAATTAAGTAGCAAATCTGGAACATCAAGCATGCTGCACCAATAGCCAACCCACTTGCCACCTGTAACTCCTCCACCAAGCTCAACCCTATCTTATTTAACATTTAACTAACCGCTGCTCCTGCCTGACACTAGATGACACCAGCCACTACACAGTTCTGGCTCTGCTACCTCGGGGCCTACAGCTTGCTGGCAGCAGTGCATATTATCATATACATTTTAATACTTAACAGCACCTACAAAATACTTAATATAAAACACATATTTTACAGTCAGAAAAATGGCAGAAACAGTATGGGGATGCGACCACCTTCTACACTGCTGCCATATAAAGCTGTGAAATGTGAGGACTTGTGACCAGCATTGACAGAAATTTAAAAAATGTGCTGCTAATGACATTCAGTAAACTGTCACAAGTGTCAGTGAAGTGTCCCAAATGTAAACAAAATGCTGTGCAAACAGTTTACCTTTGTCATAGTCATCAGGGGTGTAGCAATTGCAGTCGCAGGGATCGTGACCACAACCGGGCCCGGGGGTGTAAGGGGTCCACTGACCCCAGCACCTGTTTCAGCTGAATTTGTATCTGAGGATGCGCATTCCGCTGAAATATATCGCAGGACAGAGACCTGTCGGCTCCCTGTACTGCAATGTGCCAGCCGCCAATTAAGGCTAAGAATATTCACTGCTCCTCATGCCCATAATCCTGGGCAGGGGGAGCAGAGAATATTCTGACACAGCTGACAGTGCTGTGAGTGGGCATGCATGACAGTGGTGTCGTGCACTGCACTACTTACATGCTGGTCAGTTACAGGCTATATCATAATCTGAATCAGCATTAAAAATTTTGTAGGTTCGAGATCTAAAGTGTTTGGTT
This sequence comes from Anomaloglossus baeobatrachus, assembly GCF_048569485.1. NCBI lineage: Eukaryota > Metazoa > Chordata > Amphibia > Anura > Aromobatidae > Anomaloglossus > Anomaloglossus baeobatrachus. The sequence goes on along the minus strand of NC_134353.1, from coordinate 207,029,999 downwards.
GATTGTATTCTGAGAAACGTAATCTTAAAAGGAATTTGTCAGACTCCTGATTCCTGCAATGTTCACATACTGGGCTGCTGCCTGCAGTTTGATAAAATTATTGTTTTATTGTCATGGTTTTGTCTACTTTCCTTTATCTTTGCCAAGACAGCTTGTCATCATTGATGGAACAATGAATTATGAATTTTGAAAGGAAAATGTCATCATCTGTCAATGAACTGAGTCTAAAGGGTGCTTTACATGCTGCGACATCGCTAGCGATGTTGTGCGCGATAGCACCCGCCCCCATCGCCCGTGCGACATGTGGTGATCGCTGCCGTAGCGAACATTATCGCTAAGGCAGCGTCACACGCACATACCTTTTCAGCGACGTCGCTGTGACCGCCGAACAATCCCTCCTTCAAGGGGGAGGTGCGTTCGGCGTCATAGCGACGTCACTGCGACGTCACTAAGCAGCCGCCCAATAGCAGAGGAGGGGCGGAGATGAGCGGCCGTAACATGCCGCCCACCTCCTTTCTTCCTCATTGCCGGTGGACGCAGGTAAGGAGATGTTCGTCGTTCCTGCGGTGTCACACATAGCGATGTGTGACGCCGCAGGAAAGACGAACAACCAGTGGCATGTACCACCAACGATATTTTGAAAAGGAGCGACGTGTCAACGATCAACGATTTTGCCGTTTTTGTGATTGTTGATCGTCGCTCCTTGGTGTCACACGCTGCGATGTCGCTATTGGCGCCGGATGTGCATCACTAACGATGTGACCCCGAGGATATATCGTTAGCGATGTTGCAGCATGTAAAGCACCCTTAAGGGTACGAGTGCAATGCAAGAAAATCTCACATTGCACTTGGACCCATGTTATTCAATGAAGGAGAGCAGATGGTCAGTTTTTTTTTTCTCATCCACAGTCTGGTTGAGCGAAAAGTCGCAGCATGCTGTGATTGTCAGTGAGAGCCATGTCACTCGCACCCATAAAAGTCTATGGGTGCGAGTGAAACATCGGACTGCACTCACATGACTTCCAAGTGCAATGCGATATACGCATCAGCTGACAATGGAGGAGATGAGGAGATTAATTCCTCCCTCTTCTCCACAGCTCCTGCCCTCTCCTCCGCAGCTGTGATCTGATTGCAGGATCTGATTACTGCTACATGACACTCGGCTCATGCTGACAGCACAGCGGGAGTCAAGGGTATTAGCATATTGCTTCTGATGCACTCGCATTGGATGCCATACAATCATGTGAATCCAGCCAGAGATCACTGGTCATGCAGCAAGACAACAGCACAAAGCTCTCAGGTTGTACTACAATAGAATAGTTAAACAAGAACAAAATTAAAGTTTTTGAAAGGCCAAGTCAAAGTTCTGACCTTAAAGGGGATTTCCTTGCTTATCATGAAAGTCTGTATTCACTCTATGTGACTACCGACTTTTTAATCCTCATATCGTGTGCAGTGCAAGTTGTGAGAATTCTCTGTTGACCACAAGTAAGCGATATATTTAGTCCCGACCACATACCAACTAGAAGTTTGCAGCCACCTTGTCAGTAATGATAAATCAGCCAAAAACTTCTGGAAACCCCACACCATGCCCAAAATAACAAAATAAAGAACATAGCAGATGAAAAGCATAGATGAAAAACAAGTAAAAAATAAGAACTTAAAAGCTTTTTCTCCGGTCTTAGACAAGTTTGTCTCTTGAAGTTACAATCAGATCTATGAACTGTGAATGCAGCTCCGCATATATTGAAAGCTGCGTCTCACAATAACTCCTGAGGAATTTATATCTTTCTCTATATATAAACTGTAAAATGGTTAAAGGTTTTAAATTAATTTTTGCTCTGTGATTCTCTGTGTGCGTCCTATTTATGTGTTTTATGTTCGTCTTTTTCTTTATTTCTAATATCTTAAACTTAAATCACTACAGTGCTATAACGGCAGTGCAGACTGCAGACTGATTAAATAAAAGCCCAGCAAATTGTTACTGGAATTCACAAGATATATTTTGGGAAGAAAAGGCACAAAGAAGATAATCTTCTTGGGTAACTAATAGCTTTAGTGTGGATATCACTCAAAGATGGAAGTAATCTTCAGCAAACCAACCACATTTTTTTTTTCAGTAACTGTATATTTTCTAAAATAATTCAATAAATGATTGTTCTTCTATTTAGAATTAGTGAAAACCCTGTCTCTGAAAAATAGAATCATGTGGCAATGAATTACAGCCCACTTGAATAACTTATAGGATTAACTCTTTCTTTATATTCTGCTCCTAAAAATAAGCGAAAAATAAATCATAGATCAAAGTCTGTCTCATATTGTAGCAGAAGATTACATTTGTTGTTGAAAATTTGTGAACCCTTCCTAATTTTCCATATTTTGACATAAATTTCACTTAAAACTACATCCGATTTTCCTAAATGTAGATTAAGGGAAAATCAAATAAACAAATGAGTCAAGAATATTAAACTTTGTTATATTTTTCGATAATTAAAATTATTTAATATCACGTCTTTGAGTAGATAAGGTATGCAAATCTATAGGATAAGTAGATAATTTGAAGTTCAAATTAGAGTTCAATATTTTCAATTAATAGGTTGACAATCAGCTGTGAGTAGGCAACATTTTATATTTATGTCACAAACATCTGAAGACATATAAAGAGGGGGCATAAAAAATGGCATAAGAGGTTGCCCACAATTCACCCCACATAAGGATTATAATATGAAAGTATCCGGTAGAGACCCAACTAGTATATAGACCTATAGTAACAAAAAATATTAAAAAAACTACCTTAGTGCAAACCAGTATGTAATTTTATTTATGAATCAATCATAAAAACATCTATATATATAATTGCCTTATTCTGTATGTCTGTCTGTCTTGCTCCAAAATGACATCATTACAGTGACAACCATGGCATTGGCCGCTCTGCTTGGCCCTGCTCCGCCCCCCCGCACGCATTGGCCGCTCCGCTCGGCCCGGACACGCGTCCACGGGGTCTGCTACCACGCTCTACACCCAGACTCACCGGACTCCTCTGCTCCCCATGGGAACCACCACTGTAATCCACCCAGGAACTAGAGGGTAACCCCTTGGCATATAGCTCACCAGTGTTTTCCTGTATGGGAATATATAGGGTCCCAATACCCTTTTCTTTGTTCAAATCACATTATAAGGTATCCCCTGGAGTTCCACTCCATATCTTCCAGCGACCTGTGTCCTTTTTGGTCGTGATCTAACAATATTGTATCTGACTATGTTATGAGACAGCTCCTGTCTGGAGCACTAGCAAAGGTATATACCCTGTTTCTCAATTCTCAACCTATGAACTTGTTGTTCACCACCCTTACTCCCTGCATACGCCACTAGATCATTTGTTTGTTAAAGGCCTGTGTTTGGCCGAAACGTCACGGCATATGATCTTTTTTTTTTAACTTTGCATGAAATAAAAGCAAATCAAAAGACATTCATCCTCTTTTCTTGATTGAGTGCGCCCGGGTTCATCTTCTGATTTTTCCCGGAGGCACCCGGATTTATAGTGTTGAGCCAGATTCTACCGTACATAAATACTCCTTCTATTAGACTCCCCTCCCCCCAGGACTAGTCCTTCTATTATACTCCTCTCCCCCCAGGACTACTCTTCCTATTATACTCCTCTCCCCCCAGGACTACTCCTCCTACTATACTCCTCTATCCCTAGGACTACTCCTCCTATTATCCTCCTCTCTTCCGAGGACTACTCCTCCTATTATACTCCTCTCTCCCCAGGACTACTGCCCTTATTATCCTCCTCTCCCCCCAGGACTACTCCTCCTATTATCCTCCTCTGTCCCCAGGACTACTCCTTCTATTATACTCCTCTCCCTCTAGGACTACTCCTCCTGTTATACTCCTCTCCCCCCAGGACTACTCCTCCTATTATACGCCTCTCTCCCCAGGACTACTCCTCCTATTATACTCCTCACCTCCAGGACTACTCCCTCTATTATCCTCCTCTCCCCCCCAGGACTACTCCTCCTATTATCCTCCTCTCTCCCCAGGACTACTCCTCCTATTATACTCCTCACCTCCAGGACTACTCCCTCTATTATCCTCCTCTCCCCCCAGGACTACTGCTCTTATTATACTCCTCTCTCCTCAGGACTACTGCTCCTATTAGACTCCCCTCCCCCAGGACTACTCCTTCTATTAGACTCCCCTTCCCCCAGGACTAGTCCTTCTATTATACTCCTCTCCCCCCAGGACTACTCTTCCTATTATACTCCTCTCCCCCCAGGACTACTCCTCCTACTATACTCCTCTATCCCCAGGACTACTCCTCCTATTATCCTCCTCTCTTCCGAGGACTACTCCTCCTATTATGCTCTTCTCTCCCTAGGACTACTGCCCCTATTATCCTCCTCTCCCCCTAGGACTACTCCTCCTACTATACTCCTCTATCCCCAGGACTACTCCTCCTATTATCCTCCTCTCTTCCGAGGACTACTCCTCCTATTATCCTCCTCTCCCCCAGGACTTCTCCTCCTATTATCCTCCTCTCCCCCCAGGACTACTCCTCCTATTATACTCCTCTCTCCCCAGGACTACTCCTTCTATTATACTCCTAGCCCCCCAGGACTACTCTTCCTGTTATACTCCTCTCCCCCCAGGACTACTCCTCCTATTATTCTCCTCTCTCTACAGGATTACTTCTTCTATTATACTCCTCTCTCCCCAGGACTACTCCTCCAAGACACACACACTGCACAAAACATACCTCCCCCCAAAACACACACACGTACCCACACAAACCGTGCAACACACACAGCACAACACACACACAATGCTCCACAAACAACGCAACACACAACGCAACACACAAACAACACCGCTCTCACACACACCCACACCCAGACAACACCCAGAACATTACTGCGCCCTACACAAACACTTGGCAACTACACACAACAACATCTATATATATATATATAACAAAAATCATACATTAACTACATAATAAATTCTAGAATACCCGATACGTTAGAATTGGGCCACCTTCTAGTATATAATAAAGACACAAGTGCTGGTAAGGATATAAGAAAGGAAGGCGCTGAGACGCTGAAAGTTTAGTAATGAGGAGGTGGGTGTTAAGTGCCTATGTAGAGTAGCAACTTTAGTGTTTTAATATAATGAGGGGTGTCTGGCCCACAGATAAAGTGCACATGTGCAATAGCAGCAAAGTTGAAAGGAGCACAAAGTACAGTGCTATTAGTAATCACTCCTCATAAAGTGCAATTGCATCATTGGCTCCACACTAAGCAGTTAAATATGGAGAGACACTCACCCCTGGTACCTCCTAGTCAACAAGGGGATGCACCTCTGGGACCCTAACGCCAGCTCGTGTTTCGCTTGGGCTTCTTTGGGAGGTTTTATTTAACCTGTTCAGATTTTATTTAACCAGTTAAAGTATTTTTTTGTAAAAGCAGCTTGAAAGGCTGTAAAAATGTTCTTGTTTGGATTTTAAAATAATTATTGAATTTTTTTTTCATAATAGATGAGACATATTTTTTATATTACTTTCATACTCCCTTTTTATTTATTTTGCTGATATCAGGCAATATTGGTAAGACAACGAAAAAGAAGTACATGAGCGTTTTTCTACTTTTATTATTTTTGACAATGAAAGACTACAAATTAGAATTTAAAATTTGTTCCCCATTCTGTAAGAATTATTTTTAGATAATGAAGAGGGTTTTTTTTTCAACAAGCTATTTACAACAATTTGGAATGACAGTGGCTTTTTAATTATTTTTTTATCTATTTGGTATTTATTAATTTACTTTTAATTTATTTTTGTCCAATTGCGGGACTCGGCTCTGATCCATTGTCTGACAGTCCCGTATTCAGGTCACTTGTGATCACACTGTTGGAACCCAGATGTGAACTCCGCTTAACTGAGTGATGTCACCTGCTCACTGCCGGGTCCCCCTCAGCTGTCAGTGATTCCCGGAGCCTGCAGACAACAGACATGTTCTCCCTCTCTACCGCCTCTGGATGTAGCAGTGCTGAGGATCATCTTGGGACTTTGTATGGATTACGTCAGATCTGCAAGAGTGTTTTCGGGTTAATAAAAGGGTGTAAGAGGGTGTGTATTTTATTTCAAATAAAGGATTTTTTCAAGTGTTTCTGTTTTATTTCTTTTTACTTACAGGATTAGTAATGAGGCTGTCCCACAGACGCCTCCCATTACTAATCCAGGGCTTGATGGCAGCTGAAATTTTTTGACAAATCACAGCTGTCATTAATCCCTTTTATTTCCCTAATTGCCACTGCACCGAGGTGATCAGGATAAGCTGGATAAAGTGCCAGGATTGAAACATCTAATGTGATTTTCCATTTATGGGCAGTTGTGGGCTGATATTTTTAGGCTTTGGGGGCTAATATCCATGGCTCCTCTCATCTTGACAATGCCAGCTCCCACATGTCTGCTTTACTGTGGCTGGTTATCCAAAATGGGGGGACCCTAAGTCTTTTTTAATTATTGATATCAAGCTAAGGTAGAGCTCACAGATGGGGGCTACAGCCTGTAGCTGTTGTTTTAACCATACTGGCTATCAGCATCGGGCGGGAGCCTACGTACTTTTTTTTTGTTCTTACAGTGAATTCCCTACTTGACATGGCTATGATGGGGCCAGAAATACTCACACCAGAAAAGCTTGCTGATTGGCTTGTCCAATGAGCTTTAATCAGATGACAAACCTGAACAGGAACCATACATATAGGTAAAAGTCTGTGTTGGGTTCCATAACCTAGACACCTGCTGTCCAGTACGGACTCCGAACTGTACAGTTCAAGTTTGCTCATTCCTACTATTGACAAATCTGGCTTGATAACACTTTGTTTTCTCTACTCTTTATCATTGTACCTGAAAAAGCAAGTTCCATGTTCTTTAAGGATATGACATGTAGAAAATGTGTAGAAATATCCATAGTAGACAATTCCTTAATTTTTAAATATTTGTAGAAAATATTAGATTTTTATATACTTTTGAATAACATATTCCATTATTTATTCTATTGGTTGAATTTGTATTCATTTTAATGCATTATCTCTATTAGCTATTTAGCTATGCATATAAACTATTTCCTACTCAATGACAAATTTCTGGAACCCAATAAATCCCTTTATATTTTCTAAATTTTGGAAGTATATGTTATATTTCAGCATGAATGAAAGCAAGAAATAATTGCAAATAGGCACGACAAGTTGCTGGCAATTCTAATTTCTGTTATCAGCATTAGCTGTAAATCAGTTTTGAATTATTATTTGTTGCTAATCTAAGTACAAGTAAATTCAAGAATGAGTAGAATCTAGAATCATATCACGATTCTGAGTAATATTGTAATTTATTACGAAAGCATTTTATTGCGTCTGTATATGTATTCATTTTTTAAGAAGGAAGCACACAACACATTTTATTATACAAAATGCAATTACTTGTGACAAGTTAATTAATGTAAAGTCTCGAGCAAACAATTACTTTGGAGTTTGCAAGAGGAAAAGAATAAAGTTTCCACACAGAAATTGAACATTATATTGCTTTGTGCTCCATTTTCAGTTTCAAGTCACAGACAAGTTGAAGTAAGATGTTTGAGAAAAGACACACTGCCTGTAAGTTCCATGTCACATATCAGATCTTATCTCTAAATGGTGTCTAGGTCTATCCATGGATTACCATTGCCTTTGTATCCCCCTCAATCATTTTGAGGTAGATGGACTCTTACTAGATTGTGTCCTCTGTGCCTGAAACCAAGATCTCCTTTAGATTTCAATCAACAGTCAGAGGTTGTTCTAATCTCAATGCACCTGCGACTAAAAATTCAAAAACAGATTTCTCGAAAATACCAAAAACTAAATTGTACTAGCAAAATGTGAATGTAGTAAACATTAACCCCTTCACCCCCTGGCAATTTTCCAATTTTCCAGGTTTTTTTTCACTCCTCTTCTTCTGAGAGCCATAACTTTTTTATTTTTCCATCTATCTTGCCATACAAAGGATTTTTTTTGTGGAATGGCTTGTACTTTTGAATGAAACCATTAGTTTTACCATATAGTGTACTGGAAAATGGCCAAAAAATTCCAAGTGTGACAAAAATTGCACAAAAAGTGTGACTGCCTGATAGTTTTTGGGATATTTTATTCACACTGTTCACTATATGGTTAAACTAACATGTTGGCGTGATGCCTCAGAATGGTATGAGTTGGTAGACACCAAACATGTATAGGTTTGCTTTTATCTAAGAAGTTTAAAAAAATTCACAAGTTTGTCCAAAAAAGGTACACTTTTTGCGCCATTTTCCACGATCCGAAGCGTTCTCATTTTTCGGGATCTATGGCTCAGTGATGGCTTATTTTTGCGGCTCGAGGTGATGTTTTTAACGGTCCCATTTTTGCACAGATGCTACGTTTTGATAGCCTGTTGTCGCATCTTGCGCAAAATACTCGGCGATCAAAAAACGTTGCCGCTACACCATTTACCGATAAGGTTAATTGATTTTAGATTTTGATAGATCTGGTGTTTCTGAATGCAGCGATACCAAATATGTGTATATTTTTATTTTTTAACCCTTTAATTTTCAATGGGGCGAATAGGAGGGTGACTTGACCTGTTAGGTTTTTTTAATTTTTTTTTAGTTTTTTAAAACTTTTATTCCTTTTTTTTTAAATTTTACTAGTACCCCTAGGGGACAATAAAGATCAGCAGTCTGATCGCTCTTCCATTTTTCCAGATCACAGCTACACAGCTGAGATCTGCAGAAAAGCAGCTCTCCTATTACAAACGGCGCAGTCTGCCGGGTGTAAGAGGAAGTGACTCGTGATAACTAAAGGAGTCATCACATGACCCTGAGCTACCATGCAACCATTGGAACCACGTGATCATGTCAGGTGACTTCCGATGGTGCTGGGTAAGTAAATGCTTTCCGCGGCGCGCTGTTTCATCTCGCTGTCCCATTTTGACAGAAAGATGCAAGGGGTTGACAGGTGCGAGTTGAGAGCGGATCCACTCATGCTTGATAGCCGCACATGTTAACTGTTCAAATGACCTGACATGTGCAGGGATCGCTGCTGACTGCACCCAGCAGTCGGCGGGGATTAACCTCACACGATCCATGACGTACTCAGTACCTCATGTGTCGTGAAGAAGTTAAAGGGAAGTTGTCATCAGAATAAGTCATGTAAAAATATAATGATATGGCCATAATGGTGCTGCTATTCTGATTCAATAGTAACTTTCAGTGAAGAAATCACCATCCTGGTTGTTGTTTAATCAACAGATGTTTTCCTTTCTTTAGTAGCTTTTGGTGCATTGCTCTGCCTCACCCCTCTGCTACCAAATCGTGTTGGTGTCTAGTTTTGTGTTTTAAAGTTGTCTGGTGGCAGCGCATGCACAGATTGAGATCTCAGCTCAATATGAAGCCGAGAGCTTAATCTGTATATGCACTGCCACCAGAGGCAGGCAGAGAGGCCAGTGAAGAACTCAGTCCTGCCCCAATGTACCAAAAGTTTAGGAAACCCAATTTCAAATGCTAATTGAACAACAACTAGGATACGGATTTCTTTACTGAAGGTATAAATTGAATCTGTATAACAGCACCATTATGGTCATACCTTTAATTTAACATGCATAATCCTGATGACAGGTTGTCTTTAAGCAGTTGTGTAACTATTGTAGTTTTGCCATCTAGAATGGGGCTCCATAGTCCAGAGGCTCCACATGCACTTAAGAGCCCAGCACATAATGGCCCTAATGGCCAGATTTAGGATGGTATATGCTGTGTTGCATACAATATAAGGCTAGGTTCGCACACTGCGTCTTTTTGACGCTGCGTTTTTGTGCGTTTTTGGCCGCTAAAAACGCACAAAAACGCACCTGTGTCGAAAAACGCATCAAAAAACGCATGCGTTTTTGCTGCGATTTGGTGCGTTTTTAGCTGCGTTTTGCTGCGTTTTTCCAATGCATTGCATGGGCGGAAAACGCAGAAAAACGCAGGAAAGAACTGACATGTCCATTTTTTTTTTTTAACTCAAAAACGCAGGTAAAAAAAACAGATGTGTGCGGACAGCAAAAATGAAAACTCATAGACTTTGCTGGGGAAGCAAAGTCCTGCAGTTTTGAGGCCAAAAACGCACCCGAAAAACGCGCAAAAACGCCGCGAAAAACGCACTGTGCGCACATAGCCTAAAGATCCCACTGTTGCTAGCAGTATGATGCATAATTCTTGTTTGTTCTTAGGTATCCCCTGCTACTCTGCAGAACTGGATGTATGTGTCTCGTTTTTCTCAGCAAAGGATTTCACTTACTTTTCCCAAGTACAGCAGCTTCTGCACCACCTGGTATCTTTGCTTTCGAACCATAGTGTGATACATGCATCTAATGCTGGAAACATACCCACTTTGTGATCCAGACTGCTGTGTGTAAACCACTTTTTTTTCTTTAAGTACATTTGTGGCGCCCCTGACCTGGTCAGGCACCACTGAGTACTGCACCCATGCTGGGGACAGTACAATACAGGTAATCCAGAAGGCTGACCGGGGTGTGGTACACAGGCGCATAGTAATCAGCTCTCACACATGTACCCATGAGAGGACCCCTGGGGATCCCAGGAGGGGGAAAAGCCTTGACCTTCACTGGAATAGTGGAGGGGGCCAAAAGCCTCCATCTCCTCTCAAGGGGTGTGGTAAGAGAATCTGGTTGCTAGGTGGCGTAGGCAAGAACAGGAGAGGAGGGGCAGTGAGTCAGTTAGAGCAGAACTCCATAGGGCTCAGTGAGGAGCAGACCTGTGGGGCTGTTGCTGTCTAACAGCGCCCGCGCAGTGGCTGCTGACGGGGGAGAACGGTCAACTAGGAGTGCTACCCGAAATCCATCTTCAGCTAAAGAGAGAGCACGGAGTGGGAAGTAAGGAGACTGCTAGAGAGTACCAGGCCCAAACGGGCGGCAGATCCCGAAGCGGAGATAGATCCAGCTTTCTTTTGCTAAACCTGCCGGTGTGGGGCTCTCAAAGCCCACGCCACAACACCACAAAAAGCCGCAGCCACGTAGCCACAGTTAGGGCCCATAGCTCACAGGAGGCAAGAAGCTGGAGTGATCTGGCCCAGGCGACAAGCACACGGCGAACGAAGGGGAGAGAGGCTGCAGCATCTTCCCTGGGTGACCCCCATAGGGACTCAAAGTCGGGGTCACCCCAAACCACCAAGGGCTAAGGAAGGCGAGTTAGTAGTCACCCTCACAAGTCAGCCTGAAGGACACCTGGTTCCCGCCTGGTTCATCCCAGCTACGCCCGGGTTACTCACCCTGCCACCTGAAGTGAGTAAAAACCCTGAAAGACATTCTGCCTGTGTGGAGTTATTCTGCGCCTTGTGGTACTACGCACCTACACAGGGCCCTGGGGCTTGCCTCACTCTCAGGAGGCAATTCCAACTAACTGCACTCACCATCAGCCCCAGGCGTCCCTCAACCTGCAGTGGCGGTCCCTATTGGCCGCAATACTGAGAGTGGCGTCACGACAAGAAGAAGATCTCCTACCTGTGACCAGATCCAGCCGAGTGGAGTCCCTGAAGGTAATGCACCTACACTACACCTGTGGGGCTTCACATCTGGCGTCACGAACAGGATAAGGACTAGACCTGTTCAGACAGGTGACCATGTGCCTGGGCGGTCCGCTTGAAAAATTGGAAGCGCCGCCATATTGCCACCATGGAAAGCGCGCTGAAAAACAACAGCAGCCCGCGCTGGAAGAAGTTACCGCCCACGAAGAGGTGTGGCTACCCAGAGATCCTCTGCAGAGTTCGGACCTCGCTTGTGAAGAGAGCGGAGGCGTCCAGAGACGTCGGGACAGAAAGGGAGCCACAAGCCTGCTGCTGGGAGAGGAGCTGCTGAAAGAGGCAGAGCGGAAACTGAACAGCTTGCTATTAGAGGCAACGGCGAGTCCACAGCTGGAGAGTCGTGCAGAAGAGGGCGCAGAAGAAATGGCGTCTGACCGCAGAAATCCAGAACCGGGCTCCGCTGCCTGGTGGTATCGGGAGCTGGCCCAGTTCTGCGACCGACTGGAGACCCGGGTCGTGGAGCAGATCCGAGAAGAACGTATGGAACTTCTGGAGATGGCTGCCGCGGTTCAGGCCTATGAGAGGGGAACCGCACGACGAGTGCCAGACCGGACGGCGACGACTCAGACCCCGATGCTGCCACCGATGGGTGAGTCCAGTATTACCCCTGCCGGCCCGGATGCCCCGACCCCTGCTGCCACGCCCGCGGTCCCTGAAGAGGCGCCCGGCGCGGCGACGCTGAGCCAGGCCGCAGCCACGCCAGGTGCGGCCCGCCAAGCCCAGGCCGCCGCAGCGATGCCCTGCTCGGCCCGCCAAGCCCCGGCCGCCGCAGCGATGCCCTGCTCGGCCCGCCAAGCCCCGGCCGCCGCAGCGATGCCCTGCTCGGCCCGCCAAGCCCCGGCCGCCGCAGCGATGCCCTGCTCGGCCCACCAAGACCCGGTCCCTGCAGCGACGCCCAGCCCAGCCTGCACAGATCCCATCGCAGCTGCGACGCCGATCCAGGCCGCCGCCATACAGGGCGCGGCCCGCCAAGACCAGGCCGCCGCCAAACAGGGCGCGGCCCGCCAAGACCAGGCCGCCGCCATGCCGGGCGCGGCCCGCCAAGACCAGGCCGCCGCCATGCCAGGCGCGGCCCGCCAAGACCAGGCCGCCGCCAAACAGGGCGCGGCCCGCCAAGAGATTGCATCACCATTTACCCCGGCCTGCAAGGCCAGAGCAGACACCGCTCCCCAGTCCAAAGAGGTCCCTGCTGGAAAGCCCACGCTGGGGGAGGACCCCGAATACTGTCGGCTGAAGGCTGACATGGAGGCCAAGTTTCCACAATGGTTGGTGGACCGGTACATGCTCCCTCCGCATACCCCCAAGAGGGTTCCGGCAACCCCTGCAGCAACCACGCCAAAGAGTCCCCCGCCTGGGCCTGCTGAAGAAAGCCCATCCCCAGCACTGCCACCAAAGGAGTGCCAAGAAGAACTAAGGGGGAGAGGAGGCCAGGAAGCTGAGGAGCTGACTCCGGAGCCACCGGCAGTGGAGCAATACTCAGAGCCGGAGATGTTACCCTATTCCCGTTGGGATGAGGAGGACTTGACACCGTCTGCTGATGAAGATCTGCCCCAAAGCCTCACCTGGGAGCTTGTAAGCTGCACTTCGCAGAACCCAGCCCGCAAGACCAGGCGTCGCAACAGAACAACGCTGTCCCCTGCACCACAGTCTCCAGAGCAGAGAGAAGTCACAGCCAGAGACCTACAGGAGAAAAGGTTCCTGAGAAGAGCCAAAGCCCAGGCCAGAGGACCCCTTTGCAGAGGAGTAGTGGAGGATTTCAATTTGAGAAGTGGATATGGATTCATTGTAGCACCTGGTGTGAAGGAAGGGATATTTGTCAACCGAAGAGATGTGAGCGCTCATCTGCCCAGAGGACATCCTGGAAGGAACCTGAGAATGGGAGACACAGTGCAGTTTACCATGCATCAAGGCGAAAGAGGCTGGTATGCGCTAGATGTAGTGCCATGTCCCAAAGAAGAAGAAAGAAAAGACAAAGGACCTACTGACGAGACAACTACAGATGAGGAAAAAGGTCAAGAAAGCAACAGGTGCCGCAGCCCTACAGGCCCAAGCCCTGGTGAAATGGAGGAGTAAAGTAAAGTAAAGAAAGAAGTTATCAGTTAAAGTTTTGAAAAAGTTTGTTTTGCAACGTTCTCAAGTTCAAGTAATGTGCCCACAAAAACTATTGTGAGAAAACCATAAACCTTAAGGCTATGAACTGGCTATAGCCACAAACTCTCGCAGTGTAAATAGTTACACCAGAGGGCACCACCACCACCAGAGTCAGCCTGTTTAGGGGCTTGGCTCGTCTGCAACCAGGGAGCCCGTCCGTATATAGGGCCTTGGCTCACCTGCGACCAGAGAGCATGCCTGTTTATGGGGCCTGGCTCTCCACCACAAAGAGGGTACCTGGTCAGCACCAACTGTGGAGGCCGCCTCTGCATCCTGCCAGAAGAGGCTGAAGGCGCGGATCCACCAGGCCAGGTATACCCTGAAACCACCAGCCCATGTAAGCCGCCTCTACATCCTGCCAGAAGTGGCTGAAGCCGCGGCCAACGTGAGAGGGTTTTGGGTGGGTTAACGGACTTGTGGGTGGAGGGTGGTGATGTATGGTACCTGGTGCTTTTAAAAATGTTTTACATGTTTTAATGTTTTATGCATTTTAAAAATGTTGTCTTGCAGCCCGAGGACGTGCTGGTGATAACTAAGGGGGAATGTGGCGCCCCTGACCTGGTCAGGCACCACTGAGTACTGCACCCATGCTGGGGACAGTACAATACAGGTAATCCAGAAGGCTGACCGGGGTGTGGTACACAGGCGCATAGTAATCAGCTCTCACACATGTACCCATGAGAGGACCCCTGGGGATCCCAGGAGGGGGAAAAGCCTTGACCTTCACTGGAATAGTGGAGGGGGCCAAAAGCCTCCATCTCCTCTCAAGGGGTGTGGTAAGAGAATCTGGTTGCTAGGTGGCGTAGGCAAGAACAGGAGAGGAGGGGCAGTGAGTCAGTTAGAGCAGAACTCCATAGGGCTCAGTGAGGAGCAGACCTGTGGGGCTGTTGCTGTCTAACAGCGCCCGCGCAGTGGCTGCTGACGGGGGAGAACGGTCAACTAGGAGTGCTACCCGAAATCCATCTTCAGCTAAAGAGAGAGCACGGAGTGGGAAGTAAGGAGACTGCTAGAGAGTACCAGGCCCAAACGGGCGGCAGATCCCGAAGCGGAGATAGATCCAGCTTTCTTTTGCTAAACCTGCCGGTGTGGGGCTCTCAAAGCCCACGCCACAACACCACAAAAAGCCGCAGCCACATAGCCACAGTTAGGGCCCATAGCTCACAGGAGGCAAGAAGCTGGAGTGATCTGGCCCAGGCGACAAGCACACGGCGAACGAAGGGGAGAGAGGCTGTAGCATCTTCCCTGGGTGACCCCCATAGGGACTCAAAGTCGGGGTCACCCCAAACCACCAAGGGCTAAGGAAGGCGAGTTAGTAGTCACCCTCACAAGTCAGCCTGAAGGACACCTGGTTCCCGCCTGGTTCATCCCAGCTACGCCCGGGTTACTCACCCTGCCACCTGAAGTGAGTAAAAACCCTGAAAGACATTCTGCCTGTGTGGAGTTATTCTGCGCCTTGTGGTACTACGCACCTACACAGGGCCCTGGGGCTTGCCTCACTCTCAGGAGGCAATTCCAACTAACTGCACTCACCATCAGCCCCAGGCGTCCCTCAACCTGCAGTGGCGGTCCCTATTGGCCGCAATACTGAGAGTGGCGTCACGACAAGAAGAAGATCTCCTACCTGTGACCAGATCCAGCCGAGTGGAGTCCCTGAAGGTAATGCACCGACACTACACCTGTGGGGCTTCACACATTAATTATAGCTTAGATAAAATTTCATTCTATTAGTGAAAAGAGGATGGGGGTCTTTAACCCTTTCACCCCGGGGCGATTTTCCGTTTTTTGTTTTCTGAAAGCCGTAACATTTTATTTTTTTTATCAATCTTGCCATACTAGAGCTTGTTGTTTGCAGGGCGAGTTTTACTTTTAAATCAAACCATATAGTTTACTGGAAAATGGCAAAAACATTCCAGTGTGGATAAATTGCAAAAAATGTGAGATTGCACGATTGTTTTGGGGGTATTTTATTCACCATATTCACTATATAGCAAAACTGATGTATCATTGTGATGCCTCAAGTCGGTATGAGTTCATAGATACCAAACATACATAGGTTTACTTTTATCTAAGGGCTTAAAAAACCCCCAGCAGTCTGTCCCAAAAAAGTGGCGCACTTTTTGCGCCATTTTCCGCAACTCGTAGTGTTCTTATTCTTCGAGATATGGCCTCAACGTCAGCTTATTTTTTACGTCTCAAGCTAACGTTTTAATGGTATGATTTTTATGCAGATGCTACGTTTTGATCGTCTGTTATTGCATTTTGCACAAAATTTGCGATCACTAGTGATGAGCGAGTGTATTCGTTACTGTTCGCTATTCGCAGAATAGTATGGTACTCAGGCTATTCGTTATACTGCGAGTAATAGTGTATTTGCCTTGCTATATTCGGTTGTTCCGCCCAGCCATTTTGGCGCCTGCTTTGCGGTCAATAAAGATGCTGGGCTTCTTAACCAATCACAGTAATGCAGCAGCCATCTTAATTGTGGCATTACTGTGATTGGCTGGCCGCTCAGCAACATAGGGTCTATAACAGACCTGCTCCTGCCATTTTGCCCATAACTGCGTCCGGAGTCTGTTCTCTGTATCAGCGTAGGGTGTGCAGCTTCCAGGGAGAATGTAGGCCTCTTAACACAAAAAGCCCTTTTCAGGGCTGCATGCAGCATAGGTAAGTGTAGCTTTCAGAGGGAAAGATTTACGAGCAGGGAAAGTGTTTAACCCCTTCAGCTCCCGGGCACTTTCCGTTTTTGCGTTTTTGTTTTTTGCTTCCCTTCTTCCGAGAGCCGTAAATGTTTAATTTTTCCGTCAATCTTGCCATATGAGGGCTTGTTTTTTGCAGGACAAGTTGTACTTTTAAATGAAACCATACGTTTTACCATATGATGTACTGGAAAACAGCAAAATAATTCCAAGTGTTGAAAAACTGCAAAAAAAGTGTGATGGCACAATAGTTTTTGGGATTCACTGTGTTCACTATATGGTAAAACGGATATGTGGGTATGATGCCTGAGGTTGGTGCGAGTTTGTAGACACCAAACATGCATAGGTTTACTTGTATCTAAGGGGTTAAAAAAATTCACAAGCTTGTCCAATAAAAGTGGCGTACGTTTTGCGCCATTTTAAGAAACCCGTAACGTTTGCATTTTTTGGGATCTATGGCTCACTGATGGCTTATTTTTTGCGTCTCGAGATAAGGTTTCTAATGTACCATTTTTGCGCAGATGCTAGTTTTGATCGCCTGTTATTGCATTTTGCGCAAAACTTGTGGCGACCAAAAAACGTAATTTTGGCGTTTGGAATTTTTTGTCACTACGCCGTTTACCAATGAGATTAATTTATTTTATATTTTGATAGATCGGGCATTTCTGAACACGGCGATACCAAATATGTGTATATATTTATTTTTTTAACCCTTTAATTTTCAATGGGGTGAAAGGGGGGTGATTTGAACTTTTAGGTTTTTTTTTTATTTTTTAAAACTTTTTTTACTTTTTTTTTTTATTTTACTAGTCCCCCTAGGGGGGTATAGTGATCAGCAATCCGATCACTCTTCACTATCTGCTGATCGACTACGGGCTGTTAGGACCCCTGGGTGGGCATGTCCAACCACCTGGTCGGTCCCGCCCACTGGTGTGTCTATCTTTCCCTAAGGGGGGTGACTAGGGTTTCAGGTCGGCTGTGTGTCTCCTAAGTGAGGGAAGGGTGTTATGCGGGAGCCTATCTGTGACTACCTGGTTTTGCCAGGGCGTCACATTAGCACTTCTTGTTTCGGACAACCCCTGACTTAAAGTACCGTGGATTCATCCAAGGAAGTCGCAACTGCCTTTCCTCCCCTTTCTGGCCCGTTTGCTGGCAGCATGGACCAAGGAAGATGGCTCCAGGCTCGATCCTCCTTATGGGTCCCCTCGTTGTTGCTGATGCTCGGACTCTGCGTTGGTTGGTGAGGGACCTCTAGTCTCTCCACCTTCAGGTTTAGCAGACCACTAAATGGATGTCTGGCTCTAGGGACCTGTACCCCGTGCGTGCTTGGTTACCAGGAGTCCCCATACTCAACTGCCTGTCCTCTCTCTTCAGGTGTCTTTCAGGCTGACTGTGTGGCAACCGTCTCCCTCGCTAATGGCTACTTCACGGGCAGGGTCTGACTAACAGGTCCGTGCACCTCCTTGCTCCTTCTCCCTGTGCTCCCCGCTTCAGACTGGCTTGCATCTCTCCTACTTCTTCTCTCACTGCCACTGCCACCTAGCTTCCAGCCCCTCCCCAGCACCTCTAGCTGAGATGTGGAAGCCACGCCCCCTCCTGGGTCTGCCCAGGGGTCCGCTTTAGTGTGTGTGTGTGAGACCTGGTTGCTATGTGTTTGTGCGTACACACCCTATTCCAGCCTTCAGGATTACCTGTTTGCACTCACCCAGCATGGGTACAGTACTCAGTGGTGCCTGACCGAGTCAGGGGCGCCACATTCCCCCTTAGTTATTAACAGCACGTCCTCGGGCTTCAAAGACAATAAAAACTTTGTAATACAACTTTTCCCGCACAGGGGAGGCATTCACATAAAACATTTAAAACATACCAGGTACCATTCTTGACCACCCACCACCCACAAGTCCTGAACCCACCCATCAACTTCCAGGATGCAGGTCAATGATCCTTTTAGTGACCAGGTCTGGGCCAGCTCTATCCCAGCCCTTTCCTCTAATCTTCCTCTCCTGAGGATGGTGGTGTAGGGTAGGCCCCATAAACAGGCGTACCAGCTTCCATGTGTTGGAGAGCAGGCCCCATAAACAGGCGTGCTCCCTGGTGGTGCAGAGTCAGGCTCCGTAAACAGGCGTGCTCTGGTATTTTGGACAGCAGGCCCCATCAATGGGCATGCTTCTTGGTGGTGCAGAGCCAGGCCCCATAAACAGGCATGCTCTGAGGTTGGTACCCCTGTGGTAACTTTTTACAATGCGAGAGTTTGTGGCTATAGCCAGTTCATAGCCTGTGGTCCATTTTTATAGAAGTGCATGTAACCTGGTGCTAAAACAGGGAAAAACTCAAAAGTTCACACAAAGTTCTTGTGGGTGCATTTCACTTGAACATCTAAACGTTGCTTAACTGGTAACAAACATTCTTAAAGCATTTTACTGTAAATACATTTGCAAATTACACAGACTTCTGTTTCCCAAGTCCAGTGCTTAGCACTTCAATGCACTGATCTCTGGAGGTGATGTCTTGGGCGTCCCCTGGTGGTGATAACTCCGGGGACCTGGTAGAAGCAGTGGGGGTGGAGTCTGAGCTCTCAAACGTTTTCCTTGGACGCTGCACCACGTCCAAGGCAAACCAGCCTCTTTCTGCCTTGTGCCTGGTGAACTCAACCACATCCCCAATATGCAAATCAAGACCCTGGTGACCCCTTGGCAGATGTGACTGCACGTCTCTCCTGGAGACAAAGATGCCTTCCTTAACCCTGGCCTCTACAATGAACCCATACCCCGTGCGGCAGTTAAATTCTTCTACTACCCCACGGTGGAGGGGACCTCTAGCCTGGTGTCTGGCCCGCCGCAGGGACTGCTTCTCCTGCAGGTCCCTGGCCTCTACTTTCTCTTTCTCAGGGGTAGGCTGCACAAGGGGGTGCCTTGCTCTCACGCGGAACCGTTCTCTGCGGGCTGGTCTGTTCCTCACCATCACCTGGTCATCAGCTGGCTCCCAGGTGACATACATGGCGGGGCTATATGCTGTCAGCTCTTCCTCCTCGGCAGGGAATGCTGTAACCTCCACCGGATGTTGGGGGAACTGCCGCGCAACCTCCAGGCCTCCCTTTCTTTTTAAGGGTGCTTCTTCAGTCAAGTCAACTCCTTGTCCACTTCATGCCGTAGCACAGGGACGGGACCTCCAGTCAGCGGCTGGGGCACTGTGATCACCTCTGGTCGGGCAGCTGGGACAGGAGGCGTTGCGGCCTGGTCTGGTCTGGCTGAGACAAGGGGCATTGCGGCCTGGTCTGGTCTGGCCGGGACGAGGGGCGTTGCGGCCTGGTCTGGTCTGGCCGGGACAAGGGGCATTGCGGCCTGGTCTGGTCTGGCCGGGACAAGAGGCGTTGCGGCCTGGTCTAGTCTGGCTGAGACAAGGGGCGTCGCATAAGGGATCACATCCAAGATTGCATCAGGGATCGCGTGTGGGATCACATCAGGGGTCGCATCGATCACTTGCGACAATGCCAGTGGGGTTGTCATACCCGGTGGAACAGAGGCAGTGTGGGACTCACCCAGGGTTGGACCAGAGATATCCCGCAGCAGGGTCGCTATCACCGGCGATGACTCCCGTTGGGCATGGGCGGCACCTCCATGCGGGCCTCGCTGCACCGACATCTGCAGGTTTCTTATTGCCGATACCATCTCCGTTTTCCACGCGGCTATCTCTCGCCGGCTCCGCTCCTCCATTCCGTCGGCAATTGTTCCGACTTCTGCCTCCAATTCAGCAGCAGTCATGGGCCTGTTCCATCCCGGCTCCTCGCGGTTGCCTCCCCGCTGACGTCATCTTGCCTCGCTCGCTGCTCAACAGGTTCTCGTCACACCTCAGTCTAAAGGCCCCGTCACACACAGAGATAAATCTTTGGCAGATCTGTGGTTGCAGTGAAATCATGGACATATTGTTCCATTTGTACATAGCCACAAACCTGGCATTCATTGTCCACAATTTCACTGCAACCACAGATCTACCACAGATCTGCAACAGATTTATCTCTGTGTGTGACAGGGCCTTAAGTTTCGTTTCTTCCACAGGACTGGGACGTCTCTGCAGTCCAGGGCCAGATCCGCCCGCATCTTCTCCTCTCACGGGGCCAGAGCGCTCCATGGGTTCTGGGTCAGCCACGCCCCTTCGTGGGCGGTACTCTTCTTCTGCGCGGGCTGCATTCTTCAAATTCGCGCACTTTTGCAGTGTCAATATGGCGGCGGTCCAAATTTTCTGATCGGACCTCCAAGGCGCACGGTCACCTGTCCAAACAGGTCTAGTCCTGATACTGTTCGTGATGACTCCGCTCCTTCACCAGGGACGCCGCAGGGATGACTCTTTGGGATCTTCTCTGGCAACAGGTATGTCAAGTCATTTACTTCTGAGTCGTGACGCCACTCTCAGTTTGCGGTAAGGGTTATGGGTGACCACCATTGCAGTTTAACAAGCGTCTGGGGCATATGGAATCTGCAGTCGGATGGTGTGGCTTCCCAAGAGTGAGGCTGGCCCCAGGGGCTTGGGTGTATGTGTGTAGAACGACAGGTCGCAGAAGAACTTGTGAGGTAACCCGTGCGATGCTGACATACACCACGTGGAACCAGGTATCCATCAGGCTGTCATAAGGGTAACCGCTAACTCGCCTTCCTAGCACTTCTTGTTTCGAACAACCCCTGACTTAAAGTACTGTGGGATTCATCCAGGGAAGTCGCAACTGCCTTTTCCCCCAGATGGGGAGAGTGCTGTGGCTGATGGGGGAGTGGAGCGGCAGATGCAGATACAAGGAGGCAGCAGAAAGAGAGCAGCAGCGTCAGATGCAGGAGGGGGCGCAGCGGCATCACATGAAGGGGCGCAGCGGGAGTAGAGTAGCAGCGTCAGATGCCCCCCTGCATCTGACGCCGCTGCTCTCCTCCTGCTGCGCCCCTGCAATAGACGCTGCTGCACCCCCCCTGCTTCTGACTACGCTGCTCTCCTCCCGCTGTGCCCTTGAATGTGATGCCCCTGCTCTCTTTCTGCTAAGCAGCGGAGTCACATGCAGGGGCACAGTGGGAGAGCAGTGGCGTCACATGCAGGGGCACAATGGGAGAGCAGCAGCGTCACATTCAGGGGCACAGCGGGAGAGCAGCGACGGTGCAGGGGTGAAGCAGATGGAGGAGGGCAGTGGTGGATCGGGGGCTGTGACTCACAGATGGGCACCCACAGGGATCGCTCTTCTCAGCTTCCACGGAGGGAGAAGCTGAGGAGAACAATCTCCTACAGCTCACCGGTCCCAGATTCATGGTGCTTTGAAAGATCGGTCACAAGGCCGATCTCTCCAATCAGAGTTGGGGGCGGGTGCAGCAAAGGGTACCCAGCTCCAGCCAATGACCAGTGCTACAGCTGCACTGATCATAGCTGGATTTCAATGTTTAGCCATTTTCAATGGTTGAAACATTACACTGGCTGTGATTGGCTGTGCGGCGTTCGTCAGCCAATCACAGCCTCCATAGGTCCGGGGAGGAGACACCACCCCTCCTGAGGTCAGGTATAGGTGCTCTCCTTCCCGAATCTACAGTGTTTGAAAACCGATCGCGGTCTCCGGGGCTGCGATTTCGCCATGACGGATATATCTCTCATTGGTATTTAAGTACCAGGGCACCATGACGGATACATCCGTCAAAGGTCGTGAAGGGGTTAAATAGTAGTAGCCACACCTGTTTCTAGAATCTTGTGGAACTACTGGTCGTTCTTGTGGAACTACATATTCCAGCCAGCAGGCGAGGGTCACTGAGCTTGCGGGGGTCCAGTGAAGTGCAGGGTTGCAGGTAAGTGCATAGTTTAAGCACAATATCATAGTTTGTCACAAGAACATAGTTTAAAGTTATCCCATATTTTTTTTCTTGTTTTTCTAGTTTTACCTGTACTGTTTATCCCCATTTAACAGGTGCTCCATGGACAATGCTACCAGGTGTGTAGCTTTTCAGATGTATGCATGCCTTGAACAGCCTTTCAAGGGTGAATACGTCTGCACTCGATGCAAGCTTGTTACATGTTTGGAAGCCTAGGTAACTGGTATCTAAATATGCAGCTTGCAACACTCAGGAGCATTGCAAACCTGCAGAGTAGTTTAGAGCTCACTGAGCTTTCTCTGGCTGGCGCCAGTGCTATGGAGGAGGGTGGAGGTTGGAAAGGCCAGGACCAAGAGGTAGCTGGGTAACTGTTAGAAGAAGAAGTAGGGGGAAAAGTGTCAGGGAGCATAGCCCTGATCTGGTACAACCTAGTAAATATGCCTGTTTGGCTGATATTAGGAATAAAGGGCCAGGACAAGGATCCCTACAGCAGGATGTTGCTCCTAGCAATCAGGAAAACGACTGCTGTAGGAAGGAGGGAAATAGGAGTGCAGCAAAGGCCAGACAGATGTTGGTGGTAGGGGACTCTATAATTAGGCGGACAGACAGGGTCATCTGTTGCCAGGACCGTGAATGCCGAAAAGTGTGTTGTCTGCCGGGTGCTCATGTTCGGCATATTGCGGATCAGATAGACAGATTGCTGGGTGGGGCTGAGGAAAACCCAGCGGTCATGGTGCACATTGGTACTAATGACAAAGTTAGAGGCAGGTGGAAGGTCCTTAACACTAGGACTACTGGACTCGTGACACCTACTAGAACTACTGAATGTAGTCATTTTGACTACTGACGAGTTTTCGTTTATTTTTAGAGTTTCATTTGTGGTTATTTATTAATAATTATATTTTTTTAATGTATTATTATTGTGAGATCCAACAGTAATGCTTTGGAATGATTTTTTTTCATATTTTTCTACAGGAAATAACAAAAGTAAACTAAGTAAAACAATAATAATAGACGTTTTAAAATAATTTATTATTAACCCCTTAAGGACGAAGCCAGTTTTGTACTTAATGCCCAGGCCATTTTTTTACACTTAGAAAACAGTTTAAAGGTAGTATATCAAATAGTTACACCCAAGCCTACCTCAATTAGTATGTCTAAAAACAATTTTTAATGAAATAGATTAAAACAATTTAGAATTCCACCTGTGAAGTGTGACACACACAAAACATCCCAGGACCATGATACAGCCTCAATAGTATTCACCTACGGAACACAGCGGTTGTTCCAATTTTATATCACTCTTATGGGATTCAACAGTTGGAAAAATCTCTAAATGACCCTCCTTCTCTCTTTCCTCTACCTGCCAATGGAGATATAACCAAGGTTACACGCACCCTAACGGTAAAAAGGTGCCCCCATTCCTCGGCGGCTTTCCCTCCTATGATATCCCTATGCTCCCTTCTTATCGGGTAGTCTAAGGGGTTATACCATCAAATAGTGAGGGAATATAGAAAATAGTATACACTTATCTGAGATAATTCAGGTCAAAAATTGGTTAGCGTTTGTTTCTCCCTTGAGGTGAAGGTGTCTCGGCTTTCATGGTCCTCAACCCAATACTATAAAATCACAAAGTCTCGACGCGTTTCTCCCCATTACATCCACTGGGGTTCATCAGGAGACGATATTTAATAAGGGGCCCAATCGCCTGTGGAATACATATAGATCAACATAACCCCAAATCCAAACCACATGAAATGTCTATAAGATAATGAAAAAAGCAGCAATTAACATACCAGAGAGTTTTCAGGGGGCTACTTGTTCTGCAGCACGCACCTCTCCATGCAGATGTATCGCATGGACGACCTGCTCTGTAGCTGCTCACAGTTAAATGACCCCCATGTACAACTGATTGGTTAGGTGATTAACCCCAGCCACGCCTACATCTCCTTGGAAACCCTGGAGGTTTATCAAAATAAGCCAATCACCAGGTCGAGAAATCACGGCCCTCGCCGGATGTAAACAAACCCATGTGACCTATCAAAGTCACATGATCGCATAAGCCTGGTCACCTTATTACCATATGCAAGCCCAGCCTGCAGAATCCAGAAATGACTTGCAGCAAACAAGCCTTCCAGCTGACAACATCTAAATGGGCATAAAGCATCAAAGGGCACATGACCGCACAATTTACATAATCCCATATACGGAGCAAGGCTCCGCCCCTCTCCACATCATTCATTCACAAACAAAGGGTCCAGGACTAATAGGAGTAAAACGGCAGGATAACCGCACAATTTACATAATCCCATATACGGAGCAAGGCTCCGCCCCTCTCCACATCATTCATTCACAAACAAAGGGTCCAGGACTAATAGGAGTAAAACGGCAGGATCGCCTGTATAGCAAACACACTCTCATTACCTCCAGTAAACACATCCTCACCAGGCTATAATTTGCAGACTCATGGCTATGGAGAAAAACTCCGTCCCCCTCTCTGCATTATTCACTTTAAAGCAGGGGATCCGAGACTGGTAAAGGAAAGTCAGCACGATCGCCTAGGGAGCAAATACTCCCCCAAAGACAATAATGAGCGCATTCTCCCGTAGCCACATAAAGAATAACCCTTCAAGGGGAGGGAGGGAGGGGGGGAAGGGGGGGGGTGGGGGGGGGGGTTGGGTGGGGGTTTCAGCACAGCACACTACATGGGTTCAAGAAATGGGGTCAAATTAAGGATAATAAGGATCTAATAAAGAAAAAATATAATCCCAAGGAGGTGAAGATAATTTCACCACTCCAAATATGGCCTATTCCTTTACGGAATTATATTAGCCAGGCGGGTACAAATCAGAATTTATTTTGATGCAGAACCAGCAAAGGTCTCCATTCTAGGACAGACATCTCCTACAGGAAACATCCAAACGTTAGTTGTTCATTCAGACCCTTAGGATGTACACAATCAAATCGGTATATCCACCTACTCTCCCTTTGTAGGAGGATTTTGTTCCAATTACCCTTTCTGATCGGCTCTGGGACAACTTCAATGATTTTAAAACTGATAGAATTTAGATCTCCCCCATGGACCTGTCTAATATGTCGTGAGATTGAGGTGTCCCTCTCATTCCGGATGTCTCCCAGGTGTTCCCCTATCCGCTTTCTCAATTCCCTTTTTGTCTTTCCAATGTAATTCAGGGGGCAAGTGCAAATCGCCACATATATAACCCCCTCAGTACCACAATTGGCAAAATCTCGAATTAGGTACTCCCGGTTCGTGCTGGCGGAAACCACCTTTTTCCCAGGACGAATCCATCTACAAAACTTACAGTGTCCACATCTGTGAACTCCATCAATTTTCCTTTCTAACCATGTCCTTTCTTTTTGGGGGGCCTGATAAAAACTATGAACTAGCCTATCTTTCAGGGACTTTCCCTTACGGAACGTGATCATGGGCCGGACCCCAACAAATTCTCTCAGGTTTGGGTCCGCTCTCAAAATTCCCCAATGTTTTTCGAGGATAGTATAGATCTCCCGGTTGTGGTTATCAAACGTGCCGATGACCCTGATGATTTTCTCCCTTTCTTCTTTTTGTCTCGCCATCAGTAAATCCTCCCTATCTCTCATCACCGCATTGTTGTAGGCTTTTTTTAGGGTGCTGACTGGGTAACCTCTCCTTGAGAACCTCAGGCAGAGATCTCCTGCCTGCTTGTGAAAGGCTTCACTTGTAGAGCAATTCCGTTTTAATCTTAAATACTGGCCTTTTGGTATCCCTTTCTTCAGGGGTTCCGGATGGTGACTTGTCCAATGTAAGAGACTGTTTGTCGCTGTCTCTTTCCTGAACACCTGTGTTTCTATCTGTCCCTCCGTTCCCCTCATCAGTAGGACATCCAAAAAAGCCAGTTTGTTGATGCCTATATCATAAGTGAATGACAAGCCAATGTTGTTGATGTTGAGGTCTTTAACAAATTCCTGGAAAGAGTCGACCGTCCCGGTCCAAAGGACCAGGACGTCGTCAATATAACGACCCCAGTAGGTGATGTATTGGACCCATTTTGAGCAAGGTTCTTGAAACACCATTGTATCTTCCCACCAGCCCAGGTACAGGTTAGCGTAGGATGGGGCACAGGAACACCCCATCGCTGTACCCCTGAGCTGGTGGTAATACTTCCCATTAAAGGTGAAAAAATTATGGGTCAATATATAATCCATCAATTTCAAGGTGAACCTGCTGTGTTTTTCATAGTGGGTACCTCTACTGTCTAAGAAATGTTTTAAGGCCTTCAAGCCCAGCTCATGCGGGATAGAGCTATATAGAGCCTCTACATCAATTGATGCGAAAATAGTGTCTTGCTCAATGGTCACCCCATTGATTTTTGTCAAAAGGTCACTCGTGTCCCGAAGATACGAAGACAAAGAAACCACAAATGGTCTGAGAATAGAGTCCAGGTATACACCAACGTTCTGTGTGAGGGAGTTAATTCCCGCCACAATGGGTCTCCCTTTTAGGGGAGAAATCCCCTTGTGGACCTTAGGTAATGTATAGAACGTTGGTGTAACCGGAAACCTCTCATGCATAAATTCCAACTCATTTTGTGAGATGAGACGATCTCCGAGGCCATCCGACAGGATATCAATCAGTGTTTTGCTGAACTCTGCAGTGGGGTCTCTCTCTAGGGTCGCATAGCCGTCACGATCACGTAGAATAGAATAACACATTTTCTGATACATCTCGTGGTTCATGACGACTATATTACCCCCCTTGTCCGAGGGCTTAAACACCAGATCCTTCCTCTTCGCAAGTGTCATTAGAGCATCCATTTCAACCTTTCTTAGATTAGGTGGCACTTTAGATCTCATATCTGATAACTCCCTTAGATCCTCAGCAACTACCTTTAAAAAAAATATCCACACTATCCAGGTCCCCTCTGGGAGGCTGTTTCTCACTCTTCTTTTTAAGATTAGTGAATGGTCCCAGTCCTGGTTGTCTGAGGCCTTCATTATCTAATTCAAGGAGATTATCAAAAGTCTCCCTATCTTCTGGGGTGATCCCTAAAGAATTATACTTTGATGATTCAGTTGTTTCAAAAATTTTTTTCCATTTTAATTTTCTCCCAAATAGGGCCAAATCCTTGGTCCACATGAATGGGTCAAAGCGCTCAGTGGGCACAAATGAGAGACCTTTACTTAAGATGTTCATATCCATAGCTGTTAATGTCTGTCCAGATAAATTGATAATTAGATTATCTACCTCCTGTCTCTCCGATTCGGGTTGATAAATTGTTCCCGGGGTCTCAGGTCGTATGGTAGGGTCCGCCCCTCTAAAAAAGAGGCCGGACCACCCGAGGCAGAGGGTACAGATGAGGATGCAGAGGCCAAAGGAGGTACTGCTGGTCCCATTCCCTGCCATCTATTCCTATTACGCCTCTGTCTCCTCCCGCGAGAAAAATTCCTTGCGTCACTTGGTGCCCCTCTAAATCTTTCTGAATCTGATGATTCCAAATCAGAGGAGGATGGATCAACACGAGGCCCAGTCCCCTCAGTTAGAAATCTGTAGGCCGTTTTATCTTTAAATTCCCCAAGATCTTTCACAAAGTTGTTATGTTTCCTTAATTTCAGAGTGTTATGGAATTTTTCCACAGAACTCTGTAGAAACCTTTCTCTTCTCTCAAAATCAGGGTCGGACTTGTGTTTCAACACCACCTCTCTTTGTTCAGCTAGTTTATTTGAAGTTTTTGTCAAAGTCAACCTCTCTTCCGCAAGCAGTAGTTGCATGAACCGTATAGAGGTAGCTTTCGATTCACTTTCCCATTTCTCAAGTAAGCCTGCACTCCTCGATCTAACTGCCGGAGTCACAGTGATACGTAGGCCTTTTGGTACAATCCCCTGTTTGATATAATTTTCAAGGGACTGTACCTCCCACCATGACTTGATATTTTCCCGATAGCAGCTATAAAGTTCGTTAAACAGTTGTTTTAAGTCAAGGGCTCCCCCCGGATAATTGAAATCTGTCCTATCTGAAAACACTTTGTCTGCATCCGATAGCCAGGTATTCGTGTTTAAAGGTTCAGACAAAAAACCCGCCATTAATATTACTCAACTTGAATTTTACACTTAGAAAACAGTTTAAAGGTAGTATATCAAATAGTTACACCCAAGCCTACCTCAATTAGTATGTCTAAAAACAATTTTTAATGAAATAGATTAAAACAATTTAGAATTCCACCTGTGAAGTGTGACACACACAAAACATCCCAGGACCATGATACAGCCTCAATAGTATTCACCTACGGAACACAGCGGTTGTTCCAATTTTATATCACTCTTATGGGATTCAACAGTTGGAGAAATCTCTAAATGACCCTCCTTCTCTCTTTCCTCTACCTGCCAATGGAGATATAACCAAGGTTACACGCACCCTAACGGTAAAAAGGTGCCCCCATTCCATTGAGGTAGGCTTGGGTGTAACTATTTGATATACTACCTTTAAACTGTTTTCTAAGTGTAAAATTCAAGTTGAGTAATATTAATGGCGGGTTTTTTGTCTGAACCTTTAAACACGAATACCTGGCTATCGGATGCAGACAAAGTGTTTTCAGATAGGACAGATTTCAATTATCCGGGGGGAGCCCTTGACTTAAAACAACTGTTTAACGAACTTTATAGCTGCTATCGGGAAAATATCAAGTCATGGTGGGAGGTACAGTCCCTTGAAAATTATATCAAACAGGGGATTGTACCAAAAGGCCTACGTATCACTGTGACTCCGGCAGTTAGATCGAGGAGTGCAGGCTTACTTGAGAAATGGGAAAGTGAATCGAAAGCTACCTCTATACGGTTCATGCAACTACTGCTTGCGGAAGAGAGGTTGACTTTGACAAAAACTTCAAATAAACTAGCTGAACAAAGAGAGGTGGTGTTGAAACACAAGTCCGACCCTGATTTTGAGAGAAGAGAAAGGTTTCTACAGAGTTCTGTGGAAAAATTCCATAACACTCTGAAATTAAGGAAACATAACAACTTTGTGAAAGATCTTGGGGAATTTAAAGATAAAACGGCCTACAGATTTCTAACTGAGGGGACTGGGCCTCGTGTTGATCCATCCTCCTCTGATTTGGAATCATCAGATTCAGAAAGATTTAGAGGGGCACCAAGTGACGCAAGGAATTTTTCTCGCGGGAGGAGACAGAGGCGTAATAGGAATAGATGGCAGGGAATGGGACCAGCAGTACCTCCTTTGGCCTCTGCATCCTCATCTGTACCCTCTGCCTCGGGTGGTCCGGCCTCTTTTTTAGAGGGGCGGACCCTACCATACGACCTGAGACCCCGGGAACAATTTATCAACCCGAATCGGAGAGACAGGAGGTAGATAATCTAATTATCAATTTATCTGGACAGACATTAACAGCTATGGATATGAACATCTTAAGTAAAGGTCTCTCATTTGTGCCCACTGAGCGCTTTGACCCATTCATGTGGACCAAGGATTTGGCCCTATTTGGGAGAAAATTAAAATGGAAAAAATTTTTTGAAACAACTGAATCATCAAAGTATAATTCTTTAGGGATCACCCCAGAAGATAGGGAGACTTTTGATAATCTCCTTGAATTAGATAATGAAGGCCTCAGACAACCAGGACTGGGACCATTCACTAATCTTAAAAAGAAGAGTGAGAAACAGCCTCCCAGAGGGGACCTGGATAGTGTGGATATTTTTTTAAAGGTAGTTGCTGAGGATCTAAGGGAGTTATCAGATATGAGATCTAAAGTGCCACCTAATCTAAGAAAGGTTGAAATGGATGCTCTAATGACACTTGCGAAGAGGAAGGATCTGGTGTTTAAGCCCTCGGACAAGGGGGGTAATATAGTCGTCATGAACCACGAGATGTATCAGAAAATGTGTTATTCTATTCTACGTGATCGTGACGGCTATGCGACCCTAGAGAGAGACCCCACTGCAGAGTTCAGCAAAACACTGATTGATATCCTGTCGGATGGCCTCGGAGATCGTCTCATCTCACAAAATGAGTTGGAATTTATGCATGAGAGGTTTCCGGTTACACCAACGTTCTATACATTACCTAAGGTCCACAAGGGGATTTCTCCCCTAAAAGGGAGACCCATTGTGGCGGGAATTAACTCCCTCACACAGAACGTTGGTGTATACCTGGACTCTATTCTCAGACCATTTGTGGTTTCTTTGTCTTCGTATCTTCGGGACACGAGTGACCTTTTGACAAAAATCAATGGGGTGACCATTGAGCAAGACACTATTTTCGCATCAATTGATGTAGAGGCTCTATATAGCTCTATCCCGCATGAGCTGGGCTTGAAGGCCTTAAAACATTTCTTAGACAGTAGAGGTACCCACTATGAAAAACACAGCAGGTTCACCTTGAAATTGATGGATTATATATTGACCCATAATTTTTTCACCTTTAATGGGAAGTATTACCACCAGCTCAGGGGTACAGCGATGGGGTGTTCCTGTGCCCCATCCTACGCTAACCTGTACCTGGGCTGGTGGGAAGATACAATGGTGTTTCAAGAACCTTGCTCAAAATGGGTCCAATACATCACCTACTGGGGTCGTTATATTGACGACGTCCTGGTCCTTTGGACCGGGACGGTCGACTCTTTCCAGGAATTTGTTAAAGACCTCAACATCAACAACATTGGCTTGTCATTCACTTATGATATAGGCATCAACAAACTGGCTTTTTTGGATGTCCTACTGATGAGGGGAACGGAGGGACAGATAGAAACACAGGTGTTCAGGAAAGAGACAGCGACAAACAGTCTCTTACATTGGACAAGTCACCATCCGGAACCCCTGAAGAAAGGGATACCAAAAGGCCAGTATTTAAGATTAAAACGGAATTGCTCTACAAGTGAAGCCTTTCACAAGCAGGCAGGAGATCTCTGCCTGAGGTTCTCAAGGAGAGGTTACCCAGTCAGCACCCTAAAAAAAGCCTACAACAATGCGGTGATGAGAGATAGGGAGGATTTACTGATGGCGAGACAAAAAGAAGAAAGGGAGAAAATCATCAGGGTCATCGGCACGTTTGATAACCACAACCGGGAGATCTATACTATCCTCGAAAAACATTGGGGAATTTTGAGAGCGGACCCAAACCTGAGAGAATTTGTTGGGGTCCGGCCCATGATCACGTTCCGTAAGGGAAAGTCCCTGAAAGATAGGCTAGTTCATAGTTTTTATCAGGCCCCCCAAAAAGAAAGGACATGGTTAGAAAGGAAAATTGATGGAGTTCACAGATGTGGACACTGTAAGTTTTGTAGATGGATTCGTCCTGGGAAAAAGGTGGTTTCCGCCAGCACGAACCGGGAGTACCTAATTCGAGATTTTGCCAATTGTGGTACTGAGGGGGTTATATATGTGGCGATTTGCACTTGCCCCCTGAATTACATTGGAAAGACAAAAAGGGAATTGAGAAAGCGGATAGGGGAACACCTGGGAGACATCCGGAATGAGAGGGACACCTCAATCTCACGACATATTAGACAGGTCCATGGGGGAGATCTAAATTCTATCAGTTTTAAAATCATTGAAGTTGTCCCAGAGCCGATCAGAAAGGGTAATTGGAACAAAATCCTCCTACAAAGGGAGAGTAGGTGGATATACCGATTTGATTGTGTACATCCTAAGGGTCTGAATGAACAACTAACGTTTGGATGTTTCCTGTAGGGGATGTCTGTCCTAGAATGGAGACCTTTGCTGGTTCTGCATCAAAATAAATTCTGATTTGTACCCGCCTGGCTAATATAATTCCGTAAAGGAATAGGCCATATTTGGAGTGGTGAAATTATCTTCACCTCCTTGGGATTATATTTTTTCTTTATTAGATCCTTATTATCCTTAATTTGACCCCATTTCTTGAACCCATGTAGTGTGCTGTGCTGAAACCCCCACCCAACCCCCCCCCCCACCCCCCCCCCTTCCCCCCCTCCCTCCCTCCCCTTGAAGGGTTATTCTTTATGTGGCTACGGGAGAATGCGCTCATTATTGTCTTTGGGGGAGTATTTGCTCCCTAGGCGATCGTGCTGACTTTCCTTTACCAGTCTCGGATCCCCTGCTTTAAAGTGAATAATGCAGAGAGGGGGACGGAGTTTTTCTCCATAGCCATGAGTCTGCAAATTATAGCCTGGTGAGGATGTGTTTACTGGAGGTAATGAGAGTGTGTTTGCTATACAGGCGATCCTGCCGTTTTACTCCTATTAGTCCTGGACCCTTTGTTTGTGAATGAATGATGTGGAGAGGGGCGGAGCCTTGCTCCGTATATGGGATTATGTAAATTGTGCGGTTATCCTGCCGTTTTACTCCTATTAGTCCTGGACCCTTTGTTTGTGAATGAATGATGTGGAGAGGGGCGGAGCCTTGCTCCGTATATGGGATTATGTAAATTGTGCGGTCATGTGCCCTTTGATGCTTTATGCCCATTTAGATGTTGTCAGCTGGAAGGCTTGTTTGCTGCAAGTCATTTCTGGATTCTGCAGGCTGGGCTTGCATATGGTAATAAGGTGACCAGGCTTATGCGATCATGTGACTTTGATAGGTCACATGGGTTTGTTTACATCCGGCGAGGGCTGTGATTTCTCGACCTGGTGATTGGCTTATTTTGATAAACCTCCAGGGTTTCCAAGGAGATGTAGGCGTGGCTGGGGTTAATCACCTAACCAATCAGTTGTACATGGGGGTCATTTAACTGTGAGCAGCTACAGAGCAGGTCGTCCATGCGATACATCTGCATGGAGAGGTGCGTGCTGCAGAACAAGTAGCCCCCTGAAAACTCTCTGGTATGTTAATTGCTGCTTTTTTCATTATCTTATAGACATTTCATGTGGTTTGGATTTGGGGTTATGTTGATCTATATGTATTCCACAGGCGATTGGGCCCCTTATTAAATATCGTCTCCTGATGAACCCCAGTGGATGTAATGGGGAGAAACGCGTCGAGACTTTGTGATTTTATAGTATTGGGTTGAGGACCATGAAAGCCGAGACACCTTCACCTCAAGGGAGAAACAAACGCTAACCAATTTTTGACCTGAATTATCTCAGATAAGTGTATACTATTTTCTATATTCCCTCACTATTTGATGGTATAACCCCTTAGACTACCCGATAAGAAGGGAGCATAGGGATATCATAGGAGGGAAAGCCGCCGAGGAATGGGGGCACCTTTTTACCGTTAGGGTGCGTGTAACCTTGGTTATATCTCCATTGGCAGGTAGAGGAAAGAGAGAAGGAGGGTCATTTAGAGATTTTTCCAACTGTTGAATCCCATAAGAGTGATATAAAATTGGAACAACCGCTGTGTTCCGTAGGTGAATACTATTGAGGCTGTATCATGGTCCTGGGATGTTTTGTGTGTGTCACACTTCACAGGTGGAATTCTAAATTGTTTTAATCCAGGCCATTTTTTGTAATTTTGACCAGTGTCCCTTTATAAGGCTATAACTCTGGAACGCTTCAATGGATCCCGGTGACTCTGATATTATTTTTTCATGAGATATTGGGCTTCATGGTAGAAGTAAATTTAGGATGATTTTTTTTATTTTATTTGTGAAAAAATCTGACATTTGACAAAAAAATTAAAAATTTTGCAATTTTCAAACTTTTAATTTTTATGCCCATAAACCAGAGAATTATGTCACACAAAATAGTTAATAAATAACATTTCCCACTTGTCTACTTTAGATCAGCGCAATTTTTGAAACAAAATTTTTTGGGGTTAGGA
Organism: Anomaloglossus baeobatrachus; assembly: GCF_048569485.1. Taxonomy (NCBI): domain Eukaryota; kingdom Metazoa; phylum Chordata; class Amphibia; order Anura; family Aromobatidae; genus Anomaloglossus; species Anomaloglossus baeobatrachus. The sequence continues at coordinate 206,995,924 of NC_134353.1, read as the reverse complement.
AGTTAGAAGGGTTCAAAGTTCATCAGCAATTTCCCATTTTTTCAACAAAATTTACAAAACCATATTTTTAGGGACCACATCATATTTGAAGTGACTTTAAGAGGCCTGGGTGACAGAAAATACCCAAAAGTGACACCATTCTAAAACCTGCACCCCTCAAGGTACTCAAAACCACATTCAAGAAGTTTATTAACCCTTCAGGTGCTTCACAGGAACTAAAGTAATGTGGAATGAAAAAAAAAAAATGAACATTTTACCTAAAAATGTTACTTTAGCATTAATTTTCTTACTTTTTCAAGAGGTAACACCAAAAATTGGACCTCACACTTTGTTACCCACTTTCTTATGAGTGCACCGATACCCCACATGTGGTCAGAAATCTTTGTTTGGGTAAATGGGAGGGCTCGGAACGAAAGGAGCAATATTTGAATTTTGGAAAGCAAAGTTGTCTGAAACAGATTGCGGGCACCATGTTGCATTTACAGATCCCCTAAGGTACCTAAACAGCAGGAACCCCCCTCAAGTGACCCCATTTTGGAAACTAGACCCCTTAAGGCTTCTATCGAGGGGTATACTGAGCATTTTGGACCCACAGGTACTTCACAGATTTTGATAACGTTACGTTGTCATATGGAAAATTGTCATTTTTTTTCTCAAAAATGTTGCTTTAGCATCAATTCTCTCACTTTTTCAAGAGGTAATTCCAAAAATTTGACCCAAATGTTTGTTACCCACTTTTTTATGAGCGCAGTGATACCTCACATGTGGTCTGAAACCTTTGTATGGACAAATGGGAGGGCTTGGAACGAAAGGAGCAATATTTGAATTTTGGAAAGGAAATTTGGCTGAAAAAGATTGCGGGCACCATGTTGCATTTGGAGGACCCCTAAGGTACGTAAACAGCACAAAACCACCACAAGTGACCCCATATTGGAAACTAGGCCTCTCAAGGAATTTATCTAGATGTTTGGTGAGTACCCTGAACCCCCAGGTGCTTCACAGAAGTTTATAACGTTGAGCCATGAAAATAAAAAAATAAAATTTTACCACAAAATTGTTACTTCAACCAGGTAGCTTTTTTTTCACAAGGGTAACAGGAAAAAAATCACCATGAAATTTATTGTGCAATTTCTCCTGAGTTTCTTGATATCTTATATGTGGTGGAAATCAACTGTTTGGGCACACGGCAGGTCTTGGAAGGGAAGGAGTGCAATTTGACTGCAAAATTGGCTGGAATCAATAGTGGACACCATGTTGCATTAGGAGAGCCCCTGAGGTGCCTAAGCAGTAAAGGTCCCCCACAAGTGACCCCATTCTGGAAAATAGACCCCTCAAGGAATTTATCTAGATTTTTGGTGAGTACCCTGAACCCCCAGGTGCTTGACAGAAGTTTATAATGTTGAACTGCAGGGTCACCAATAGACTGAAGCCACACAGAACTTCCTCCGTGTGGCTTCAGGGGATTCCTGAAACCACATGTGAATCAGAAATGCATGCAGGCATATTCTCCAAGCTCTCCCCATTCAGTTTCATCCCTTTCCTATCCATTCCAGCCTTTTATTCAGGCCCCTAGACCTCATTCTTGGGTCCAGCAGAAAATTACTCGCATTTCCCTTTGACTTGCATTGTTCTTACTATTCTGAACAAATACACGAATATTACAAAGTACTCATTACGACTATAATGATTACGAATATTATGGTACTCGCTCATCTCTAACCATCAGGTTTTTTCCCTAAAACTAGAGGCAGGGCCATTATGGCACTAGGATACTGATGAAAAGGACACCTTTAGTTGAAAAATCCTCGGCTTGATTGCAGAAGAAACCTTGTTTAAACCCTCAGAAATTACTTAATTTGTGCGCAAGCATCTGGTGGGACTTTGTGGGTCTGGTCCTCTGTATTGATTCCTCCTCCTGGCTTTAATCCTTTTATTTAAATTTTGCACCGCTACCATTACTGCTGTTGACAATGTGTGCACATTCCTATTTGACCTTGTCTTCAATAAAATGGCAGTGGAATTAGCGTATGCTCATACTCTGCTATCCAGTGACATTTTACTGAGGACACTGTGGAGATGTCTATAAGTGCTGATGAAAAAACAAATAATTTTGTGCCTTGCCCACCACTCATAGTCCCATCCACAGTGTCTTCAATAAAATGGTGCAGGAGATCACGGTATGTGTGAAGGAAGGTGCAGACACTGTGCTATGTACTCCTTTACCAAAAAGAATCAGTGATTGTAAACCGCTTTGGGCAGGATGCACAACACTTGCTGCTCTCTTCAGGGCAGGCTCCATCAGCCCGCAGCCAGTCACCATCATAGATAAAGCAAAGAAACACATGACCCTGGGGGTCTCTTGGCAAAACAATGTTCCTCAGTTTATTTTATCTTCCACCATCTTGACAGATATGGTAACACTTCGATGGTTCTGCTGTCGTTTTCTTCCGGGATATTCCATCTCGGCCTATCCTGCTATCTGGGACTTCATCCATTAGCTGCCAGGCCAATGTCACCTCTTTCCCTCTTCTTTCCTCTTCGGCTAACTATAGTCCTCTCGACTGCCCCGACAGCTTCTAGTCACTCGACTTCCATTGGCTCGTCCGAAGTTCTCTGCCTCGACGGCAATCTAGTCCTTGGACTCTTCTAAGCACGACCTGAGGTGAGGCGTAGGCTCTGGACTCTTGAAGGCTACCTCTGGGTTCCACGACTGGTCCAAGAAGACCGCCAAAAGATCACCAAAAGACTTTACCAGGGTAAGACTCAGAATCTTTTTAAAATTGTCCGAAAATGTGGTCAGAGCCCCTCCTCTATGTCTCAGGCTGTGTGTATTGTAATCCTTTTTTGGAATTTAAGCTCGGACTTTAAGCTGTATATTGCAACCCATCCTCATTTTTCATGGCCCCAGCACTTAGTGCATAGGATTTATGAGTCTAGGAGGTGCCACTACCTAACATTTTTACCAGAATGTGTATTAGGCCCTCCTTTACGTGTAATAGTATATCAAAGTCCCTCTTCCTTCTAATTTTTGGCAGTTCTTGCACTGTCTGCATAGCCTTTGTTAGTTTCAGAGTCCCTCCTTCATAAATTAAAAAGGATGTGTCTGACCAGATCACACACACCACATGCACAGATAAGGTAGAAAAATGTTAAAATTACATATACTGTTGAAGGTTTTTCTCACCTTTGAAAATAATGAGAAAGTGCAAAAATGCAGCAAAAGCGCTTTTTGGGAACATATCCTAAGGGGTCGAGGAGACTTTTTTTTTCTCATGTTTATTTTGCCTTAAATACAAGTCATTATAGAGAAAAGAATGTTTCCTAACATTTTTTCCTGTAAAATGAATTTTATCTTTGGTTTGGTATGTTTTATTGTCACTCCATAAAATGGGGTAACACTCTGACAACATTGTTTCCAGCAGTAACCTGGGAGTCAGAGATGCGTCCAGGTGTCTTCACTATGCTGCTTCCAACCAGTTCTTCTAAGTTTCCCATTGACTTCCATTATACTCGTTGCTCGAATTGATCAACCAAGAAGTCCGGCGCTCAATTTGAGTAACGAACATTTTAGTGCTCTCTCATCACTAATGTATACCATTGATATACTCAAGAAAGATGAATACATTTCTACCAAAATTTCAGAATTAATGTTGTAAGCAAATTCGTATTTATGATATTGAGCACATTTTTGGCTACAATAAAGATTTTTCTTGTTCATCTCACTTGTACGTATTTTCATGGTCATTTTTTGCAAAATTCATACATGATGGTTAAAAATAGAAGTGTTTTATATTTTTAAATTAGGGCATAAGAAAACATAAAAATTAGTCATTGGATTTGAAACAGTTTTCATAAACCCAAATTTTGCATTCCCATTATATTCAAACCATACGTTAATTGCCAAAATTAAAATCAAACCGCTAAAATTTATATTTTCCTATCACAGCAATTGCCAAAGAAACAAAAAGCGATCAACTCATCATATATATCCCAAAAGAGTGTGCAAGAAATGTCAGTTCAACACCCAAAAAGAAGCCTTCACCCAGTTACAGGTCTCATACAATGGCGACACAAACAATTTTAGTTTTACAAAAATCCTTATACGTTTGGTGTCATAGTAGTTATACTGGCCTGGTGATTCATATTGCCAGATCATTTTTACTGTGGAGTAAAGGTCGTTAAAACAAAACCTAAAAACAATTGCAACATCTTGGGTGTTTTTTTCACAGTTTTATACAACTTGGAATATTTTCTTCCATCTTTAACGAAGTTGTATTGTAAAATAAATAGTACCATTCAAAACTACAGGTTGTCTGCAAGTTGTGACTCTTGAAGCAAAAAAATAAAAAAATGAAAAAATGTCTAGGCCCTTAACAGGTTGTCTTTGGATAGACTCAGTTGGGTATTCAAAGAAAAATGTCAAATAATAAAATACTTGATTGATGTCTTTATTGCTTAATGAGTAATTTAAGGAATTATGGTATGTAATTTTAACCTCTGAGAAACTTTCCTTTAAAATCAGGTTTTATTACCAAAACAGTTCTATTAGCCTTGTAAACAATTTACTATCGTGTTGTTTGAGACACCTATGCCCTTAGGCCACAGCTTTAGGCATTGGTGATAGCTAAAAAGTTAAAGGAGAAAAAGAAAATTTTGACAGACTGTAAATAATTCACCAAATAGAAGTTGATTTATCACACAAAGCCTTTAAGCATTTTTCTGACAAAACACAATTTTTCAGTTTTAGGAACAGCATTTGTCCTAGCATGAAATGTAGATGAATCCCAGCTTTTGCATTATTCAAGTGAGCTTGCATAATCCTTCTTTTATTCTACTTTGCCTAAAAGGGACATATGTGAAAAAATTAGAGATCTGTGTTATTATATTTCCTTCACAAACAAAACTCTTACTTTTTATATTGTATGCTCAAAAACTGAAAGGCACAATTTATATGAACAAATTCTTAAGCATTTTGGTATCAGAAGATAAACAACTCATGGAACTCATTAGAATTTTCCCACAAACTTTAATAACTTAACACTTAGAATAGTATTACAGTGGGAATTGCTGCTTTTTTTCCAATTTAGTTTTTCTAATTTTTGATTAATTGTCTAATTTTATTTTCCAGTTATGAAATTTGTACGCTATGTTTTATGTAATATGCCAATGTTTAGACATTAGAGAGGTTGCCAGGCTTTCCATCACCTGGGGAAAGCAGTGTAACACTCTCTTACGCACATTTAAGAAATAGCCTAACACCAAAATATACCACTATATGGCGTTCATACATAGCACTACTATACCGTACACATAAACCGAATAGTACTTTTATACTACACACAAAAAATGATATTGCAATTTGTGTTACACACTGTACATTCACCCAAATATATTTTTAAAGATGCTATTGATATGAATTTCTCACCAGTTGTCTGTAACGTAGTGCCCAGTGTCAGAAAGCTGGGTGTATGTCTCAGGTCATGAGTCTTACAGCAGGACAATGACCCCAAACCTACTTCAAGAAGCATCCAGAAACAAAACGCTGTAGAGTTCTGTGGGAGCAATTAGTCCAGATCTAAATTCCATTGAACACCTGTGCAGAGATCTTAAAATTTCTGTTGGGAGAAGGTACAATTCAAATATGAGAGACCCAGAGGAGTTTGCAAAAGAAGAGTGGCACAAAATTCCAGTTGAGAGGTATAAGCTTGATGATAGTTATAGGAAATGATATAATGCAGTTATATATTCCAAAGGGTTTGAAACCAAATATTAAATTCAGGGTGCCAACAATTTTGTCTTGTCCATTTTTGGAGTTTTGTGTGAAATTATGTCCAATTTGCCCTTTTATTCTATGTTTTTTTTGTATTGTTCTAATACACACAAAGGAAATAGATATGTGTATAACAAAACATATATAATTACAATAATTGTCTGGGAAAAATCCTTCATTTCCAGGAACAATTTCAATGGTAGCAACATTTTCGGCCATGACATTAAAAAAAATAAAAAAATCAACCATCCATGGACTCTCGTCCTGTATTCACAAGGGTATTATTACCCTATGAAACTTTACATATATTGTTCATATAAGTAACAGTCTAAACAATTTAAATTGTGTGGATCTCACCCAATTCCAGATTTACCAGTTCAATGATCCAACGATTTTCATAGGCAGCAATTGAGGCAGCTGGATAATTTAGGCCCTAACAATCCCTGTCATGCACCATATATTAGCAACTACTAATTCTTAGGGATTGCACTCTGACACATATTGATTGGTATCCTAATACAGAAGATGAAATTACCAAGAAACCAATGACAATTGAGCTCTACAGGAAGAGATAAGCAATATACAGTCATTCATCTATGTGTAATCATCAGATTCTGACATCAGAATTTGAAGTTTGGCAAATTGGAAAACATTATATACAGTGATGTCAATGGTAGTGATAGCGAACAGTGAAATATTAAAGTTCAGATTATTCATCTCAAATATTTCATATTATTCATGTATTAGAAACAAACAACGAATCTAATGCAAGTCAATGGGAAACTCAAATAGTTTTTCAGTGGACCCTCCAAGGATGTCTGGCAGGGCTGTAAAATGCTGAAATGTATGGGAACAGCATGGGGAAGATGCCTGGATGCATCTCTGAAATACAGGTTGCCTCTGGCAAACTGTTAAAGGCTCCCTTAAAGTTACTAGGTTGACAGCTATCTCGAGACTAGAGTTGAGTGCGGTTCGTGGTTCGTGGTTCTCCAGTTCTAGGCTTGAGTGATTTTGGGGCCTGTTCTAGATCGAACTAGAACTCGAGCTTTTTGCAAAAGCTCGATAGTTCTAGAAACGTTCGAGAACGGTTCTAGCAGCAAAAAAACAGCTAATTCCTAGCTGGCTTTCCGCTGTAATAGTGTAAGTCACTCTGTGACTCACACTATTATGACATTTCAGTGTATAGTGTGCGTGAACAGCGCCTTCAGATCACTCCTGTTTGTATAATGGCGATCGCCATTTTTTTTTTTTTTTCCTTGTCTTCCTTCCCTAAGCGCGCGCGTCTTGTGGGGCGGGCCAGCATGTCAGCCAATCCCAGACACACACACAGCTAAGTGGACTTTTAGCCAGAGAAGCAACGGCATGTGTGATAGGATGTCCATGTCACATGTCCCTGCATTATAAAACCGGACATTTTCCTCCAGCACGCCATTATCTCTTCTGCGTCCTTGGTGTCAGACATCACTGGCGCAGCTCCGTCCTGACTGAGTCCTATCGCCGATACTGCTGTATACACAGCGCTGGACAGCTTAGGGAGAGCACTTTCTATAAGTCCTTTTAAGGGCTCGTACGGGCAGGGTCAGAGCCATAGGTGACAGGTCCTGAAAACAGAGTAGGTCAGGGATTTCGTCGCTGCATTTCCCCATTAGGAGGGAATAGAAAGGCAGGCTTCCATTCCTCTACCCAGAGCCCCACAATCCTGGCACTGTACCCTCCTGTCCTCTGCACACTCCAACTCCTTATAATAACTAAGCCATTATACTAGCAAACAGTCAGTGTACCTAGTGGCATCCTAAACGTGGCTATTGTACTTTTGTCTAGTCACACTAGTGCAAAGATATTTGCAGCACGTCTGCCTGCATTGCACACTCAAACTCTTTTTAACTAAGCCATTATACTAGCAAACAGTCAGTGTACCTAGTGGCATCCTAAACGTGGCTATTGGACTTTTGTCTAGTCACACTAGTGCAAAGACATTTGCAGCACCTCTACCTGCATTGCACACTCCAACTCATTATAACTAAGCCATTATACTAGAAAACACTCAGTGTATCTAGTGGCATCCTAAACGTGGCTATTGGACTTTGCTATAGTCCCACTAGTGCAAAGACATTTGCAGCACCTCTACCTGCATTGCACACTCCAACTCATTATAACTAAGCCATTATACTAGCAAACAGTCAGTGTACCTAGTGACATCCTAAACGTGGCTATTGTACTTTTGTCTAGTCACACTAGTGCAAAGATATTTGCAGCACGTCTGCCTGCATTGCACACTCAAACTCTTTTTAACTAAGCCATTATACTAGCAAACAGTCAGTGTACCTAGTGGCATCCTAAACGTGGCTATTGTACTTTTGTCTAGTCACACTAGTGCAAAGATATTTGCAGCACGTCTGCCTGCATTGCACACTCAAACTCTTTTTAACTAATACATTATAATACCAAAAATTGAGTAAACTTAGTGGCATACAAGAAGTGGCTGTTGTACTCCATTAATGCCCCATTGGTGCAAATCTATGTGCAGCACCTCTGCATGACACCCTCCTGCTCTGTTTTTAATAAGCTATAATGATAGCAAAAAATACTGCCATTTAGTGGCATCATAGAACTGGCTGTTGTATTCCATTAGTGGCCCACTGGTGCCAAGCTATTTCTAGCACCTCTGCATGACACCCTCCTGCTCTGTTTTAAATAAGCTATAATGATAGCAAAAAATACTGCCATTTAGTGGCATCATAGAACTGGCTGTTGTATTCCATTAGTGGCCCACTGGTACCAAGCTATTTCTAGCACCTCTGCATGACACCCTCCTGCTCTGTTTTTAATAAGCTATAATGATAGCAAAAAATACTGCCATTTAGTGGCATCATACAACTGGCTGTTGTATTCCATTAGTGGCCCACTGGTGCCAAGCTATTTCTAGCACCTCTGCATGACACCCTCCTGCTCTGTTTTTAATAAGCTATAATGATAGCAAAACATACTGCTATTTAGTGGCATCATACAACTGGCTGTTGTATTCCATTAGTGGCCCACTGGTGCCAAGCTATTTCTAACACCTCTGCATGACACCCTCCTGCTCTGTTTTTAATAAGCTATAATGATAGCAAAAAATACTGCCACTTAGTGGTATACAAAAAATGCCTGTAAGACTCCTTTATTGTGCCACTGGTGCCAAGCAATCTCAAGAACCTCTGCATTCTACACTCATGCCCATTTTGCTATGCTAATTTTATAGCAAACTCAGGGAATTCCTTGCTGCATTTGATCATTACGAGGGATAGAAAGTGAAGCTTCTTTTACTGTCCTGGTACCCACAGAACACGGCCACTGTACCCATCTGTCCACTTTTGCCACGCTATTTAATTTGCACAAAGAGCTGACTCTTTTTCTGCCTTCCTAAAATTGTCTGGAATACTAAGTTAGTGTTCCTTTGCTGCCAAGCAAGGTACAACACATGTGCATTCTACACTCCTTTCCATTTCTGGAATGCAATTATTAACTGCAGGTAGTCCAGGCAATCTGTGACGAAGGTGCAGGTGTGGATATAATGTAGCCTGCATCCAATGATGGTTCTCTCGATGTCTGACAGCTCAACAATACGTTCTGTTTCCACTTCCAACACAAGTGATGACCTGCCAATCACACTCCCTGTTGCGGGTTAAGGAGTGGAAGTTCAGTGTGAAAAATCATGTGTGACTGCTGTCCCCACAGTCACAGAGGATGAAGAGCACGCAGATGCACTTGATGGGGCAGGTTGTGGTTGCACAGGCACGCTAGGCCGCATTGTAGCACAGTGAAATTCACATTGCGACTTATGCTTCATTTTAAGTCGTGTACAGGGTGGGCTCCCCAGTATGCAGCAAAACCAGGCAAAAGGAAAAGGACTCTAGGCAGTTGGGTTGATAAATGATTGTTTAACTTTACCAAAACAAACAATAAAAACCATGCATACAATTAAAATAATTGAACAATCTATTCTGTTGCCTACTACCTGCTAATCCCTCTGTGTAGCAGTAATTGTGTGTTTGTGCGTGTGTGTGTGTGTGTGTGCGAACACAACTTACCAGTGGCGCATCACAAGAGTTTACAAGTTATCTACCTAAACACAGACAAAACACATGACCCCCCCTGAATACCCTTGTTAGCTGAAGCCTCACAGATAATGCAGATGATAACAGTGTGAATGCAAACCACACAGCTCTGCAACACAGTCATGGAAATCTTGAAAAGCAACAGTCAATGCAAACATGTGTTGCTGTCCCTCTATGATTTAAACTGTACGTGACAATTTGACAGTGCAGAGGCAGCAAGTCTTATTGTCTATATAGTCGGCCTACCCAGAACAGATATGTGTTTTGCTAATAAAACAAAGTGTTGCGTGCCCGCATTATTTTCTGGGCACAGCCTACCGTACCCGGGTACTGTGATGTCCAGTTGCCATAAATACAGACTTTACGCTCCTCTCACGGTAAACAGTATAGACAGCACCGTAAGAATGTTGGTCTGTGGCACAGGATGCTGCTCACTGACGTTACAGTGCTCATCATCAAAGTACAACACAACTCCCCTCACAATTGAACGAAGTGTTTCCGCGGTGGCTCCTTGCTGTAACATACACCTTTAGCTTTTCCTTCTGTTCATAGACAGCATCTCCAAGTCCACACCCAAAGAGCAATTTTATATTGCTATAGTGACCAAAGGCAGATCCAAAAAAACAGCAGCCCCTTGTGTGTAGTCTGCAACAATGCATGCAATGAACGGCAAATAAGCATATTACGTTGACAGTTGCTAAAGCTGAGCAATACACCTTCACGCTGTCAATTCATATCCATGTGATACTTCATGGAGGAAGTACTCAAAAGTGTGAGTTTTTGCCTTCTTCTTACAGATTGTTGACAAATCTTACAGATTACATGACTTTGGTGATCCTTTGCGATGTCCAAAAATTCACAGGCTAGGAAAGGCTTACAGCCCATGCGACCTGCATAGCCAACACGACATCTGCTCAGAGTCAAAGTTGTGGTCCAGGATTCAGTTGTTTACGTGCTTCCAGTACTTTGTCTCTGGCCAGGAAGACGCAACGTAACCTCGTCGTCAGTAGCATCCTCCTCAACCTCCTCTGCTGACCTCATCGACTGGCTGACTTTGGTTTGACAGTAAGTGTTGTCTCCAACCTCATCAATAACCCTGTGTGTTTTCATTCCCCTCGTCCTGAGTCCTCCGAGACAACCTCTTCCTGCCCTGACCGAATAGTAAAGTTGTCCTTCCAATCAGGTATCTGTGCTCCTCATCATGTTCCCCATTGTCTCCACCAGGAGGATTTAATTTTTGGAAATGAGGGTGTAGATTAGGCACAGCACCTTCTTCATCGGGGCCTGGATCCCAGTCACAAAGCTTCAGGCTATCTGCGCAGATCATTTCCCCTGTCTCATGAAACTCGCTACCTCAACACGTTAGATTATTTGCTAGACACGCAAGCTTCAAACTGAATCTGAAAACTCATCTGTTCAGAAATGACTATAACCTTCAATGACACCACCACCATACGTACTTGACGCTCAACCTAAACAACTCCTACTGTCTCCTCCCAAAAATCCTTTAGAATGTAATCCCGCAAGGGCAGGGCCCTCTTCCCTCTGTACCAGTCTGTCTATAGTTACTTGTATATGTATTCTGTATGTAACCCCCTTCTCATGTACAGCACCATGGAATCAATGGTGCTCTATAAATCAATAATAATAAAAATAATAATAACTTCCTTGTCTGTACTCATTGCAGCTTTGGAGCAGACCTCTGATTCCCAGGCTATAGTGCGACTGAACAGCTATGCAAACTCAACCATCTCTGTCACTCCATACTCAGCAGGGCTGGTGGAAACTTGAGAGCTGTTAGGAAGCAAGTGCGATTGGATTGACACCACAGAGGAATGGAGTATTTGGGATCTTGAAATTGGGGTGGAGGAGAGGCCACTTTATGGAGCAATTCAGATCCATTGAAGCAGCTGCTGATTTGGCCTCATCTACATTTGTTAGCGATGGTCGTGTCCATGAAAAAAGGGATCATATCAGATTATCCATGGGAAGAAGTACACCTGTTCTTTTTGATGTTATTTGTTGTTACAAAACGGTGACGCCTTAAACGCAAGCAGCCTGCTGCGGTTTCAGTTGCGCCCAGGCATCAGCTGTCATTTAGGCCAGTGCCTCGGGTTGTCCAGCTGGCTGCTTTCTCCTCCACGTCTAAGTGTGGAGAGGCAGCTAGTGCGCATGCGTGTGCCGATTTACCCCAGCCGCAGCCTAACTCCAGTGTTTCGCCTAGTGAGTATGCTCAGCCTGACTGTGCCATTCCTGAGGCTAAGTCTTCATTTCGGGCTACAGCGCATGCTCCCACACTTAGTGCGAAAAGCCTCTTTGCACAGGTACTTGCACTCCGTGCCGGGTCTAAGTCCTGTGTTGTGCATAGACACCATGCTAAAGCTGATAGTCTTTTTTCAGAGACTGTATTTCATGCAACTGACCATGGTCAGGCACTTACTGCATCAGAAACTAGGTCCGGTAATGAACTCTTTGGCCCTGCCCCTGATGTGGGGGGCCCATTTAGACCACAGGGCATCAGGTGTCCTGACGATGTGGCCAGGCCACTCCCAAATGGCTTGCAGAGGCCCGCCCCTATGACTTGTCACCTCATTATTGATGGTCAGACGATGACTGGTGAGGTGTTTGGGTCATGACAGCCATGAGGTCATCATTGAAGTTGCGGTTCCAAATAGGACGCTAGTTATGCCACTCATGACGTATCACTCTGCTTTTGTCTCCAGGAGGTGCATTGTGGTCCACCCTGGTTTGTGGCGGACCCAGGTTATAAAAGGGGCTGGAGACAACAAGGAGGTGCGCAGTCTTCTATTATGCTCCGAAAGAGCACACCTCCATGTGTTGAACCCATTGCGGCTTTAGGCCAGAGGTAGGCAGGGATAGGGCGTCGATGCAGGCCGCCACCACAGTTGGTAACGCAGAACGGTTAAGACCAGCTCCTGTCCTACAAGTCCTGCTTGTGCAGCCCAGTGGCATTAACAGGCCTGCTGCTGCTGATGCGCCTGCTGTTCACAGGTGTGGCACCAATGCACACGGTCAGCGTCCTGAATGGCCCCTGTGATGTTAACAGTGAGTTCCTGGGCTGGGTGGGCGTGTGGACCCTGTTACGCTAACAGGGCTCCCAGTCTCAAGATCCGAGTGGCGTCTAACTTGGTTCAGGCTACTATTAGTTTCATAGCCACACAGCTCTGTATCCTCCACCGAACCTTCCAGTTGCCAACCTCTCCTTTTCCATCTGGGAGCACGGTGGACACTGACTGCTGATGGGGATATATACCTTTCTCTTTCTTTTCTTATTAATTTTCGTTATATAGCGGTAACATAGTATATACCACCTTATCCAAATCTGCCAGTCCCACCGTAACAGATGGTGTTTCTTCATCAAATGTTACTTTTGCTTAACCACCAAACCCACGGACCAAAACTTTTTTCCCCTTTCCAACACACCTGTTCCCCTTTTCACCCGCATCTGTCCTTTTTCAACTCATTTTGTATATGACCAAAAGTGCAACTCTGCAGGGACACCGTACTCAATGGCATCTCAGCACAACAGCCAGCCCTCGGTCCCTCAGATGTGGACAAGTAAAAGACCATTTCCTCCTATCCATGACAAACCGTTGAGATTCACTCTGTGCAGCACTGGTGTTTAGTGGAAAAGCAGATCGAAGATTGCGTAACACCTTCTGAAGATACTCCTGTACACGTGCGTCCCTTTCTATGGCAGGAATTATTTCGCCAAATTTTGTCTTGTACCGGGGATCTAACAGTGTGGCAACCCAGTAGTTAGCATTACTTCGAATTCCTACAATCCGAGGGTCATGTTGTAGGTAGTGCAGCAAGAAGGCGCTCATGTGTCTTGTGCATCCAGGAGGACCAAGTCCTTGGTGTGTTGGTGGCAGAGAGGTGAGAATCGTGCCTCCTTCCTCTGCCCTGTCCCCCCAACCTCGCACAACCGAAATGTGAGCAAGCTCTCACTCATCTGCTGAGTCTTCCATGCCCATCGCAAGTTCGTCCTCCATTTCTTCATGGCTCCTGCACCTTCCTCAACAATTTTTGCTATTACTATGCGCCCTTGTTAATCCCTATCCCCCACCATGACTGCTGCCTAGGTGCCGCTTACCGTATGGACCTTGTAGATCTTATTATCCCTTCTGCATATGACTCCTCCTGTACTTCCTCACCTTCCTCTTGGACCAATACCTGACTCCGAATAATGCTTACAGTTTGCTCCATCATGTAGGTGACCAGAATTGTCACGCTGAGAATGGCATTGCCAGTGCTAAACATCTTCGTCGACATTTGGAAACTGTGTAGAAGGGTGCATAGGTCCTTGATCTGACACCACTCCAGCAGCGTGATCTGCACCACCTCTGGATCAAGTTAGCCCAGGGTATACGTCATACAGTATTTCAGCAGGGCTCTGCGGTGCTGCCACACACGCTGCAACATGTGCAGATTTCAATTCCTGCATGTCGGAACATCGCATTTCCGGCGTTTAACTACCAGACCCTAAGACTTCCGGAGCGATGAAAGTTGTTGAGCTGCTGGGTGCGAAGGATGAAAGTGAGCACATAGCAGCGTGCCCGCTGCACAAGGCCATGTAGGCCGGGATGGTATTTTAAAAATTGCTGGAGAATCAGATTCAACACGTGAGCCATACAAGGCCCGTGTGTCACATTGCCCTGACGAAGGGCCGCAGACAGGTTTGCATCATTGCCGCACACGGCTTTTAAGTCACCAACGTAGTCCACTCAATCAATTTGTACTCTGGTCCCAATGGGAAGACACCACACCCTTTTTTAGGCCCCTCCTGTCTGCAGACCACTGCCAGACAAAGCTATGAACCTCTTGTTACTGTTACCCCAGTTCAGTTTTATGAGTTTGTGTGCTTGTTACCTGACTACGTTTCCTGCTTGCTGTTTATGTACCTCGTTGGCCGATCCGCATTTCACCTCTGCTTGTTTTCTGATTAAGTCCTGGCCATCCCATTCTGTTCCTCTTCCTCAATTAATGTTTTTGAACCTGCATGACTACTATTCTCTGGAACTGCAGCCTTCCACAGGTATTGATCAACATGGGCCCTGTGTAATTCCAAATCACTGTATAGGGGTTAAAGGGTTTCAGGGTTCTGGGTGTCCAGCTTGGTGAGTGGCTTGCCTCTAGCCTATCCTTTACAGCCCATCTGAGTGTGTCGATCCAGGCAGGCGTTACACCGTGCCCTCTGCAGAAGGCCATGTAGGCAGGGATAGTGTTTTAAAAATTGCTGGACAACCAGGTTCAACACGTGAGCCATACAAGGCACGTGTGTCACATTGCCCTGAAGAAGGGTCGCATACTGGTTTGCATCATTGTCGCACCCGACCTTCCCTGACTGCTGGTTGACTGTAGACAACCATTGATGAAACTCGGTCTCACTCTCCAGAGCTAACCGTCCACAATTCCTCAGCGGTGTCTCACATTTCCCCTACATTTCAAAGTAAACATTTTACCGCATGATGGCCTTGAGCTCTGCTGCCAGCATAGTAAGGAGGTGTGTGGGATTCCTTGGGCGCAGTTACAAGGAAGGGTGGCCTGACCATACAGGGTTTGGGCTGAGGTGGAGGACCCACACGAGGTTGAGGAGGCAGACGCAGTGGAGGAACTTGTACATACAGAGGAAGGATTGACACACAAGTCGTGGGGACGGCAAGACTTGTACAGCAAACCCTTCTCCATCTGTCACCATAGTTTCCCAGTGCCCAGTCAGCAACATGTAACTCCCCTGTCCATGCTTACTGGTCCAAGTATCTGTGTTGAAATGCACCCTGTCACACACAGAGTTTCTCAAGGAATCGGTGAGGTTGTGTGGGACCTACTGTGGTAGCGCTGGCACGCCTGTCTTGGAGAAGCAGTGACGACTGGCCATCGGCTCTTGGGGCACTGCAATGGGCATAAGGTCTTGAAAATCCTCGGTCTCAAAAGGGTGTAAAGGCAGCCTTTCTTTTGCCAACAAGTTGCAGATGATGAAACTCAACCTCTTAGGCATGTCATGCCCTTCGAAAATCATGTAAAACATAGCGAGGGGACTCCAACCACAGTCTCCCTCGTTTCCACTAATTGGGCCACACACACCCCACTTGACTGGCATCAGTTGACCCCCATTTTCAAGAAGAAAAAGATGCTTTGCATGAAGCACTCTCAAAAATACGCGTGCCTTTCCCGTCCCCTGGCTGACCCAGGGGAAGAAAAGTCCTCTGAGAGCCATGACTTGTTCATCTTGGTTCTTTTAGAAACACAGCGAGGGGACTCCAACCACAGTCTCCCTCGTTTCCACTAACTGGGCCACACACACCCCACTTGACTGGCATCGGTTGACCCCCATTTTCAAGATGAAAAAGATGCTTTGCATGAAGCACTCTCAAAAATACGCGTGCCTTTCCCGTCCCCTGGCTGACCCAGGGGAAGAAAAGTCCTCTGAGAGCCATGACTTGTTCATCTTGGTTCTTTTAGAAACACAGCGAGGGGACTCCAACCACAGTCTCCCTCGTTTCCACTAACTGGGCCACACACACCCTACTTGACTGGCATCGGTTGACCCCCATTTTCAAGATGAAAAAGATGCTTTGCATGAAGCACTCTCAAAAATACGCGTGACTTTCCCGTCCCCTGGCTGACCCAGGGGAAGAAAAATCCTCTGAGAGCCATGACTTGTTCATCTTGGTTCTTTTAGAAACACAGCGAGGGGACTCCAACCACAGTCTCCCTCGTTTCCACTAACTGGGCCACACACACCCCACTTGACTGGCATCGGTTGAGCCCCCTTTTGAAAAAGAAAAAGATGCTTTGCATGAAGCACTCTCAAAAATACGCGTGCCTTTCCCGTCCCCTGGATGACCCAGGGGAAGAAAAGTCCTCTGAGAGCCATGACTTGTTCATCTTGGTTCTTTTAGAAACACAGCGAGGGGACTCCAACCACAGTCTCCCTCGTTGCCACTAACTGGGCCACACACACCCCACTTGACTGGCATCGGTTGAGCCCCCTTTTGAAAAAGAAAAAGATGCTTTGCATGAAGCACTCTCAAAAATACGCGTGCCTTTCCCGTCCCCTGGCTGACCCAGGGGAAGAAAAGTCCTCTGAGAGACATGATTTGTTCATTTTGGTTCTTTTAGAAACACAGCGAGGGGACTCCAACCACAGTCTCCCTCGTTTCCACTAATTGGGCCACACACACCCCACTTGACTGGCATCAGTTGACCCAATTTTCAAGATGAAAAAGATGCTTTGCATGAAGCACTCTCAAAAATACGCGTGCCTTTCCCGTCCCCTGGCTGACCCAGGGGAAGAAAAGTCCTCTGAGAGCCATGTCCACATTGTCAGTGGACAGACACGTGTGCTTATCTGCCAGCAGACCCCCAGCAGCACTGAAGACATGTTCCGAGAGTACGCTGGCTGCAGGACACGACAAGATTCCCAAGGCGTACGTGGCGAGCTCAGGCAATTTATCTAGATTGGAAGCCTAAAATGAGCAGGGCTCAAGTTGCACAATAATGGAATCGATGTTTCCTTGCATATACTCATATATCTGTGTGTCCTCCTCTTTTTCCTTGTCCAGCTCTTTTGTTTTCGCATGAGTATATGTCCTTGTCACTTTCCCATGTGTTTGAGTTGTTTGTCACCTTTTGGACCCCTTTGAGGGTGTTTTCTAGGTGTTTTATGTGTTTGTGAATGCCTGCCATTGTTTCCTATGCAGTTCGAGTTCGGTTCGTCGAACGTTCGACGAACCGATCGGGACCTCCGTTCGGCGAACCGCCTCGAGCCGAACCGGGACTGGTTCGCTCATCTCTACTCGAGACCTGTTAGCTGTTAGCTTCAGCAACCTTAAAGATTACCATAGCTCACAGACACTGAGTCTCCAGACAGCTGTGAGGCCCGGAAACCTTAAAGGAGCCTTTAAGTTTCCTGACGTTCCCAGCTATTGGGACACCTGTGAACTCTGGTAACAGTTTACAGCCTCCAGATGTCCCAGCAGCTGGAACCTTAAAGGCTCCCTTAAAGGCTCGGTTTCCGAGACTTAAAGCTACCAGACTGCTGTGTCACAGTGTCCTGAAGTCTGACAATTATGGCAATCTGACAGTGAGGTCACCGGAGTTCACATTTAGGGCTTCCCCCGCTGCTTTCAATTAACTCCATTGAACCCATTGCCAGATTTCCGGACTGTCAGATTGTGGAAAATGGCTGCACATCAGTCCAGCAATCTGGCAGCTGGTTCAACTGAGTTTACTGAGGGCAGCAGGGGGGCCCTTGAGTGTGAACTCCAGTGACCTTACTGCTGGATTGCCAGACTATCTGATTTCAGGACACTGGCATTGGGTTCGCCTGTGGTTACACCTTCCATTAGTAATTTATTTAAACTCGGTTGTATAGATTTAGAGGGGTCATGATCAATACTTTGATATGTGTTTTATCACCCAACATGGTGTAACTTTCCTTTTCATATATGCTCCTGTCCAATATTCTGACAGGACCCCCTTGTCAGAATTTTTGATGATAATATCCTCATGTTGCTTAAGTTGCTTCAAAACTTTACATTCTCGGGCACTCATTTTATCAATAATCTCCTCCTTCTTCTTTTTATGTAGATCTTTCAGTTCTTCATAAATTAATGATTGAAAATTATTATTATTTATTATTCCAGCGCCATTAATTCCATGGTGCTTTACAAGTGAGAAAGGGTATACATAAAAACTAGTACAACAATCATTAACAGTACAAAACAGACTGGTATAGGAGGAGAGAGGACCCTGCCCGTGAGGGCTTACAGTCTACAGGGAATAGGTGACGGTACAATAGTACAATAGGTGAGGACAGAGCTGGTTGCGCAGTGGTGTACTGGACTGAGGGTTATTGTAGGTTGTAGGCTTGTCGGAAGAGGTGGGTCTTCAGGTTCCTCTTGAAGCTTCCATTATTAGACTACAATAATAATACTAATAATAATAATAATAATATTTATTCATTTATATAGTGCTGTTAATTCCACAGTGCTTTACATACATTGACAACACTGTCCCCATTGGGGCTTACAATCTAAGTTCCCTATCAGTATATTTTTGGAGTGTGGGAGGAAACCGGAGACCCTGGAGGAACTCCACGCAAAATGGGGAGAACATACAAACTCCTTGCAGATGTTGTCCTTGGTGGGATTTGAACCCAGGACCGCAGCGCTGCAAGACTGCAGTGCTAACCACTGAGCCTCCGTGCCACCTTTATGTGAGATAAGAGGATAAAAAGATGGATTTGGTACATGTGCAGAAAATTCAGAAAATTCTCCATCAAGGATCTGATATCCTCTTTCATTATCATCATCCAGGGAGTTGAGATTTATTAATGTGAGCTGTTCCAAGAAAGTCAAATCCTCATAGATATTTGGTGGAGGAACTTTTTTTCTAGGAACCGTGTACATAGTACTCCTGTCTGATTTTTAAAGTCCGAATCTGCAATTATTCCTGATTCTTTAGAATAGACTAAATGGTATAATCAAAAGCCATTTGCTGTAGTGGCCACTACAGAAATCCACATAGCGATTCGCATCTACTTTTTTAAAATATGTTTTGGTGACAATTTTAGTTCCAATATGTGATATTGTCAGATCCAAAAAAATCAATATTAATATTACTGACTGTGGTGAGAATTTTAAACCCCAGTTGTTGGATTGAATCCATAAGAGAAATATATCAATATTATTATCTTGATTGTCCCAGAAGAAGATCAAGTAATCGACATAACATTTATAAAGAACAATGCTTTTGTTAAACACAGTGTTATAAATAAAAATGAACTTGAAGATGGCCATGAAAATGTTATCATAGGTAGGTGCCAACTTTGAGCCCATCGCTGTCCCCTGTGTCTGATGGGATGTTTTCTCTAAAAATGTGAAATAATTACTGTTGAGAATAAAGGACATGCCTCGTACAATAAACGTGTCAGGAATCTTTGTATCAAAGTTCCAAAAAATGATTGAAACAAATCAAAACCAAATCGTTTGGGATATTCAAATAAACGGCTGAAACATCCATAGAGATAAAGACATAAGTACTTCCAGGTGATCTCTTTGATCAAGGAGATTCAATGTGAGGAATCCCTTAAGAGGCTGCCTAAATTTAGGACATAAATGTGCATGATACTGTCAATATAGATTGCCAAATTGGAAGCCAAGGAATCAATGCCTAAAATAATTGGCCACCCTGGAGTATTATTCAGATCCTTAGGGATGTATGGGAAATACCGTAGTAGGAAAAGGCCATTCTTCTATAGTTTCTAACAATCAAATTTTATCTACTACACCATTCCAATCTATTTCCTCTGAAATATCAAATCCCTCAATTAAACCATCTTTATTTTGGTTGACAGGTAAACATTCGACCAATATTCAATTACAAATCAATAGAATCCAATTCTATCTCAGGGGGCTAGTATTCCCAGGATGGGGAGTCTCATGGTTATTGTGCCCCCCAGCCTAAAAATAGCAGCCTGCAGCTGCCCAGAGTTGTCGCATCAATTAGATGTGACAATCCCGGAACTTTACTTGGCTCTTCCAGATTGCCCTGATGTGGTGGCAATAGGGGTAATAAGGGGTTCATGACTGCTCACAGCTGCCATAAAGTCCTAGATTAGAAATTGGGAGGGACTATAAGATCCTCTATTACTATTTTGTATGTGAAAATAAATAAAACACAAACACCGAAAAAATCCTTTATTTCAAATGAAATACAAAAAAAACACCCTAACACCCTATTTTTTTATTTTAATAACCCCCAAAAACACCTAATTCCAACATAATTCACACAAGGTCACATACCAATTTCAGCTCTACTACATATTAAGGTGATTAATCAAAAATCTCATTTCATTATTATCATTAAAGACACTCAATTCAACTCAAAAAAACTTCCTGTGGGAAAACCACCCAGAAGAAAATAATGACTTCAGGAGAATCTATTTCTTATAGAAGAATATTTTTTGTATTTAAATTTTTTTTATTTTTTATTAACATTTCAGTTAAAAAAATTACAATTAGTAAAATAATGGAACCTCCAATGCAAAATGCACACACACATTTGGAGGCTGCTGGGAGGGTATGCAGAGAAAATTATCTGAAAACAATCTAATGCGTGACACCAGCACAGTTACATAGGTTAGCTGACAGTGATCCCTGGTGTTGTATGGGTAGCCAGGGTGTAAATACACCCCAGGTATAATAAGGGGATAAGTCCACAAATTTAACCCACCAGATCCACTGCCTGCCGGTGACCCATTAGCACTAAACTACCTGGGGGACTCTTCACCAATTTTTTATTTATTTATTTTACAACAATATACAGTATGACCTACATTTTTACTTGCCCCAGGTGAGTTTGAATGAGCATAACATGCTTGAAAAGGAGTTGTTTTCCCACAATTTTGGAAAGGTGGCAACAACTGTGTCCAGACCATTTTTGGAGTTTTGTATAACATTATGTTCAATTTGCTTTTTTTTTCTTTATTTTTTTAATTTGCTCCAACAAACACATACAAAAGAAATAAACATGTGTAAAACAAAATGTGTAATTGAATTGCAATATATAATTTTCTGGGAGCAATACCTAATTTTCTGGAACAAATTCAAGGATGCAAAACTTTTGGGCTATGACTGCATATATACATATAGACAGAACCACAGAGTGGGTACCGAAAACATAAACACACACAAAAGTGAATGTGTGTATATTATATATACATATAAATATCTAATATATAAAGCTGAATATGTGTATGTGTGTGTGTGTGTATGTGTGTGTGTATGTGTGTGTGTATATGTCCGGGACTGGCATCTGCACCGTCGCAGCTACAGCCACAAAATTTTGCACACTCACACTTCTGGACCCTGTGAGCGTCATAGGCTATGTTTTGAGGGGAAATTTTAACCCCGCGCTTTACAGTTATTCACCAAAAAACCTGCCTCCATTAAAGGGAATGGAGCTGGTAGCCACAGTGCAGCCAGAACTTCAGATGAATGCGTAGCCATGCCCTTATATGGACAGACAGACACAGACAGGGAAAGAGGCAGACACAGACAGGCTAAGAAACAGACATAGACAGGGTAAGAGACAGACACAGACAAAGAGACAGACTGACAGGGAAAGAGACAGACAGGGAAAGAGAGGGAAAGAGGGAAAGAGAGAGACAGGTTAAGAGACAGACACAGACAGGTAAAGAGACAGACAAAAAGACAGAAAGAGGGAAAGAGACAGACAGGGAAAGAGACAGACAGGGAAAGAGAGGGAAAGAGACAGACTGGGAAAGTGACAGAGATAGATAGACAGACAGGGAAAGAGATAGATAGACAGACAGGGAAATAGACAGAGACAGTCAGAGATAGATAGGGAAATAGACAGATAGACAAAGAGATAGAGAGAGAGCCAGAGAAATATATACAGAGGGGGAGACAGACAGAGAATGGGAGAGAAACAGAGAGACAGTTACTATCCTGGGCGGCGCCAGGTGCTATGTTGTGAGGCGAAATTTTAACCCCGCGCGTTCCAATTTACCAATCAATTTTGCCCCTATCTACAAAATGGGGAAAAAGTGAAACGAAAAGTGTTGGGGGCAAATTGACAGCTTCCAGATGAACAAGGGGAACTTAAAGAGTGAGAGCGCTGGCGCCAAAGAGTATATACCGTACAGTTGCTAAGGTGGGGCCTCGACATGGGATACTCACCACACTGTGAATGGAGCAGAGCAGAAAGGTGGCGCATCATCCCGCAGCCCAATGTGATGAGGTCATCACTCTGCACCTCATCACAGTGCTGCGGGCAATGTGGAGCTGGCGAGCACATGGCATCCGGCATGGAGAGGTAGGCGCTCTATGAGCTGAAGATTGCCGGAAGTGGTGGGGGAGCCGCTGAATCCAGCTGCAGGGGGCGGGGCACTGACTACAGCCGCAGGGGGCGGGGGGGGCGGGGGGGGGCGTGACTATAGCCGCGGGGGGTGGGGGGGCCACTGACTACAGCCATGGGGGGGTGGGGGGGCACTGACTACAGCCATGGGGGGGTGGGGGGGCACTGACTACAGCCGCAGGGGGTGGGGGGGCCGCTGACTCCAGCTGCGGGGGGTGGGGGAGCCGCTGACTCCAGCCGTGGGGGGCCACTGACTACAGCTGTGGGGGGCCGCTGACTGCAGCCACGGGAGAAGTGGAGGGGCCACTGACTACAGCCACGGGTGGTGGTGGTGGGGCGCTGACTACAACCGCGGAGGGGGCTTGGTGGGGAGCGCTGACTCCAGCCGTGGGGGGGACCACTGTTCCAGCCCCGGGTTGTGGGGGTGCCCGCTGACTGCAGCCCCTGCCTTCCTTTAGCTGGATGTGTGAAGGGCACACATCCAGCTGAAATGCATCGCTGCTCAGAGAGGACGCTGCAGGATGTGGGAGTTGGGGAGGGTGAGTAAAATGTTTGTTTTTTTTCTTTTTGCAGTAGACAAATTTACGAGGAGAAACCCAGGAAAGGCACATATACACAAGAAGGTGGAGATATATACCAGGAAGGGGACAAAAACAAAGATGGGGACATATATACCAGAATGTGCCCAGGAGGGAAATATATATACATCAGGAGGAGCCTAGGATGTGGATATATATATATATATATATATATATATATATATTTATTTGCTGGGAAGGGAAAAATAAACCAGGATGGGAACATATATACCGGGAGGAGGACATATATACCAAGAAGGGGACAGAAACAAGGATGGGGACATACATACCAGAATGTGCCCAGGAGTGGAATATACATACCAGGAGGTGCCCAGGATTGGACATATATACTAGCATAGGGGCAAATCAACCAGGATGGGGACATACATACCAGGAAGGGCCCAGTATGCAGCCATATATACCAGGACTTGGACATATATACCAGGTGGATATAATACAGAGAGACAATGTGTGTGGGGGGTGTGTGTGGGGGGGATAGTATACAGACGGGTAGTGTGTGTGGGATGATATACAGGGGAGCATTGTGTGTGTGTGTGTGAGGATATATATAAAGAGGGGCAGCTTGTGTGGGGGATAGTATACAAAGGGCAGCATACATGAGGGGTATTACACAAAGGGTCATTGTGTGTGTGCATATTATACAGAGATGCAGTGTGTGGGGGGTATATAAAGTGGCAGTGTATCTGTGTGTGGGGGATGCTACACAGAGGAGCAGTGTGTGGGATATTATACAAATGGGCAGTGTGTGTAGATATTTACAGAGGAGCAGTGTACGTGTGGGACATTATACAGAGGAGCAGTGTGTGGAGGGGATATATTGAGGAGCAGTGTTTGTGGGGAGATATTATACAGAGGAGCAGTGTGTGGGAGGATATTATATAGAGGAGCAGTGTGTGGGAGGATATTATACAGAGGAGCAGTGTGTGTGGGAGGATATTATACACAGGAGCAGTGTGTGGGGGATATTATATTAATAAACAGTGTGTGTGGGGGATACTAAACAGAGGAGCAGTGTGTGGGGGCATATTATACAGAGTAGCAGTGTGTATGTGGGGATATTATACAGAAGACCAGTGTGTGGGGGGGTTATTATGCAGAGGGGCATTGTGTGTGGGGGATATTATACAGAGAAGCAGTGTGTGGGGGGATGTTATACTGATGAGCAGTGTGTGGGGGGATATTATACTGAGGAGCAGTGTGTGGGAGGATAGTATACTGAGGTGCAGAGTGTGTGTGGGAGATAGTGTACTGAGGTGTAAGTTGATATTATACAGAGGAGCAGTGTGGGGGGATATTATATAGAGGCACAGTGTGTGTGGGGGATATTATACAGAGGAGCAGTGTGTGTGAGAGAGATATTATACCGACGAGCAGTGTGTGTGGGAGAGATATTATACAGAGGAGCAGTGTTTGTGGGAGAGATATTATACAGAGGAGCAGTGTGTGTGGGAGAGATTTTATACAGAGGAGCAGTGTGTGTGGGAGAGATATTATACAGAGGAGCAGTGTGTGGGAGAGATATTATACAGAGGAGCAGTGTGTGTGGGAGAGATATTATACAGAGGAGCAGTGTATGTGGGAGAGATCTTATACAGAGGAACAGTGTGTGTGTGTGTGTGAGATATCTTACAGAGGGGCAGTGAGTGGGGATATTATATACAGGGATATCGTGTGGGGGTACACTGAGGGGCAGTGTGTGGGGGAATATTGTAAATAGGGGCAGTGTGAGAGAGATTATGGAAAGGGGTGGTGTAAAGAGTATATTATGGAGAGAGGAGGTGTAGGGGGTGTATTATTAATTTTCTAAGGGAAATGCTTTATTTTCTGAAACAACTTCAAAGGTGCTAACACTTTTGGCCATGACTGTGTGTGTGTGTGTGTGTGTGTATATATATATATAATACACACACACACACACACACACGTTTTTCCAAGAATGGTGGTGAGTGTGGAGGGCTTGAGGGGTGGAGTCGGAGCTGGGGTGGGGTGTAAGATCCATGGATACGGCATAAATGGTTGAAATCGGAAGACATCTAAAAAACCGAGATCAGACGTGGTGACAATAATGTGGATTTGAGGTGCAGATTCTCCAGCACAAATTTGTAATTTATTGTACATTTGAAGAGATCAATTTTCTTACGATATAAAAAAAGATGGCCTCCTGTCCTTGCTTGTTTCCTGGGAAACTGGGTAAAAAAATCAGTAGGGGGGGGGCACCAAAGGGCAGTTTTGCACAGGGCGCCATTCAGGTTAAGGCCAGCCCTGGTGTCATTATCCATGAACATTTGGATATGAGGAAGTTATCTGCAAAGTGGGTCCCCAAATATTTGAAAACAGATCAGAGAAACATGTGAGTGAAAACTTCCCGGTCCATTTGTCAGCATTTCTGGACTGATATTTAAGGCAAAGAAAAGAGGGTATACCATACAGGGATCACCAAACACTAAATATTTTGAAAAAGTGACAAAAACTTTATTGTACATATAGTGTAAACATGTCCTGGCTCAGAGCGCAACAAGAGCACACAAAGGACAGACATTAAAAACACTTAAAAAGCCCAACAAGGCATAAGGACATAAATCCCCAGCACACCAACCTCCTATTCTGATATTTATATAATCAGTACAGAATATCTGCATAAATATTGTGTGGTACAGAATTACCGCACAATATTTATTAAGGAGATATAACAAGCCGGCATATGGTGTCACACATATAACAGTACATAGGAGCATGCTCAAGTGTTGGTATATCTCAAATCCAACTAAATATGAAACTTATACACTGCTTATTCAGGTACAGAGGTTTAAAATAAAGTTATTGCCAGTGAGACGATAGATAATTGCACTCAAATAGTATTCCCCAATGTATCCAGATAAAAAAAAGAGGTGATGAACACTGGACCTGACTAAACAATGAAAATCCCATGTAAACACCCCACACTCTCATTCAATCAGTCAATATTTGTATTAAGGAGCAGGGCCTATCAACCAAATCCTATAATCTGCTCCCAAAAAAAAATCTGGACTGATAAGATCTTCCTGGTTCGACCCGTCACTATGGATGAGCCT
The DNA here is from genome assembly GCF_048569485.1 of Anomaloglossus baeobatrachus. Lineage (NCBI taxonomy): Eukaryota > Metazoa > Chordata > Amphibia > Anura > Aromobatidae > Anomaloglossus > Anomaloglossus baeobatrachus. The sequence goes on along the minus strand of NC_134353.1, from coordinate 206,969,478 downwards.
GGGATTTATTTGTATGATGCTGAAAACAAGGAGCAGTCAAAAGAGGGGAGGTACAGTGGTTCTCCTTGTCCAAATAAGTTCAGGGTGCAAAACTCAGCCACTAAGGCAGACCTGGGCAAGGGGCGGCCCGCGGGCCACATCCAGCCCGCTTACTGTCTGTGACCGGCCCGCCCATTAGATCAGAGTTGGAGACGTAGTGCTGCTTCTCCTGCCGGCAGAAACTTTCAAATGACACATGCGCGCCATACTGACGACATCAGGGCGCGCGTGTGTCACAGAGAAAGCTGACGGGCAGGGAACAGATTCCTGCGTTATGCTGCTACACTGTGCGTAGCTTCAGGATCGGTCCTCTGTTCCCTGCCCGGCAGCTTTCTCTATGACACACGTGCGCCCTGATGTCAGCAGTACAGCACGTGTGTGTCATTTGAAAAGTTCCCGCCCGGCAAGAGAAGCGGCACCAGCCGGTGCCTGTACAGAGAGACGCAGCGGCGGGGGCAGGGGCCGTACAAGAACAACAGCGGCGCAGCCGGGGCCCGTACCAGGGAGGAAGCAGCTCAGCAGGGGACCCGTACGGAGGTGCCTGAGGAGAGAGAGGTGAGTGGTCACTAACTAATAACCTGGGGGGGGCAATTGCGGGGTTAACTGGTGTAATATTTGGGTGTAGTAATGTAGTATATGGGAATGTAATGATGTAGTTTTACAGGTGCAGTATATAGTGATGTAATGTATTACATGTGCAGTATATAGTGATGTAATGTATTACAGGTGCAGTATATAGTGATGTATTACAGGTACAATATATAGTGATGTCGTTTATTACAGGTGCAGTATATAGTGATGTAATGTATTACAGGTGCAGTATATAGTGATGTAATGTATTACAGGTGCAGTATATAGTGATGTAATGTATTACAGGTGCAGTGTATGGTGATGTAATGTATTACAGGTGCAGTATATAGTGATGTAATGTATTACAGGTGCAGTATATAGTGATGTAATGTATTACAGGTGCAGTATATAGTGATGTAATGTATTACAGGTGCAGTATATAGTGATGTTGTTTATTACAGGTGTAGTATATAGTGATGTAGTGTGTGTATGTATATATATATATATACATATATATACAGTTAGGTCCAGAAATATTTGGACAGTGACACAAGTTTTGTTATTTTAGCTGTTTACAAAAACATGTTCAGAAATACAATTATATATATAAGCAGTAGTAGCAAGAAGGATTTGCGGGGCACTACTTTCACTGAGGACTGTCCACATCAAACAATCAGCAGCTAGTTGTGGAAAGCACACACGGTGCTATTGATCTCTGCTGCGACCAGAGGAGACTTCCAGGTCGGACTATACTGAATACAGCTGCGGGGTGCTTGTTCCAAAAGCATCAGAGCATAGAACATTAAGCAAAGGAAGAAAAAAGGAACGGCACTCACCGGTAATTGCTGTGAAGTGTTCAGATTTATTTCATGGTCAGAGGATACATGCTTCGGCGTTACAGGGAGGGAATGAGGATGGTTAGCACAAAAAGACTACGGCCGTTTCGCCCCTGTAGGTGGGGCTTCAACGGGTCTTACACCCGTAAGACCCGTTGAAGCCCCACCTACAGGGGCGAAACGGCCGTAGTCTTTTTGTGCTAACCATCCTCATTCCCTCCCTGTAACGCCGAAGCATGTATCCTCTGACCATGAAATAAATCTGAACACTTCACAGCAATTACCGGTGAGTGCCATTCCTTTTTTCTTCCTTTGCTTAATTATATATATAATATGGGCTGAAAGTGCACACTCCCAGCTGCAATATGAGAGTTTTCACATCCAAATCGGAGAAAGGGTTTAGGAATCATAGCTCTGTAATGCATAGCCTCCTCTTTTTCAAGGGACCAAAAGTAATTGGACAAGGGACTCTAAGGGCTGCAATTAACTCTGAAGGCGTCTCCCTCGTTAACCTGTAATCAATGAAGTAGTTAAAAGGTCTGGGGTTGATTACAGGTGTGTGGTTTTGCATTTGGAAGCTGTTGCTGTGACCAGACAACATGCGGTCTAAGGAACTCTCAATTGAGGTGAAGCAGAACATCCTGAGGCTGAAAAAAAAGAAAAAATCCATCAGAGAGATAGCAGACATGCTTGGAGTAGCAAAATCAACAGTCGGGTACATTCTGAGAAAAAAGGAATTGACTGGTGAGCTTGGGAACTCAAAAAGGCCTGGGCGTCCACGGATGACAACAGTGGTGGATGATCGCCGCATACTTTCTTTGGTGAAGAAGAACCCATTCACAACATCAACTGAAGTCCAGAACACTCTCAGTGAAGTAGGTGTATCTGTCTCTAAGTCAACAGTAAAGAGAAGACTCCATGAAAGTAAATACAAAGGGTTCACATCTAGATGCAAACCATTCATCAATTCCAAAAACAGACAGGCCAGAGTTAAATTTGCTGAAAAACACCTCATGAAGCCAGCTCAGTTCTGGAAAAGTATTCTATGGACAGATGAGACCAAGATCAACCTGTACCAGAATGATGAGAAGAAGAAAGTTTGGAGAAGAAAGGGAACGGCATATGATCCAAGGCACACCACATCCTCTGTAAAACATGGTGGAAGCAACGTGATGGCATGGGCATGCATGGCTTTCAATGGCACTGGGTCACTTGTGTTTATTGATGACATAACAGCAGACAAGAGTAGCCGGATGAATTCTGAAGTGTACCGGGATATACTTTCAGCCCAGATTCAGCCAAATGCCGCAAAGTTGATCGGACGGCGCTTCATAGTACAGATGGACAATGACCCTAAGCATACAGCCAAAGCTACCCAGGAGTTCATGAGTGCAAAAAAGTGGAACATTCTGCAATGGCCAAGTCAATCACCAGATCTTAACCCAATTGAGCATGCATTTCACTTGCTCAAATCCAGACTTAAGACGGAAAGACCCACAAACAAGCAAGACCTGAAGGCTGCGGCTGTAAAGGCCTGGCAAAGCATTAAGAAGGAGGAAACCCAGCGTTTGGTGATGTCCATGGGTTCCAGACTTAAGGCAGTGATTGCCTCCAAAGGATTCGCAACAAAATATTGAAAATAAAAAATTTTTTTTTGGGTTTGGTTTATTTGTCCAATTACTTTTGACCTCCTAAAATGTGGAGTGTTTGTAAAGAAATGTGTACAATTCCTACAATTTCTATCAGATATTTTTGTTCAAACCTTCAAATTAAACGTTACAATCTGCACTTGAATTCTGTTGTAGAGATTTCATTTCAAATCCAATGTGGTGGCATGCAGAGCCCAACTCGCGAAAATTGTGTCACTGTCCAAATATTTCTGGACCTAACTGTGTATATATATATATATATATATATATATATATATATATATATGTACAGTATTGGGTAGAATTGAGTTAATTATATTAGTCCGGCCCTCTAAAAGGATCCCAAGTTCTCATGTGGCCCCATGAGAAATTTAATCGCCCACCCCTGCACTAAGGTGATGTTGTCTGTGTTCAGGGAAATGGAGGGCGTGCTGCTAGTGGACTACTTTCAAAAGGGTTCCACCATCAATGCAAGGTATTACATTGAAATTTTGGACCAATTGAAGGCAGCTCTGTAAGCGAAAAGGTGTGGAAGCTGTCCAAAGGAATCTTGTTCCTGCAAGACAATGTCTCAGCTCACACTGCACCATGGCAAAACTGCCAGAGCTGGGCTTCCAGCTGGTTGACCCCCCTCCTTACTCACCAGATCTAGCTCCCTCTGACTATCATCTGTTTCCAAACCTGAAGAAACACCTCAAGGGTACCAAATTTCACACCATTTCTGATGCCATGGCTGCTATGGATATGTGATTTGAGGCACAACCAAAAACTTTCTTTTTGCTTGGCTTACAGAACTTGGAATACCAGTGTAAGAAGTGTGGTGACATCAGTGGAGAGTATGTGGAATAAATGTAAAGTTTCATCATCCTATCTCGTTTCTTTCTGGGTAAAGCCAAAGACTTATCAGCAGCTCCTTGTGTATGTGTGTGTGTGTGTGTATATATATATATATATATATATATATATATATATATATATATATATATACATATATTCACTTTTGTGTGTATTTACATTTTTGGTGCTCTCTCTGTGGCTCTGTTGATGAAGATATGAAAAGATATACTTTAATAGAATCTCTCAATGCTACTTACCTAATTTTTTTTCTGGTCTAAGCACAAGTGACTGATATACAATAATAGATAGTGGCCCGATTCTAATGCTTCGGGTATTCTAGAATTTATTGTGTAGTTAATGTATGATTTTTGTTATATATATATATATATATATATAAATATATATATATATATATATATATAGATGTTGTGTGTAGTGGCCAAGTGTTTGTGTAGGGTGCTGTAAATGTTCTGGGTGTTGTCTGGGTGTGTGAGAGCGGTGTTGTTTGTGTGTTGCATTGTGTGTGTTGCGTTGTTTGTGGAGCGCTGTGTGTCTGCAGCATTGTGTGTGTGTGGTGCTGTGTGTGTTGCGCGGTTTGTGTGAGTGTGTGTGTGTGGGGTGCGTGTGTGTGTTTTGGGGGAGGTATGTTTTGTGCAGTGTGTGTGTTGCGCGGTATGTGCATATATTTGTGTGTGCCGCGGTGTTTGTGTGTTTGGTGTTGTGTGTGTGCGGCATTGTCTGTGTGTGGAGGTGTCTGTGGAGCGCGGTGTTTGTGGTTCCCAGTGTGTGTGTGGTGTGTTGTGCGGTGCGTGTGTGGCGGTGTGTGTTTTAGGGGAAGGTGTGCAGCCCCATCGTGCTCCATCCCCCATGCTGCGCACCCCCCATCGTGCTCCATCCCCCATGCTGTGCACCCCGATCATACTCCATCCCCCATGCTGCGCACCCTTATGGTGCTCCATCCTCCATGCTGCACACCCCCATTGTGCTCCATCCCCCATGCTACGCACCCCCCATCGTGCTCCATCCCCCATGCTGCGCACCCCCCATCGTGCTTCATCCCCCCATGCTGCGCCCCCCTCAGAGAGGAGTATAATAGAACGACTATAATAGGAGGAGTAGTCTTGGGGAGAGAGGAGTATAATATAAGGAGTAGTCCTGGGGGGAAAGGTGTATAATAGGAGGAGTAGTCCTGGGGAGAGAGGAGTATAATAGGAGTAGTAGTCTTGGGTGGTGAGGAGTATAAAAGGAGGAGTAGCCCTAGGGGGGTGAATAGGTGCCCAATGTTTGCGGGGGCCGGGACGATCGGCCAAAGTGCGTGGGGGGCGGGGCTGAGCGGCTAAAATGTGCAGGGGGCTGGGCCAAGTGGGCAAAGTGTGTGGGGGTGGGGCTGAGCGGCCAAAGTGTGCGGGGGGGCGTGGCCGAGCGGGGAAAGTGTGCGGCGGGCGTGGCTGGGCCAAGCGGCCAATGCGTGTGGGGGGTGGGGCCAGGCCGAGCGGCCAATGTGACGGTTTCACTGTAATGACGTCATTTTGGAGCAAGACAGACAGACAGACAGAATAAGGCAATTATATATGTAGACTAGAAGGTGGCCCGATTCTAACGCATCGGGTATTCTAGAATTTACGTATTGTGTAGTTAATGTATGATTTTTGTTATATATATATATATATATGTATATATATACTGTATATATATATATATAGATGTTGTGTGTAGTTACCAAGTGTTTGTGTAGGGCGCTGTAAATGTTCTGGGTGTTGTGTGGGTGGGGGTGTGTGAGAGTGGTGTTGTATGTGTGTTGCGTTGTGTGTGTTGCGTTGTTTGTGGAGTGCTGTGTGTCTGCAGCATTCTGTGTTGCGCGGTTTGTGTGGGTGGGGAGTGCGTGTTTTGGGGGAGGTATGTTTTGTGCAGTGTGTGTGTTACGCGGTATGTGCGTATATTTATGTATGCCGCGGTGTTTGTGTGTTGGGTGTTGTGTGTGTGCAGCGTTGTCTGTGTGTGTGTGGGTGTCTGTGTAGGGCGGTGTTTGTGGTTCCCAGTATGTGTGTGGTGTGTTGTGCGGTGCGCGTGTGGCGGTGTGTGTGTGTTTTGGGGGGAGGTGTGCACCCCCATCGTGCTCCATCCCCCATGCTGCGCACCCCCCATCGTGCTCCTTCCCCCATGCTGCGCATCCCCATCGTGCTCCATCCCCCATGCTGTGCACCCCCCATTGTGCTCCTTCCCCCATGCTGCGCATCACCATCGTGCTCCATCCCCCATGCTGCGCACCCCCCATCGTGTTCCATCCCCCATGCTGCGCACCCCCATCGTACTCCATCCCCCATGCTGTGCATTCCCCATCATGCTCCATCCCCCATGCTGCGCACCCCCCATGCTGCTCCATCCCCCATGCTGCGCACCCCTCATCGTGCTCCATCCCCCATGCTGCGCACCCCTCATCGTGCTCCATCTTCCATGCTGCGCACCTCCCATCGTGTTCCATCCCCCATGCTGCGCACCCCCCATCGTGCTCCATCCCCCATGCTGCGCACCCCCCATCGTGCTTCATCCCCCATGCTGCGCACCCCCCATCGTGCTCCATCCCCCATGCTGCGCACCCCCTATTGTACTCCATCCCCCATGCTGCGCACCCCCCATCGTGCTCCATCCGACATGCTGCGCACCCCCCATCGTGCTCCATCCGACATGCTGCGCACCCCCCATCGTGCTCCATCCGACATGCTGCGCACCCCCCCATCGTGCTCTATCCCCCATGCTGCGCACCCCCCATCGTGCTCCATCCCCCATGCTGCACACCCCCCATCGTGCTCCATCCTCCATGCTGCACACCCCCCCTTCGTGCTCCATCCTCCATTCTGCGCATCCCCCATCGTGCTCCATCCCCCATGCTGCGCACCCCTCATCGTACTCCATCCCCCATGCTGCGCACCTCTCATCGTGTTCAATCCCCCATGCTGCGCACCCCCATCGTGCTCCATCCCCAATGCTGCGCACCCCCCATCGTGCTTCATCCCCCATGCTACGCACCCCCCATCGTGCTCCATCCCCCATGCTGCGCACCCCCCATCGTACTCCAACCCCCATGCTGCGCACCCCCTATCGTGCTCCATCCCTCATGCTGCGCTCCCCCCATCGTGCTCCATCTGACATGCTGCGCACCCCCCATCGTGCTCCATCCGACATGCTGCGCACCCCCCATCGTGCTCCATCCCCCATGCTGCGCACCCCCCATCGTGCTCCATCCCCCATGCTGCGCACCCCCCATCGCACTCCAACCCCCATGCTGCGCACCCCCTATCGTGCTCCATCCCCCATGCTGCGCTCCCCCCATCGTGCTCCATCCGACATGCTGCGCACCCCCCATCGTGCTCCATCCGACATGCTGCGCACCCCCCATCGTGCTCCATCCCCCATGCTGCGCACCCCCCATCGTGCTCCATCACCCATGCTGCACACCCCCCATCGTGCTCCATCCTCCATGCTGCATACCCCCCATTGTGCTCCATCCTCCATGCTGTGCACCCCCCATCGTGCTCCATCCCCCATGCTGTGCACCCCCCATCGTGCTCTATCCTCCATGCTGCACCCCCCCCCATCGTGCTCCATCCCCCATGCTGGGGCCGTGGGGGGTGGGTCCGAGCGTGGCAACGTGTGCCGGGGGCGGTGCTGAGCGGTTGAGGCGTCAGCGTATGCCGGCTCCCTGCACATGTGTACCGGGAGCCGGTGTACACTGGTAACCATGATACACATTGGGTAACTAAGGGAAGCGCTTCCTATAGTTACGTGATGTGTATCATTGTTACCAGCGTACACCGGCTCGGTCATGATCCCAGCGGGGCCGAGCGTGCCAACGTGTGGCGGGGGCGAGCGGGCGAGGCGTCAGCGTATGCCGGCTCCCTGCACATGTGTACCGGGAGCCTGTGTACGCTGGAGCGGGGCTGAGCGGGCAAGGCGTCAGTGTATGCCGGCTCCCTGCACATGTGTACTGGGAGCCGGTGTACGCTGGAGCGGGGCTGAGCGGGCGAGGCGTCAGCGTATGCCGGCTCCCTGCACATGTGTACCTGGAGCCTGTGTACGCTGGAGCGGGGCTGAGCGGGCGAGACATCAGCGTATGCCGGCTCCCTGCACATGTGTACTGGGAGCCGGTGTACGCTGGAGCGGGCGATGCGTGCGGAGGTCCGGGGTGAGCGGCTAGGCCATGCGGGGGGGGGCAGGGCCAGACCAAGGCGAGTGGCCAATCCGTGGGGGGGGGCGGGGCCAGGCCGAGCCCAGCAGCCAATCCGACAGTTGTCACTATAACGACACTGTCACGGTGACACAATTTTGGAGCAAGACAGACAGACAGACAGAATAAGGCAATTATATATATATATAGATACTTTACTTCTTTAAATGCCTACTTTTCTTCTATTACTCCCTTTCTTAGGTATTCTTAGGTATCATTTGTGTAGTTAGCTTACTCACAAGTTACCGTCTTCTTCTGGTTTGAGCAGCACTCTGGGCTTATGTGGCACAACGTACCTGCAGTTGTGACCTGTCAGATCATACAGTGTTTGCTGTGTGGAACAGAGGTTACTTTTTTGGGTATGTCTGCACGCTGCAGTTTTGTCATAACAACAATAATGCATCCTGTGGCCAAAAAAATGCATCTTGTGGCCAAAAAGATGCATCTTATGGCCAAAAAATGGATAATAAAAGGGAAATTACTGGTGCATTTCTCTTTGTGTTTTTAATCACCAACAGGTGATATATGCAGTGAAAAGCACAAAATGAATTGACATGCTGCAGTTTTGTTGTCATCGCAAAACTGCAGCCTAAAAAAACCCATGCGCACAGCAAATCTGAAATCTCATAGACTTTGCTGGGGAAGGAAAAGCATGCAGTTTGTGGTGACTAAAATTGCACCAAAAATGCATCAAAAACTGCAGCATTTCAATGGGGCTTTACATTTTCTAAATTCAAGTTTATGAGACTTAAGCGGGCTTTACACACAACGACATCGCTAATGAGATGTCGCTGGGAGTCACGGAATTCGTGACGCACATCCGGCCTCGTTAGCTACGTCGTTGCGTGTGAAACGCAGAGACGACCTGTTAACGATCAAAATTACTTACCAAATCGTTGATCAGTCGTTCCTATCCCGATTATCGTTGCTGTTACAGGATGCAGGTTGTTCGTCATTCCTGCAGCAGCACACATCGCTATGTGTGACACCGCAGGAACCAGGAACGACATTGTAACTGCGGCCGCTGGCAATGAGGAAGGTAGGAGGTGGGCGGGATGTTACGGCCGCTCATCTCTGCCCCTCCGCTTTAATTGAGCCGTCAAACGGACTTACTTGCTTAGTGACGTCGCTGTGACGCTGAACGAACCTCCCCCTTAGAAAGGAGGCGGTTCACCGGCCACAGCGATGTCGCTAGGCAAGTAAGTCCGTTTGACGGCTCCTAACGATATTGTGCGCCACGGGCAGTGATTTGCCAGTGACGCACAACCGACGGGGGCAGGTGCTTTCATCAGCGACATCGCTAGCGATGTCGCTGTGTGTAAAGCCCGCTTTAGTACGAGAATAAAAACTAAGAACTAGGCTTTATTGAATGAGTAACCAAAACTAAACACATTGATACGGTATGTTACACATCACATGGTGCCAGAGAATTGTATTGCTGCCACAATCGGAAGGAGATGGCAACCAGTGAGTATGTTGATACTTTCTATGCACTTTACCACTTGATACCTAACAAAGGAATAAATAAAAAATATCACTAGAGTGGGGCTTTAAGATGGGGTTCCTCAGCAGCTGCAATGTCCATTATTTTGTACCATATGTTGCTTTTTTTTTGGATAGGTGGCATAAGATTTTCAGAAGCTGGTTATTCTGTCATCTACAGTGTGTTTATTGTAATTGTTGGTGCAGAAATGAAGGTCATCCAAATAAGCATAAACTGATCAGAAACATTATCAATAGTGACTGTAATGAATTATTGTGATGCAAAGAGAACTTGCTATATATTTACATTATATATTTATAGTAGAGAAATAAATGCATGACAATAAAAAGACTGAAATCCACATATTACATTCATATCATTTAATGCTTTAGATTACAAGAACGCAGGGAAATCAGAGCTGCTAAGGCGATAACCTTACCACAATGATCCGTTATTTTTAGCTTAATTCTACAATATAGTATCTAAAGGTCACAGATGTTTCTATGAAGATGATTGAAATGAATAATAAATAATTACCTCTAGACAATGAGGCATCACCCCCTCCCTTTACACGCCTACATAATGTGTAGTGAACTAGCATGGAATATTATGTGCTAATATAACACATAAGGTTCAATTAGCTTTAAATAAACAATGAGCAAGAAATTGAGGTGGAAAATAAAACATTACATATTAATTAAAATAGATTATAAAGAGATATTCCTCCTGGAATAATAATACATAGAATGCACTTCAAATCAGTATAGACTGTGCAATATTATAGTAATTCCTCCACAAAATGCTTTATTGTTTAAACCAGTGCTCACAATAGTGCCTATAGCAGCCAATAGTCTAACATGTCTATGGAGAAATAGTACAGAATCTAAAATGTATAGAATTCTAATGGATGAGAAGTAGAATATGTAATACAGTCAAACGGCACATACCCTGTTTCCCCGAAAATAAGATACTGTCTTATATTTATTTTTGCCCTGAAAAAAAACACTAAAGCCTGCTTTACACGGTACGACCGATTGTGCAATTTCACAATCGATCGTACCCGCCCCCGTCCTTTTTGCGTCACGGGCAAATCGCTGCCCGTGTCGCACAAAGTTAGTAACCCCCGTCACACATACTTACCTCTCATGCGACCTCGCTGTGGGCGGCGAACGTCCACTTCCTGGAGTGGGAGGGACGTTTGGCGTCACAGCGACGTCACACGGCCGCCGCCAATAGAAGCGGAGGGGCGGAGATGAGCGGGACGTAAACATCCCGCCCACCTCCTTCCTTCCACATAGACCCGGCGGCGGCCACGGGAGGCAGGTGAGCTGATCATCGTTCCCGTGGTGTCACACGGAGCGGCGTGTGCTACCACGGAAACGATGGTCAACTAAATTCAACGATATTATGGAACCTAACAAGCAGTACCCGACTCACGATTTGTGAGCGATACTGCGTCGCTAGGAGGTGTCACACAGGCCGGCATCGCCAGCGATGCCGGATGTGCGTCACAAAAACCGTGACCCCGACGATCTATCGCACGATAGATTGTCTGGTGTAAAGCAGCCTTAAGTCTTATTTTCAGGGGATGTCTTATTCTCGAGGATACATGGTTGGGGGCAAGTTTACCCCCACAAAAATCTGAACCCCCACCTTCTCAGGAACATCATAGTTACCAGCACCGGGTGTCTGTGTGGCTCCCAGATCTCCCTGTGATCTCCCAGCAGGAGTGCTGCACGCCATCTTCCCCTGCATCTGGTGGACACTTGCATAGATCAGATCACACTCACACATACACACTCATACTCATATAGACAAAGACACATCAGATTTCACATCATTCCTCCCTGTGATCTCTCAGCAGCTGTGCTCCCCTGCGTGTGGCCGACACTCACACATCAGAACACACACTCACACATCAGAACACACACTCACACATCAGAACACACACTCACGAAATCACAACTACCAGTAGAATCGCGCCCACACACTCACCACATCCAATGAAACCACGTGCTTCCGGCCATGTGATCATCCTGCAGGTCTTGGAAGCTCAGCGCACAGTGCACAGCATTGCAGGTCCTTACGACGCCGAGAAGCAAGTGATATATATGTAGTGTGATTGTGTGTGTTTATGTGATCTGGTGTGTTTGTGTGTGTTTCGCCGCAGGACCTTGATGCGCTCCCCTGCTCCCGGTCGGCATTTGGGGAGTATGACTGCGGGGTCTTCTCTCTTCTTTCTTTTGTCCTTTTGGGGGTGTCCACTGTCTATAATGAAGTGTCCTGCAGTATCTTTAACTTTTTTACCGCTGCATGGACACTTCATTATTGACCGCGGCTAGGTCTTATTTTTGGGGGATGTCATATATATGCCTCCCTGAAAACTCTTGCTAGGTCTTATTTTCGCGGGAGGTCTTATTTTCAGGGAAACACGGTAGATGTTACAGACCATAATACTCTACTGATGTGCTCAATAATGTCCTAATGCTGTTCATATGTAGAATAAAAGATACCCCATATCAGAATTATAATATAGATTTAAAGAAACATTCCTAATTTATTATTATTTCTAATTAGTAGTACCTATAAATGACAGCACACACCTCCCATAAGCTAGCCATATTCAAAATTAGTTCTAAAGAAGTTATTGTTTTGCCCAATTTTCATTTATAGTTTTATACAAATTTACCAATATGCCATTTTGTGTGAGAAAGGTTTCCAGCTCTTTTTTTAAAAGATGGTATATTGGTATAATGTCTGCCATTAGTACCTCTTGTGGTAGGGCATTCCACAGTCTGAGTGCTCTGACTGTAAAAAACCCTTTCCTATTTAGCTGCTCCACAAGTACTGAATGTCTTTGGTAAGGTCTTGGAAGGAATAAATCATGTTCCAGTCGTTTGTATTGACAACACATGTATTTATACATGTAATTGAGATCTCCTCTAACACATCAAAGCTAAATAAGCCCAACTTATCTGACCTTCCATTATAGGAGAGAACTTGCATCCTATGTAATAATCTATTTGGATGCCTTTGTACTGACTCTAAATTCTCATTATCCTTTTTAAAATGTGAAGCCTAAAACTGGATCCCATATTCAAGATATTACCTTATGAATCATTTATAGAGGAGTAATAATTAGTGATGAGCGAGCGTGCTCGCCAGTGCATGATGCTTTTGAGTCGACCATCAGGGTTTTCGGTAGGGGGGTACTCTGGCGCCGGAACTACGGATACTTTACTCTCGATGGCGTTATCACAGGTGGTCGGTCCCGGCTTCGTGCCCTGAGCACTCACTCTGCGGCTGGGGAATGGGGTACAGGGATGATTTTGGGGATATACGTGACGCCACCTGTGGTGTCTGGTAAGCGGGATATACCAGTGCTGCCCGCGGCCGACCTCTGAGGCGATGGTGACGGCAGCTTAAGATCTCTCAGCTCCCCACATGTGGAGCTATTTTACCTCAGGGTGGCGGGTCGCTGACCAGGAGGGAAGCGACCGAGCGGTGATGGCTGCCTTCTTCTCTAACGTTACAGGGTCCTGTCGAACGGCGGAGAGATGACACACCGAGTCCACATCAGCTCAAACAAGTCCTTTTTACTAGCATCTGGTTTGTTTTGCACAGTACACAGCAGAAACAGTTCGGTTACCAGAAGGCCAATTGTCACAGGTTTCGGAGGAGATTTGATGATAGAGTCTCTCTCCAAGGTAACCTTTCTTTGTCTCTTTCTTGGTCTCTGCTCTGAGGGCTCTGTGACTCCCTCTTTAACCCACTCGTCAGTCTCGTCACTGGTTTTCCCAGGGGTCTGATGCTGCACGATCTCTTTATCTATCCCGCAACAGCGTCATGAACTCGGCTTGGTGTTAGTAGTCAGACTCTTGATGGGTACCGGGCCTCCACTTATTTAGGATCCTAGGTTAACGGTCAATGGTTTTGGGGATAAACCTGACAAACCTCCTTGGTCCCGTTATATCATTGTCGACCTGAACTCTTCAGCCGGCTCTCGCCAGACCTAAAGCATCCCATTTCCGTCTGGGTTACCCCTTTTCCAGTGCCTTTCTTTTCTTTTGGGGTACCCTCGCTCAGGACGTTGGGCCTATGTTATTTCTAGCACTTCTTTCTGTCATTAATTTACTCTCATCTCTTCTTGTCCCTCCTTACTGACTGACTGTTAACTGACCAACTGTCACTCAGTCGTCCTGTCAGTCACGTCGCATCTCACGCTCAGCTAGGCTCCACCCCCCTATGGACCTACTATATAAACAGTCCCAGGAATATGAAGGTAGGGGCTGCTGAGTCAATGTTACTCAATGTAATATAAGCCTCTGCATTTCCTCTTTCTTTCACCTGTGACCAAAGGGCACTGCACCTTGATGTTAAGGTGCTGTATTCCCCTGTAGCGCCTAACCACAGGGGCGCCACATACCCCCTTAGTTAATCACACTCGTCCCCGAGTGTGACAACAAGGTATAGGTTAAGCTAGACATTTTCTTATAATTTAACCATAACAAGTTGGTAACATTTACTCTATTATGCTTCACCCTAGCACTCTGCACCCTGAGCTGTGCCAGTCCGAGGGAGCAATGAAGCTCTCCCCTCAGCAGCCATGTTTCTCCTTTGTCTCTCTCTTGCTCACCTGGTCATCTCCTGACTCTTTCAGCCGGCCCAGACCCTGCTGGAGAAGCTCTTAAGCACTTTCTCCAGCGACCATGTTGTTCTGTGTCCCAGACTATTCTGAAGTGATTTTCTGTGTGTTCTATAACTTCCCCAGTGCTGCCCCACCTCCCAGGCCATTGCCCTGGTAACCGGAAATTTCCCAGACTGGCTGACCTTTCTGAGTTGTGTAAATGACTGGCTCACTAACTGGGTGTTTGTGTGAATGTTGTATGAGTGCTAAACACCAGCGATTAACCTCCATTACATGGGATAAGTAGTGCACCTTAAGTGAGATGCAGTACCCTGTGATGACTGAACCCTCAGGGTCGCCACATCTGAGTTTAGAGTTTGGCTGCTCTTCATATGCTAACCACTCTATCGAGCATGGGGGTTCAGGTACGCTCGCTTCTCAGACCAGTGAGTTCCGCTTGCAGTCTCTGAATGGCTCTCACGGGACTTTAAAACTTTTTTGGATGCTGTATCTAAAACACCAAAACACCGCACTCCCTCCTCACAGAAATGCTCTGTTCATGGCTGGCTGTTTGTAAGTGGAGAGCTGAACTGCCCAATCACTGACTTTCAATAGGGTTCAGGCTCTGGGATCAAGTTCAGGTCAAGTCTGGGTCCCAAACTTAACTTCATCTAAACTGCATCTGAACCCGGCAATCTTGAACTTCCACAGGTCATCTCTAATGCTGACTCTTCAATGAAGGAGCAGCACACTGACAATGTGGAGCATTGCTGATATGAGCAACACAAAGCCTGCTGATGCTAATACTTATATGGAAGACAGGTCAGGTCAGTGTGATCCTATACTAAAAGATATCTTTGTGGCTGTCACACAATGTAATAAGGTTATCTCATTGTTTAATGTGCAAGTTGGACACATTACTGAGGAAATAATTTTGTTATAACACAGCATACAAATGAGTTAAATAGTACCACAGCAGCTATGGGGATATATCAATATTATAGAGGATTTTAGGTCCCCTTGTTAAAAATATACAAAGGCATGATGACTTCAAATGCACTATAATTTTAAGCAGATTACCTTGAAAATAGATCGAAAAGAAAAAAAATAAAGGTTTGGGTGAATGCCTGAAAAAAAGACTGGGCAAACTGTTGCGGGTGGAGGGGCCGCACTCGCTACGCTTGGGTCCAGGGCTGCTGCTGCTCGGTGGCTCGAGTGGTGGGCCGGACCCGGGGACTCGAGCAGCGCTCCTTGCCCCCGAGTGAAAAGGGGTGTTGGGTGGTTTTAGGGAGATAGTTCGTGATGCCACCCACGGGTCATGGTGATAGTGGACATCACCGCTGCTCGTGACGGGATTCCCGGGAATGATGGCGGGGAGCAACTAGGTGTTAGTTCCTCCTCCGTGGGTAGGGGTTGGTGATCCCGGGGCCCGGTGGTGGTACGGGGAGGCAGGGTAGCTGGGTTGCTGGGTTGCAGAGGCAGCGCGGTGCGGTGCCGGATGGCACTGTTGTACTCACTCAGGCACAGATTCACAGAGTCTCTGGTAAACCAAACGGCTGGATGGATGGGTCCCGCAGCCGGCTGCAGTGTCTTTGCTCTCCCCGGACAGGTTGATGGTGACTGTCTTTCCCTGCACTGTTGTAGAATGTATTGACTCCGATGGTTTCCCACTGGTAGTCCGCTCCCCGGCATGTATGTACCGAAGGAGCCCCTTTTGCCCGCAGGCGCTAGCCCTTGGATCTCTAGCCTATGGAGGCGGCTTTTTATCCTCACTGTGTGGACTGTTGCCTTCTGTCGGGTCTTGGGTGTGAGGGAACCCCTGGGGTCCCGGTCACTATCGGATTTGACCGTTTTCAGCGGCTCCTAGCTTGGTCGGGGTCTGATGGCCCTGCCTTTGTGCTTGGTACAGATCTGCTCCCCGGCTCGGTACCGGCGGGCCACCGCCTGTCCCCGGTCCTACGGTTCCGCTGACCTGCACCCACTCATGCAGATGGCCACCACCGTCTGCCGACCTTGCTGTACGTGCCTGGGCTCCTACCCAGACACCAACAGTTTCTCTCCTGTCACTTTCAACTCCAAACTTCAACTCCTCGACTTCTACACTTCACTGCTTCACTCAACTGTCTGCTTTTTCCCGCCTCCAGGCCTGTGAACTCCTCGGTGGGTGGGGCCGACCGCCTGGCTCCGTCCCACCTGGTGTGGACAATAGACCCTGGACGAGGCCACAAGTATTTTGTTTGACTGTTGTTCCCTAACCAGGGGAGGGGGTGTGTGTGATGTTGTGTTTGTGTCTACCTGCCTAGTCCAGGGCGTCACAAAACCTCCACTTACTGGATTCAGAATTTTGTTCAATAAAGCCACTGCTTCTTCCTTATATACTGTGTAAAGGACTCACAAAGTACCTCCTCCAATGTCTGTTCTGATGACCCTCCTCTACTATAAAGATCATTATGTAGTACTCAAAGGCGAAATAAATGCAAACATCAGCATTGTGAGCAATTCTCAGGAAGACAGGTTTAGGTGCAACAATGTCTTTTCTGTGCAACTAATATATGAGTCCTTGAGGGTGTGAGTGGCGGAGGATGATATTCTCTCAGAAGTATTTGCAAGCAGGAGCACATGGCAGGGTTGTGTGGTCTCACCTGTTCTTTGCAACTGCCATAGAGCCATTGACAAAGTGTGCTAGGGCACATGTAGGTTTACAGAGATTTTTGCTGGAAGATCTGAAGGATCGTACATGGAAATGATGAAAATGGTGTGATTAAAGATTAGAGTTAAAATGGAATAATAAGGCAATTTGACAATTTGCATGCAGACTTTGATCTATCATCTGATCAATATTACAAATATCTCCAGTTGTGACATGCTCTTGACTTTGTGGTAGCTCATGTTTCTTTGTGTGAGCTGAGTGTTTCTAGATATGTTGTGTTACATATGCTGAACATAGTAGGAGGGTCTTCAGGACATATTTCTATGACATCCTAACACATTTTTTGGAAACTACTAGAACGTTACCTGATTGGGACTAAGAAAAAATGTGACAAAGATATTAGTCCAGCTCAGTAAGGCCCGTTTCACACGTCAGTGAAAAACACTGACGTTTTTCACTGGCGTGTAAAACACGCACATGTCCCTCCGTGTGCCGTGAATTACGGCACACGTGGGTTGTCTAAGTGCAATCCGGGCTCCATTCTCCGTGGCCCGTGATTGCACTTAGAAAACAACTCACCTGTGCGCGCTCCCGCTCTCCATGGTGCTGATCGCTCCCGCGGTGCAGCATCCGGCCGGCGCTGACCCCCGCAGCAGCTGCTTCCGGGTCGGCTGTGTCGTGCATCATGAATATGCGCGACAGTAATGAGCCGGCTCAGAAGCAGCAAGCTGCACGGGCTGCAGAGGACAGCGCTGGAGCCGGGTGAGTAAAAATGATTTTTATTTTAAAAGCACGTTTTTTTCTGGCACGTGTTTCACGGACTACACCACTGCATGGTCCGTGGGACAACAGTGATGCCAGAAAAAAATGGACATGTCTCCGTGCGGCAATCACGGACACGCGGGTACACTGCACGGAGACACGTGCAGTGAAAAATCACTGATGTGTGAGCAGACCCATTCATCATAATGGGTCTGCGTATGTCAGTGATTCTGGTACGGTTAAAAAAAAGCACAAACGTACCAGAATCACTGATGTGTGAAAGGGGCCTAAAAAGTAGTGTTAGGACTTGAATTGAGCAGAGTCCCACAGATATTTCTTTTCCATGCATGCTTTATAGAGTATATCAGACCATATTGTTTTATACAAAATTGAACTGGGGATTCAGCTTTGTGTAATTGCTGCAAAACACAGAGTGCTGACATGATCCACATAATTAAATCATGCTCTAAACTAGAGAAATTCTGAAAAGGAGTAATAAACCCAATACATGTGTGTATTTGGACATGTAGAAGACCTCCCCACTTCAAAATCCCATACGATAGTTGTAAACCATTTGTTGTCTTAGCCCAAAAACTTAAGCGGGCTTTACATGCTGCAATCTCGCTAGCGAGATCGCAAGCGATCGTACCTGCCCCCGTCGGTTGTGCGACACGGGAAAATCGCTGCCCGTCGCGCACAACCTCGCTTACCCCGTCACACGGACTTACCTGTCCTGCGATGTCGCTCTGGTCGGCGATCCTCCTCCTTTCTAAGGGGGCGGGTCGTGCGGCGTCAGAGTGACGTCACACGGCAGCCGTCCAATAGAAGCGGAAGGGCGGAGATGAGCGGGACATAACATCCCGCCCACCTCCTTCCTTCCGCACTGGCGGTGGAGGCAGGTAAGGAGATATTCGTCGCTCCTGCGGTGTCACACAACAACAACATCGCTAATTAGAAAAAAACGATTTTTTGTTTTAGGATGACCTCTCCGCGGCAAGTGATTTTTGCCACTTTTGCGATCGTTTTAGGTCGCACATAAGTGTCACACACTGCGATATCGTTAATGACGCCGGATGTGCGTCACAAACAATGTAACCCCTGACGATAATTCATTAACGATATCGTAGTGTGTAACGCTCGCTTTATAGTACAGTTGGAGTTACCTCGTACCCATAGGGCATTAATTGACCAAAATCAATCATTCTGATCAAAGAAAGAATACTACTTGGATAAGAAGTGGTTGGTGTATAAGGATGTTGAAAAGAGGATCCTTTACTTCATGGATCCACTGCTAAGTGTCAAATTCTTCTGTTTCACAGCAGATTCTTTGTGTGAGGTAAGACACACCATACCTGTTTTTTTTAAAAAAATATTCAATGCTTCTCTCAACAGGTTCAGGAAGGCTCTTAAGGGTGCTTTACGTGCTGCGATATCGGTAACGATATATCGTCGGGGTCACGGTGTTTGTGACGCACATCCGGCGCCGTTACCGACATCACAGCGTGTAACACAAATGAGCGACGATCAACGAGCACAGAAATGTTAAAATCGTTGCTCGTTGACACGTCGCTCATTTCCTTAATATCGCTGCTGCGATAGTTGTTTGTCATTCCTGCGGCATCACACATCGCTATGTGTGACACCGCAGGAGCGACAAACATCTTCTTACCTGCATCCACCGGCAATGCGGAAGTAAGGAGGTGGGCGGGATGTTACGTCCCGTTCATCTCTGCCCCTACGCTTCTTTTGGTTGGCTGCCGTGTGACGTCGCTGTGACGCCATACGACCCGCCCCTTTAGAAAGGAGGCAGATCGCCGGCCAGAGCAACGTTGCAGGGCCGGTAAGTCTGTGTGACGGGGGTTAGCGATGTTGTGCGCCACGGGCAGCGATTTGCCCGTGTCGCACAACCGTCGGGGGCGGGTACACTCGCTAGCGATACCGGTACCGATATCGCAGCGTGTAAAGTGCCCTTTAGTGTTGATATAAATGCGAAAGATATTTATAGTGATAATACTTATGACTGTATTCCTTGGGGTGACAAGGATTATACATTTTGTGGGTGGAAGGGCTGAGACTAAGGGGCACTTTGCACACTGCGACATCGCAGGTGCGATGTCGGTGGGGTCAAATTGAAAATGACGCACTTCCGGCATCGCATGCGACATCGCAGTGTGTAAAGGCTGGATGATACGATTAACGAGCGCAAAAGCGTCGTAATCGTATCATCGGTGCAGCGTCGGCGTAATCCATGATTACGCTGACGCGACGGTCCGATGTTGTTCCTCGCTCCTGCGGCATCACACATCGCTGTGTGTGAAGTCGCAGGAGCGAGGAACGTCTCCTACCGGCCTCACTGTGGCTTCCGTAGGATATGCGGAAGGAAGGAGGTGGGCAGGATGTTTACATCCTGCTCATCTCCGCCCCTCCGCTCTGATTGGCTGCCTGCCGTGTGACGTCGCAGTGACGCCGCACGACCCGCCCCCTTAACAAGGAGGCGGGTCGCCGGCCACAGGGACGTCGCACGGCAGGTGAGTGTGTGTGTGAAGCTGGCGTAGCGATAACTTTCGCTACGCCAGCTATCACCACATATCGCTGCTGCGACGGGGGCGGGTACTATCGCACTCGGCATCGCAGCATCGGGCTGCGATGTCGTAGTGTGCAAAGCCCGCCTCAGTGGGAGGACGTGGGGAGGAGAATATTTTATTATGTAAAAAAAATCAATAAAAAGTGCTTGATTAAGAAATATATTTGTATTCCCTGGTAATATTGGAGCAGATAAC